>NC_135883.1:172128975-172590090 GCF_964194155.1 Cetorhinus maximus
TGAGGATAGTGCAATAGATTGCAGGGGCAGAGAGTCAATGGGTGGGGTTTTTCTTTGAGGAAGACTGCAGGTTTGAAGAGAAGAGAGTTGTACCTTGGCCAATGTGTGGGCATGAAGGGAGGTTGGGCCAGCAATTTGGCGAGAATATGGTCAAAGGAGCCAAGAGGTGGCTTTCATGACTGAGATGAGATGAGCTCTTAGAGGGCAAGATGTGAGTTGAGGGCTTGGGGCAGGGAGGAATTTTTTTTTTAAAAGTTTGGCCCTTTGGGTTAGAGGGAGGGTTCTGACGGAGGCTGCTGATGGTCTCAGTCTTAGTGACAATGAGCTCTTTGTGCTTGTTGAAGAGTCAGCAAGCGGTGGATAAGAGTTTGAGATGGTTTGTAGAGAACGGAAGCTGGGGGATTATTTCAGGATGCATTTGATTACATTTCAGCGTGTTTCTGTAATGTTTTGGAGCAGAACGTAAGTTCAGAAAACCAGGATGTAGAAATGGTTTGAGTAGAGATGAGGAATGATAAAGTCAAGAAGTTACTTGTGGGAGTGATGAACAGGCCCCCAAACAGTAACCATACAGTAGGATGGGTATAAAGGAAGAAGTAATGGGAGCTTGTCCGAAAGATACGATGATAACCATGGGGGATTTTCATCTGCATTTGGACTGGGAAAATAAGGTGAGCAAAGGTAGTCGAGATGAGAAATTCATGGTTTCGGGATAGTTTCTTATAACAGCACGTTCTGGAACCAACCAGAGAGCAGGCAATACTAGACCTGGGATGAGACCTGCTATTGTGCAATGAGATAGAGTTAGTTAAAATAGGATCTCATAGTGAAGGCACCCTTGGGTAGCAGTGATCATAATATGATTGAATTTTACATTCATTCTGAGGGAGAGAAGAATGGTTCCAAGACTATTATTTTAAACTTAAACAAGAGCAGTTATGAGGACATGAAGCAGAGTTAGCTAAAGCGAACTGGCAAATTAGGTTAAGGGATAGGTTAACAGAGATGCAGTGGTGGACATTGAAGGAGATATTTCAGAATACACAGAACAGATGCATGCCAACGAGAAAGAAAAATTCCAGGGGGAGGACCCACCATCTGTGGTTAACCACAAAAATTAATTATAGTATCAAACCTAAAGAAGAAGCATGTAATTGAGCAAAGAGATGGGTGGTAGGTCAGAAGATTGGACAGAATATGAAAAACAGCAAAGAATGACCAAAAGATTGACAACGTAGGAAAAATTAGAGTATGGAAGAAAGCCAGCTAGAAATAGAAAGGCAGATAGTAAGAATTTCTGTAGATATTTTAAAAAGAAATTAGTTAACCAAGTGACCATTGGCCCTATTGGAAAAAAAGCAGAGGAGGCTTGAGGGGCTGAATGGCCTACTTCTATTTTGTATGTTTCTATGTCCAAATTAATAATGGAAAATAAGGAGATGGCAGATGAATCGAAACGCTATTTTGCATTGGTCTTCACTATAGAGGATACAAGTAACATCCCAGCAATGGCTGTAAATCAGGAAATGGGAGGGAGGAACTCAAGAAAATTACAATCACCAAGGAAGTGGTACTGAGAAAAATTGTTGGAGCTGCAGGCAAACAAGTCCCTGGGTTCTGATGGACTTCACCCTAAGGTCTTGAAAGAAGTGGCTAATGAGATAGTTTATGCATTGGTTTTAATTTTCCAAAATTAGATTCAGGGAAGGTTCCATTAGATTGGAAGATAGTGAATATAACTCCTTCATTCGAAAAGTGGGGGAACAGAAAACAGGCTCATGCTCTCGGGGCATGTGTTTGAGTCTCACCACAGCAGCTGGTAGAATTTGAATTTGGTTAATAAATCTGGAATATAAAGCTAGTCTCAGTAATGTTGACCATGAAACTATCATCGATTGTTGCATGAAGGAAACCTGCCATCCTCATCTGGTCTGGCATACATGTGACTGTAGACCCAAAGCAATGTAGTTGATTCTTAACTAGCAAGGTCCGTTCAAGGGCAGTTAGGGATGGGCAACAAATCCCATGAAGAATTTTTTTATAAAAGTCCACAACAAACCAGGACATGACTCCCAGGAAAATCTCATTGCTGGAAAACTTTGGACAGTTGCTCGAGAGGAACATGCATGTTGCACTTAATCATTACTTATACTGTATTCCAAAATATTTTGTGTGAAATATATCTAGTTTTCATTTGAATTAGATCAATACTTTCTGCTTCCACTGTCTCCTGCAGGAGCCTGTTCCATAGATTGACTGACCATGTTTCATTGAAATAATGTTTCTGCAAGTTAGCTTTGAATTTACCCCAGTGTGAAACACAGAAAAAATGGTGAATGAGGAAGTAATTAAATTTGTAGAAGTGAGCAATGAGAAGCAGCAGGGAGAGATGGTAAAGGAAAACTCATGCTCAAATAGGAAATTGGCAGAGCAAAGAGACTGCGAGGGAGTGAAGCATGGCAAGGAATCCGAAAAGTAAATGAGCAGAGGAGGAGAAGAAAAGTCAAGGTGGGGCAAGGAGAAAAGTATGTAGCAGCAAAGAAGGAAAAAGGAAACTGGGAGATCAAGGAAGGGAAGAAAATAAAATTGAGAGAAGAGGAAAGTGAAGAAGCAAGATGGATGGAAGAAATGGAGTAGAGAATACATATCCTTGTGAACTCCTTTCCCTTGTAGGATAAGTTCAGGAAGGTGCAGAAATATATTGAAAGACTGGGAAATATCCAGCTGGAACATAACCTATAAATTTTTTTCAGTAATAGAATAGAGGGTAGTCAGCAGAGAGACAAGACTTGTGAAAAATGCAGATGAAACTAAATAAGCTCTCTGCTGCACTGATGTGTTGATCCATAACTTTGACTGTCAGGGGAGAATCCGACCACTGAAGGCTGAAAACTAAGTAGCAGGCGGAAGTAGCTGAAGAATTACACATCAATTAGGGCAAAGTGTGTATGTGAGATTAATAACAACAGATAAATTAATCCTAACAAATGTGAAGTAGTGCTTAAAGGAAGGAAGATATGGGCACCATTTACTTCATCAATGACATTGAAATACTTATGGAAGCAAGTTGAAAGAGACCTACAAGTCCTACACTCAACATTTCAAACAGATGCGGTGTAGCACTCGACACAGTTGAACCACATTGTCCAAACAGTAGAATATTAAATCATGGGATGTGTGACCTGGTCCAACTGCCTTTCAGCACTGTCTTGCTTTGATCATTAAGGAAGTAAGCACACATTCAGGCACTGGAAACTTTGCAGAGAAGAGCCATGAAGCTGTTCCTTGTGTCAGAGAATTGTGTTTTGAAGGAGAACCTTGGATTTTTGTCCTGGAAGGATGGTATCTGGGAGGTTTGGCACTTTGGTAGATTAACTTTAGGTTGGAAAATTAGATGAAAAGATAGATAAGAAATGGTGAACATTTAAAGCAATATTTTTAGGCAGAAAGGAAAAGGAGATGGGGTCTCACTCTTAATGAGGGACAGGATCAGTACATTGGTAAGAGATGACCTGAGATCGAAGGATCAAGATGTTGAATTGGTCTGGGCGGAGCTAAAGAAACAGCAAGGGGCGGCAAATTTTGGCGGGAGTTGTTTATAGGCCACCAAACTGTGGTGGTAACGTTGGGCATGGTATAAATCAGGAAATTACATGGGTAATACAGTAACAACGGATGACTTCAATTTACACAGATTGGGTTAACCAAATCAGCACTACTGCTATGGAGGGTGAATTCCTGGACTTCGTACAAGATGGGTTTCTGGATCAGTGCATTGAGGAGCCAACTCAGGATCAAGCTACTTTGGATTTCGTGCTGTGTAATAAGAAAGGGATAATTAATACCCTTGCTGTAAAGGAGCCTTTGGGAAATAGTGACCATAATATGATAGAATTTTGCATGAAGTTTGAATGTGATCTAGTTCATTCTAAAACTAGGGTCTTAAATCTGAAAGGAAATTTTGAAGGTATGAGGACCAAGTTGGCTGGATTGGTGGATTGGGAAAGTACACTAAAAGATTTGGCGGTAGACAGGTAGGGGCTAGTATTTAAAGAAATGCTACACGGTCTGCAACAAATACACATTCCTCTAAGGAACAAACACCCAAAGTGTAAGGTAAATCAACTGTGGTTAACGAAAAAAGTTAAAGATTGAGTTAGATCAAAGAAAGTGGCTTATAAGGATGCCAGAAAATGTGATGAGCCTGAAGATTGGGAGAAATTTGGAACCTTTAGAAAATAGGAGCAGAAGTAGGCCATTGGGCGCCTCGAGCCTGCTCTGCCATTCAGTGGATCATGGCTGATCCTTTATCTCAATGCCATATTCCCGTGCTGTCCGTATACCACTCGACACCTTTAGTGTCTAGAAATCTATTTCCTTCTAAATATATTGAGTGACTTGGCCTCCACAGCCTTCTGTGGTAGAGAACTTAATAGCTTCACCACCCTCTGAGTGAAGAGGTTTCTCCTCATCTCACTCCTAATGGTCTACCCTGAGACTCTGAGCCCTTGTTCTAGACACCCTCAGCCAGAGGAAATATCATTTCTGCATCCAGTCTGTCCAGCCCTGTCAGAATTTTCAGCAAAGGGGGACCAAGAAACTGATTAAGAAAGGAAAAAGAGAATTTTAAATGCAAGCTAGCGAAGAATATAAAGGCAGACTCCTCTCAGCCTTCTTTTCTCCAAAGAAAACAGGGCCAATCTCTCCAATCTATCCTCATAGCTACAGTTCCTGATCCCTGGAATCATTCTTGTGAATCTCCTCAATACTCTCTCCCGTGCCTTCACATCCTTCCTCAAGTATTGTGCCCAGAACTGGATGCAGTACTCCAGATGAGACCTAACTAGTGTCTTATACAAGTTCAACATGTCCTCCTTACTCTTAGACTTTATTCATCGGGGTATTAAGATGCTATATGCTTTATTAACTACTCTCTCAATATGTCCTGCATTCTTCAATGGCTTATGTATGTATACGCCAAGGTCCTTCAGTTCCTGTGCCTCCTTTAGAGGCTCTCCCTTTATTTTATACTGTCTCTCCACATTCTTCCTGTCAAAATGAATCACCTCACACTTCTCTGCATTGAACTTCATCTGCCACTTGTCTGCCCAATCCACCAACATGTCGATGTCCTTTTGAAGTTTAAGATTACTCCCATCACAGTTGACAATGTTTCCAATCTTCGTATCATCTGCAAATTTTGAAATCATGCCCTGAACACCACAGTCATTAATATATATCAGGAAGAGCAAGGGTCCCAACACTGACCCTTGGGGAACTCCACTACAAACATTCCTCCAATCAAAACAATCAAAAAAAAAACAATCATTTATCTCAATCTGTTTCCTGTCTCTCAGCCAATTTCTTATCCAAGTTCCTACTTTCCCTTTTATTCCACAAGTTAGAATTTTGCTCACAAGTCTATTGTGTGGCATAGCATCAAATGCCTTTTGAAAATCCATATACACCACACCAACAGTGTTTCCTTTATCAACCCTCTGTTACCATCTCAAAAAACTCCAGCAAGTTAGTTAAACATGATTTTCCCTTAATGAATCCATGCTGCTTTCTGTAATTATCCTGCACTTGTCTAAGTGATTGATTTTGTCCCAAACTATATTTTCCGGAAGTTTCCCCATCACTGAAGCCAAACTGACTTGTCTGTAATTGCCAGCTTTATCCTTTATCCATTGCCTGTAATACCTTTTCTTTGAAAGTAGCCCATTGTTCGGCTGCCATCTTTTCTGCTAACATTTGATTCCAACTGACCTGTCTCAGATGCATTCTCATCCCATTGAAGTTGACTTTCCCCCAATTAATTGTCCCTGCCCTGGATTGTTCTCTGTCCTTTCCATGGCCAACCTAAACCTTATGATACAATGGTCACTGTCCCTTAAATGCTTTCCCATTGATAATTGATCCACTTGGGCCAACTCATTCCCCAGAACCAGGTCCAACAGTGCCTGATGTCTTGTTGGATCAGAAACATGCTGCAGCAGAAATTTATCTTGAACAGATCTCTCTGGTCAGAGGTAAGGAGTGAAAACTGCAATAACGTTGATTGGTGTAGTATATAGATCATAGCAAGCAGAACAGATGTAGAGAAACAAATTTGCAAAGAAATTAGAGATGCAAGATTTGTAGAGTAATTATAATGGGGGACTTCAATTATCCAAATATAGACTGGGGTAGGAATAGTACAAGAGGGGGGAAAAAAATTCCTGGAAATTTTTAAAATTCATTTATGGGATCTGGGCTTCACTGGCTAAGGCAGTATTTATTGCCCACCCCTTATTGCCCTCGCGAAGGTGGTGGTGAGCCATCTTCTTGAACCGCTGCAGTCCCTGTGGTGTGTCATGTTAAATATATTGCCGTTCCTTCACTGTTGCTGGGTCAAAATCCTGGAACTCACTCCCTAACAGCACTGTGGTGCACCTACGCTACATGGACTCGAGTTCTTCAACTCAGTGCTCTGGCTTCTGTAGCTGGTGGCACTTCCTGCAGATGTAGTCGTCGAGGGCACTTTGTGCCTGCACATCATACCGCAGGATGCATATTCCACATGGCCGAGCTGCATTGACATAACCTTAGACTTTTTAATGAAGTGTTTACTAGGGTATGGTATGTCACTCACCAATTGTCTCCTCTGTGCCGAGCCTGGAAAGGCCTATGCTTGCCAACCAGTCAACTTACGGCTCTCTGAAGATGCAGAGAATCTCCCAGAAATACTAGGCAACCAAGGGACTTGTGAAACTGAGGAACTAAAAGAAATTAGTATAAGTAAAGAGGTAGTACTTGAAAAGTTAACTGAGTTGAATTTTGGAAAATCCCCTCGACCAGATGAGCTTCATCCCAGAGTGTTGAAGGAGGTGGCTAGAGAGATAGTGGATACTTTGGTGATTATATTTCAAAATTCTATGGATTCTGGCAAGGATCCTGTACACTGGAAAACAGCAAATGTAACCCCGCTATTTAAGAAGGGAAGAAGCGGAGAATGTTGAACTACAGACCTGTTAGTTTGGCGTCAGTAGTAGGGAAAATGCTGGAATCTATTATAAGATACGTGCAACTGGACAGAAGAGAATGGTAAGATTGAGCAGAGTCACCGTAAATTAATGAAAGGGAAATCATGTTTGACAAACTTGTTGGAGCTTTTTGAGGATGCTACTTGCAGCATAGATAAAGGAGAACCAGTGGATGCAGTGCATTTGGATTTTCAGGAGGCTTTTGATAAGGCCCCACACAGGAGTTTAATAAAATTAGAGCGCATGGGATTGGGGGTAATAAACTGGTATGGATTGAAAATTGGTTAACAGACTGAAAGCAGGGAGTAGGAATAAAGTGATCATTCTCAGGTGACAGGCTGTGACTAGTTGAGTACTGCAAGGATCAGTGCTATGTCCACAGCTGTTCGCAATCCATATAAATGATTTGGATGTGGGGACCAATTGTAATATTTGGTGATGACACCAAACTTGGGAATGTTATTCACTTTGTTAGAAAAAACAAAGGCAGAATACATCTTAAATGGTGAGAGGTTGGGAAGTGTTGATGTCCAAAGGGACCTGGGTGCCCTTGTTCAAGAGTCACTAAAATCTAGCATGCAGGTGCAGAAAGCAATTAGGAAGGCAAATGATATGTTGGCCTTCAGTGTGAGGGGATTTGTGTAAAGGAGTAAGGATGCCTTGCTGCAGTTATATAGAGCCTTAGAGAAACCTCACCTGGAGTATTGTGTGCAGTTTTGATCCCCTATCTAAGGAAGGTTATACTTGCCTTAGAGGGAGAGCAGCAGAGGTTCATGAGATTAATCCCTGGGATGGTGAGATTGTCTTATGAGGAGAGATTGAGGAGACTGGGCCTGTATTCCCTAGAGTTTTGAAGAATGAGAGGTGTTCTCATTGAAACTTAGAAAATTCTTACAGGGCATAACAGGATAAGTGTAAATAGGATGTTTCCCCTGGCCGGTGAGTCTAGAACCAGGAGATGCTGCCTCAGAATAAGGGGCAGGCCATTTAAGGCTGAGATGAGGAGAAATTTTTTCACTTGGCAGTGAATCTTTGAATTCTATATCCCAGATGGCTGTGGAAGCTCAATCATTGAGCATGTTCAAGAGGGATGACACCAAGGGATATAGAGATAGTGGCGAAAGAAGCATTGAGGTAGATGATCAGCTATGATCTAATTGAATGGTGGAGCAGGCTGGATGGACCAAATGGGCTACTCCTGTTTCTATGTTCATCATTCTCTGAATCTGCATTCCATTCAGAAATGAACAGCTCCACTAGAAAGTGATCCATCTGTTGCTGAAGGGGATACAGTGGTTACATTACTGGATTAGTAATCCACAGAGGCAGCAACTAATGATCCGGAGACGTGTCCAGATCCCACCACAGCAGCTTGGGTATTTAAATTCAGTTAATTAAATAAACCCACAATAAAAAGTGTCAGTAATAGTGACTGTGAAAAGCATTGGACTGCGTAAGAGCCCATCTGGTTCACTCATGTCTGTTTTCAAGGATTGAACTGGTTTATGATCTTCCAAAATTCCCTAGATTATGGGATGGTCACAGTGGGTAGGAAGTTAGCAGATGTAACACTGCAATAAAGAAGGGGTAGAGAAAACCAGGAACTACAGGCCAATAAACCAGACATGAGTTGTCTGAAAAATGCTGGAATCCATTGTTAAGGAAATGGTAACAGTGCACTTTGAAAATCATAATACGGTTTGGCAGAGTCGACCTGTTTTTATGAAGCCAATAAAATGGTTGAATACGGGGAGGCGATGGCATATAGTAGTCTTGTCATTGGACTATTATTCCAGAGACTCAGGTTCGAATCCCACCAGGGCAGATGGTGAAATTTGAATTCACTAAAAATCTGGAATTGAAAGTCTGATTATGACCTCAAAACCATTGCTGATTGCCGTAAAAACCCCTCTGGCTCATTAATGTCCTTTAGGGAAGGAAACCTGCTGTCCTTATCTGGTCTGGCCTAAATGTGACTCCAGAACCACAGCCATGTGATTGACTCTTAAATGCCCTCTCAACAAGGGCAGTTGGGAATGGGAAATAAATGCTGGCCTAGCCAGCACCGCCCACATCCCATGAATGAATTTTTTTTTTAAAATCTATTCGAGGTTGTTGAGTATGCAATTAACAGGGTAGATAAAGGCAAGTTGGTAGATATAGAATGTTTAGATTTTTAAGGCATTTACATAAGGGCTCACTGTGTTGTGTTAATATATTAGTATTTTTAGAGGATTGGTTAAGGGACAGAAAGCATTAGTTTTATTTTGACAGACTTTATTAGTGTGGCGCCATAAGGACTCAGCTGAGTATGGTTGCAAATGTATTTTATGCACTGATGTGTTGGGCTCCCCATCATAAAAAAGCAACCTTTTTGTAAAGAGCTGCATCTTGTTAGTGATAAAAGTTTATGAAGAAACTGTTGATCTATATTTGTTTGAAAAAATGATTTTTATAACAATCTCTTGATTTATGCAACAGTGTGATTGTCATTACTGCATGCATAACTTTTATTCCATCCGTCCTAGGATATTTAAAATCACCTAATGTTATTGTGCTATCGTTCATGCATGTCTCCCCAACTGTGCAGATTTCTCCTCCTTTATTATTCAACTGTTTAGTGATATCAGCGCATACTTAGAATTGTACGTCATCATTTTTGACCTAGGGTGCAGCTTCCACCATCATCGCAATACTTTTTTGTGCCTTAACACAATAATAAGTCCCAAGGAGCTTCACAAGAGCCTTATAACTTAGAAGCTGACACTCAGCCACAACGATCTATTAGGACATATGACCGAAAACTTAGACAAAGAGAGAGGTTTTCAGGAGTATGTTAAAAGGAGGAAAGTGAAGTAGAGTGGAGGAGAGTTTAGAGAAGGAATTCAGAGCTTAGGGCCTGAGCGGCTGAAGGTATGGCCATCAATGGTGGTGCAATTAAACTTGGGCATGCTGAAAAGGCCAGAATTGAAGGAGTGCAGATATGTGGGGCCAGGTGATGTCATAAAGATTAGGGGGAGCGAGGCCATGAAGTAATTTGTAAACAGGGTTAAGAATTTTAAAATCATGGTGTTGCTGAACAAGGTGGCGTTGTAAGTCAGTCAGCAGAGGGGCGATGGGTGAATGAAACTTGAAAGTTAGGAAAGGACCAGAGTTTTAGATAAGATCAAGTTTAGGGAGGGTAGAACCTAAGAGACCAGCCACAAGAATTTTTTTATATGTATTCGTACACAGCAGAATGGAGCTCCACATCATCCCCAGCCTCAATGATAGGCGAGTCCAGCACATCCCACAAAAGAATTTTTAAAAAGCCCTCCTGAAAATACTCGTGAGTTAAGCATAGTAACTCTGGTAAAACTTTGAAACTACAAGGTTTCCTGTAATTTCTTAGTGCATTGCTAAACCACTTGCCAGTCTGTCAAACAAAAGCAAAATACTGCAGATGCTAGAAATTTAAAAATTCAGGAAACACAAAAAAACTGGCAGTATTTGTGGATAGAGAGAAACATTTTAGGCCTGTGATGAAAGGCCACAGACCTGAAATATTAACTGCCAATCTGTCATATTGGTCCAGTTCACAGAAAGAATTGTGAAACCTGCACTGACCCTTATCAGAGTTGGCAAGGCTTAGTTATAAATCCTGCTTCTATGCTGACAGGTAATTATGTGGCAACACTCAAATTAGAAAATTTGATCATTTATAGCAACTAAATTTTCCGCAAGACCTCACTTTTCAACTTGAGGTTTTAGAATTTTTTTAAACCATGGCATTGAAGTATTTACTCATCAGCCAGTTGGCAGTGCAGAACTTGAATATTGCTGAAAAGAGGGACATGTTGCCGAAGCTTTTTGTCATGCATTCATCAGGACAAACGCAAGTATGCCAAATTTTAAACCATCACAACAGTTTATACTACAGGAGAACAAGGGTGCTAATTGGCACGTTTTGAGATGGAACAGTCGAACACACTCTCTTTGAGAAATCCACTCATGGTTTCTCCAACACTGTCTACCGCAAGCCTACCTTCTCCTGTCAATATAAACGTTGGGATTCCATAAAACACCATGCGCTGTAAGTTGCTTATCAGCAATCTTGTAAATAGGGCACTAGCAGTTTGCTCACCTTGCTGGTTCAATGCAGAAATAAAGCGCACAAAAGCTATTCTGCAGGACAGTGGCTATTCTGATGTTTGCTGTATATTTAGCAAACTCACAAATGGGCCAAAGGCTGCCTCGGTGCCCGGTCTACTTCGCATTACCCTCCTAAAATTTGAACAACAGGTTAAGTAAGCCATTTTACCCTGCTACTGTGCAGTGGTGACATGAGTAGTATTGTCTGCTAGCAGGTCAGTCCAAAAAGCATTTTGCCTACCACATAATTGAGCAACATCATGAATGAATTTCAATGCCAGTGTGATGCCTGGTACATAGGCCAGACATCCCAACAATTGAAACAAATAGAACCAACAAACAACTTATTTCTCCGGTTTGTAATAGGCAGAGTACAGACCATATTCAACCAGCCCACGTAAGCAAAACCCAAAACAAAATGTCTACTGTTAGATGTGATTCCATGATTTGGCAGCACTTACTGAACAATCCCGAGTGTGCCAATTACTGCACTAACAACCAATTTAAGATAACCAGTTAAGCTTGTAACGAGCTAGAAGTGACATACATTCATACACAGGGACCTGTTCACTGCAAACTAAAGGAATATGTTCAAGCCTTGTGCCTTTTTTGGAAATTCCATAGAAGCATTGGGTGCTTCCTTAGCCAATCAGAGCCAACTTGCCAACCAATCCCATTTTCTCCTGTGGTATAAATTGTTGATTGTTTGAAATTTGTCATTCTCAGGTTTGTCCTGATGAGTGCAAGATGAGAAGCTTTGGCAGCATGTCCTTCTTTTCAGTAATATTTGACTCATGAATATCTAAGACATCATACTTATACTCCAGTGCTTTGTCTAAGCTTTGGTTCCTGCTAAAGAGGAGACCTTCTGTGGTGCTCTTTAAAAAAAAAAATCTGTTGGCAAGGCGAGAGGTTAATTGTGTCCACATGATTAAGAGGAATGGAGATCTTGGAGAGTCAGTGTTTCCAGTGCTCTCTGAATTATCAAAAGCGATAAGCTACGAGAAGCAAGTGGCTCCAGTCAGGACAGGGCTTCTGTCGATGTAACATCCTTATTCAAAAAGGGAGGGAGACAAAAAACAGGGCAGTTAGCGTAACATCTGTCATTGGGAAAATGTTGGAGTCTATTAGAATAATAACAGAGCATTTAGAAATGCATAATCTGATCAAGCAGAGTCAGCATGGCTTCGTGAAGGGGAAATTATGCCTGACAAATTTATTAGAATTCTTTGAGGAGGTAACAAGCAGAATAGACAAAGGGGAACCAGTGGATGTAATATATTTGGATTTCCAAAAGGCGTTTGATAAGGTACCTTTGAAATAAGTCCCACACATAAGGCTACTTCCACATCCTAAATAAAAAATACCTGGAAAAACTCAGCAGGTCTGGCAGCATCGGCGGAGAAGAGTACAATTGACGTTTCGAGTCCTCATGACCCTTCAACAGAACTAAGTAAAAATAGGAGAGGGGTGAAATATAAGCTGGTTTAAGGGGGGGTGAGCGTGGGGAGAAGGGGGGTGGGTGTGGTTGTTGGGACAAGCAAGCAGTGATAGGAGGAGATAACCAAAAGATATCTCAGAACAAAGATGTGTTGAAGGAGGTGATATTATCTAAAAGAATGTGCTAATTAAGCTATCCACTCTTAAATAGCACATTCTTTTAGATAATATCACCACCTTCAACACCTCAGATGTCTGTGACACCTTTTGGTTATCTCCTCCTATCACTGCTTGCTTGTCCCAACAACCACCGCCCCCCCCCCCCCTTCTCCTCCTCCTCCTCCCCCCGCCCCCAAACCAGCTTATATTTCATCCCTCTCCTATTTTTACTTAGTTCTGTTGAAGGGTCATGAGGACTCGAAACGTCAACTGTACTCTTCTCCGCCGATGCTGCCAGACCTGCTGAGTTTTTCCAGGTATTTTTTATTTTTTGTTTTGGATTTCCAGCATCCGCAGTTTTTTGTTTTTATATTTATGCTTTCACATCCTGGCTTCTTGAACTTAGGTCATCCCTCTCTAATGTGCTAATACCATCGTTAATTAACAGAGCCACCCCTCCACCTCTTCCCAACTTCCTGTCCCTAAATGTCACGTACCCTTCAATGCTCCGGTCCCAATTTGCTATCTTGTAGCCATGTCTCTAATGGCTTTCAGATAGTGCAAATAGAAATAAATAAGTACAATCAGGTTCATCTGTTTTGTTTAGAATGCTACGTGTGTTTAGATACAGAGCATTTAGTTTTGTCCTTTTTGTAGTCTAGCCTTATCTGCCGATTTACTCTTAGATTTGTACTCTCTGCCCCTTCCTGTCACAGCCTGTTTATTATTTCCCATATCAATACCTTTCTCTCTTGCCTTGTCTCTACTCTTTGGTTTGCCACATCTTCCCAAATTTGATCCCTTGCCCCCACTATTCAGTTTAAAACCCTCTCTACTTCCCTAGTTATGTGGCTCGCAAGGACACCAGCCCCAGCATGGTTCAGGTGTAGACTGTCCCAACAGTTCAGATCTCACTTTCCCCAGTGCCCCACAAACCTGAACCCACACCCTCCATACCAGTCTTTGAACCATGCTTTCATTTCTCTAACCTTATTTATCACATGTTAATTTGCACGTGGCTCAGGTAATAATCCAGAAATTATCATCTTTGACGTTCTGCTTCTTAATTTGGTGCCTAGCTCGTCCCAATGACAATGCAGAGCCTCCTTCCTCATCCTGCCTATGTCGTTGGTACCTACATGGACCATGACTACTGAATCCTCCCCCTTCCACTGTTATTCCCCTCTAGCCCTGAGCAGATGTCCTGAACCCTGGCACCGAGCAAGCAACACAGCCGTTTGGACTCTCACTCTTTGCTGCAGAGAACAGTGTCAATCCCCCTCACTATACTGTCCCCTACTACTACTGAGTTCCTTTTGCACCCCACTACTTGAATGACTTCCTGTACAATGGTGCCATGGTAAGTTTGCTCATCCATCTCGCTCTCATCCAAACAAGCTGAGAGAACCTCAAACCTATTGGACAATTGCAACAACTGGACACTCCTGCCCTCTGTATCCCCTTACCTGCCTCACTGGCAGTCTCACCCTCCTGTCCCTGGCCACTGACCAAATCAAAAGACCCTATTCTAAGTGGCGTGACCACCTCCTGGTATAAAGCATCCAAGTAACTTTCCCCCTCCCTGATGTGTCACAGAGTCTGCAGTTCAGCCTCCAGCTCAATGACTCTGAGCCAAAGTTCCTCAAGCTGCAAACACTTACTGCGGAAGTGTTTGCCCTGGGTCACAATGTTATCCAGGAGCTCCCGCATGCTGCAGCCTTGACACGTTACCAATCCTGCCATCCTTAATGTGTTTTGAATAATTATTAATTATATTAATCACTTATTTATGTTGCTTTCTTAAATATTTTATTAACTTTGCCACCAATTTATGTACTATTTTACACCGTAGGGATAGAATAGAACTTAGCCATTTACCAGATACTTACCACAGCTAGCTCCTTTCCCTGTAGTAGAGCAATAACCAATTCCTATGGGGCGAGAAAGATATAAAAAGGAAACAAACAACTCCTTCCCCCACTTGCCAAACTCACAAGTCTTCGCTGCACTGAAGAATCCTGAATTTATAGCAAACTGAACTGGGTCTACAGTAACCAGATTCAAACAGTTAGCTAACTCACTAATTGGCTCCTACAACTGAGTGAGTTTACCCTGTCTAAGTTGCAGGAAAGAAAGAACTTTATACAGTACTTCTGTTATAATTGATTTATTTTGCAGGACATCTGCTGCACATGTATGGTACAGTTTTTTTGTCGCTGGCTAGGCCCTTGTTCAGAGTCATTTAAGAGTTAACCACATTACTGTGGGTTTATCAGGTCAGGCGGGTCTACTCAGATCAGATAAGGGCAGCAGATTTTGTCTCCTAAAGGACATTAGTGAACTGGATGAGTTTTTACAACAACTGGCAATGGTTCATGGTCATCAGACTTTTTGATTCTAGATTTTTATTGAATTCCCATTTCACCATCTGCCTTGGTGGGCTTCGAACCCGGATCTCCAGAGGATTACCCTGGGTCTCTGGAATACTAGTTAGTGACAATGCCACTATGGCACCACCTCCCCCCCCAATGTGCATTGGCTTTTCCGGGCTCGAAATACTCGAATGAATCTAGCTCCGGCTTTAACTTTTGATTCCTATGGGAACCCATGATTCATTCACTCAGAATTGTTTCACATAAAGTCATGATTTTCAGGAACGCAACCGTAACTTATTGTGAGGAGCTGTAGCACTAATAAGCCACAACTAACAATTTGGTAATAGGTATGATAGCTAATTGTACTGGGGAGGGCGGATGGGGTGTTTTTCTATTTTTTATTTTTATTATTTCTTTCATAAGAAATAGGAGTAGAAGTAAGCCATTTGGCCCCTCAAGCCTGCTCTGCCATTCAATGAAATCACGTTTATAAGATCATAAGATCG
Source organism: Cetorhinus maximus (assembly GCF_964194155.1). NCBI lineage: Eukaryota > Metazoa > Chordata > Chondrichthyes > Lamniformes > Cetorhinidae > Cetorhinus > Cetorhinus maximus. The sequence continues at coordinate 172,144,612 of NC_135883.1, forward strand.
AGTCTTGCTGATATGTTTGTGATTCGAGTTCCACATTCCTATCCACCTCCGCCTTCAAAATATTCTATGACCCTGCTTCTGTCGCCTTCTAAGACAGAGTTCCAAAGTTTCCCACAGAAAAAATTTCTCCTCATCCCCGTCCCATAAGGGCAACCCCTAATTTTAAAACCATCCCCCCCGAGTTCTGGACTCACCACCAAGAAGAACCATCCTTTCCACATCCACCTTGCCAAGACCGTTCAAGATCTTGTATACTTCAATCAAGTCACCCCTCATTCTTCTAAACTCCAGTGGAAACAAGCCCAGCCTGTCCAACTTATCCTCATAAGGCAACCCCCTGATTCCAAGTATCAACCTAGTAAACCTCCTATGAAACGCCTCTAACACATTTACATCTTTCCTTAAATGAGGAGACCAAAGCTGCAGACAGTGGGCGGAATCCTCCCAGATTTTCACCAAGTGTGGGCAAGTAAAAGAACTTTTATCTGCTGGCCGCAATGGCGGCTTTTCATGCCGTATCACTCCAATCCCACCTCATTAATTACTCATTCCCAGGAAATGTACCGTTTCGATGGCAGCCGCCCTCCGATTCGCCCGCCACACTGTCAGCTTGTTGCTTCATCACATTGGGCAGCAGATTTAAAGTGCAGCCACGCGCACAACTCTCAGTGCTTCCAGTCTAGGACTGGAAAGAAGACATGGCCCCGAATGGCAAGAAGACTGTTTAGTGACACGTTCCTTGAGCGCCTTTTGGACGCAGTGGAGGCCCGCCATGACATTCTCTAACTCTGCTCTGGCTGCAGGAGGGGCAGCAACATCACCAATCCAGCATGGGAGGCGGTGGCAGTGTGGCCAGTGCCAGCATCCTGCAAAAGAGGACAGCCACCCAGTGCCTAAAAGGGATGAATGATCTCCGTTCCACTAGGGTAGGTCACTTCTCTCATCACTCTCAACTCTCAATCAGAAATCCATCTCACATCCACAGGGATCTCACTCACTGCCTGTTCAAGGGACATCACCATTCACACTCTCTCGCACGCCTTCATTGTCCTCATCCCATTCATGGGACCACTCACCATCCAAATATGCCAGGCATACTTATCATCATGCAGGACAAGCTGGGACATAACAAAAGGGAGAGGTCACAGACTGGTGGAGGAATGCTTGAAATAAAGATCCTCACGGACTTGAAAACAGTCAGCCAGCTGGCTGGCGAAGACCTGGACCGTTCCTGCGTTGACGGTGAGGTCAGCGGTGCACTACCAAGTTAGGATCCAGCAATGCAACATCCATCAGACAACCATTCTTTGAGTGATGTGCCCTGTTTCACAGGCCACTGCTATGTCCTAATTACCTCTCCTTGCTTTTGTGGGGACATCTGGGAAGCAGCCGACGGAGTCCACAACCCAGGGCCTCCAATCAATCCCCAAAGACACGACGGAAGAAGAATATCTAAGCACCCTCATTGAAGATCTGTGACAGTGCACACCCACACCCTTCACCAGCACAGAGACGCACACCTCAGTGGGACTTAGTTATAGAGTAGCCTTGGGAGCACAATAAGGTGAACACATCACACTGTCTGATCCACAGCAGGTGGCGACAGGGACTTCCCAGGTTTCTGGCATTTGGAGGACTGCTGTAGTCCAGAAACCTGCTGAGTCTGAGTCAGATGAAAAGCCTCTGGACTCGGTTACACCTCAGTTGCTGGAGCTGCAAAGGCAAGCTTGGGAACATCAGGAAGGGATGTCCGCTGCACTCCTCAGATTGCAGGGCGCAATGGGGGAGTTCATCCATCGTCTTGAGGTGAAGGTGCATTGGCATGTCAGCACTGAGGTCAATACTGGTAGGATGGAGGCCAGCATGGAGTCCTTGGTCCAGGACATCACTCCTGCACTGCTGTGCAGGCTGAACTCCATCACTGATGCCATAGTTGGCCTCTACCAGTGTCAACACAAGAGGAGTGTGGGGCAGCTCGATCGAACTCCAGCTTCCCCCTCCTCAAGGAGTCAGCCTGGGGCCCTCTGGCACTCGTATGGAGGAGGATAAGCAGGTGCACACCCTGGGACCATCCACTCAGCTGACTCGGAGTATTTGGCCCATCTAAACCACCTCTTCCTGTGACCCCAGTAGCTCCAGCTCCATGGTCTGAGGAGGGTGCCACTGCCACAGACAAGACCGCAAAAGCAGTCAGGCTGCCTCCAACTCAGCTGTAGATTTCGGGGGAGCCCCAAACGTAGCGGCAGGTTAGGAATGTTAAGATGTAGTTGCACAGCCTGGACACAGGTGTTAATCATTGGTACATAATTTTCACTATTTTAAATAAGCTGCCAAGAATGTCACCTTGCCTATGGTTTCTTGTTCTGATGAGCAGTGTTCATGTCACTCAGATGTGAAACCTTGGCTCCTGCACAAGATAAATGCAGGTGTTTCAGAGCAGGGCCTCTTGCCGGTCCTTTGTGCAACCTTCAGAGCAAGGCGATGGTCCAACTTCACACTCACTGGACACATTACTGACGCCTGCACCTCAGTGGTGCTTGTCATTGCTTTCAAAATGTCGTGGGCAGGCATCGCAGCTCTCAGCACCTTTTCAGATGGGGCTGGCCCCCATCTCGTCAGCACCTGTGACCGGTGATGCAGTGCTGAAGGCTGACAAAGGGTCAGGTGCATTTAAGGTTTCATGGCTGTGTTTCCATGATACGGCCCTGATCAGACTGCAAGCCAGCTATCCTCGGCCAGACAGGAGTCAGACGTTCGTAAGCTTTATTAAGATCTGTGGAGTGTTCTCGCTGCATGTCATCATCATCCTCCTGCAATCGAGCGACTATTAGGGCCACTGCTGTGTCTCCATGACAGGAGCATTCTCACAGAGGGCACGTGTACTACCGTCAGCCAGACTGGAATCAAACGTTCATAGATGTAATGTATAGATCTATGGTGTCTTTTCACTTCGTGTCATCATCAGCCTCCACGAATCTAGCAGCTATGAGGGCCTCCCAAGTGCGCCTGTCTCGTCTGGCCAATGTGATGGCCTCATCACTGTCATCCTCGCCCTCGAGGACCTCCTCACCCCCATCCCTGTCGACACCCTCCTGATAGGAGATGTCCAGCTGCTCTATCCTCCTCAACCAGCTCCTCTTCCCATAGCCCTGCCAGGTTGTAAAGGGCGCAGCAAGCAATAATGATGCATGATACCCTCTATGGATTATATTGCAGGGCTCCACCAGACCCATCCATGGACCAGAACTTCGTTTTCAGCACCTCAATGATTTGGTGCAAATTATTAGGATGAGCCTCATTGTATCTTCGCTCTGCTGCAGTCTGAGGCCACCGCACGGGTGTCATCAGCCACATCCTCTGCAGGTACCCCTTGCCCCTAAGGAGCCATCCCGCAGCCCCTATGGAGCCTGGAAGGCATCAAGGATCTGTGACCGACTGAGACTGTGGGAGTTGTGGACACTCCCTGGGAACCATGCACAGACCTGCAGGATGCATATGTGGTGGGTGTATAGCAGCTGAACATTCAGTGACTGAAGGCCCTTGCAGTTGACATAGATCTCCATCACAACAGCAGTCAACTGATTGCCACATGAGAGCAATCAATGGCATTCTCCACCTGTTGGAAACCTGGGATCTGGGCAAATCTCAACGTTCTTGCATCCTGGCTTTTCTTTTTATTATTCTTTGGAATGTGGGTATCGCTGGCAAGGCCAGCATTTGTTGCCCATCCCTATTTACCCTTGAACTGAGTGGCTTGCTAGGCCATTTGAGGGCATTTAAGAGTCAACCACATTGCTGTGGATCTGGAATCACATGTAAGCCAGACTAGGTAAGGATGGCAGATTTCCTTCCCTAAAGGACATTGGTGAACCAGATGGGCTTTTACAACAGTTGACAGTGGTTTTGTGGTTATCATTAGACTTCAAATTCCAGCATCTGCCGTGGTGGGATCCGAGCTCAGGTCCCCTGAACATTACCCTGGTCTCTGGATACTAGTCTAGTGACATTTCCACTATGCCACTACCTCTCCATTCCTGGCCCTGGGTGAAATGCACAAAGTTGTGTTCTTTCGTGAAGATGGTGTCCATGTCCTCAGATGTATTTGTGGGTGGAGGCTTGTGCTATCCCACAGAGGCCACCTGTGGAGCCCTGAAAGGAGCCACTAACATAAAAATTAAGCGCCATGGTCACTTTCACGGCCACAGGCAGTGGATGCCCTCCATGTCCCCATGACACAAAATCCTGCAGCAGGTGGCAAATGTGATCGACCAGTTCCCTGGACATGCGCTTTGATGACAGTGGTTCTCTGTCATCTGCAGGAATGAAAGGCAGCATAGGCCCTGAGTCTAGCTGGGTGCCGACCAGCGATGGCTCTTCAACAGCATGTGTGGAATCCCCAGCTGCCCCTTCTTCCTGAGGGTGTTCCTCCTCCCTCTGCCCAGCCAGGCGCCTCTGCTTATTCCCCATTCATCTCCCCTCTCTGTAATCTGTGAGGCATACAGCTAGGTGGCAAGGCTCCATGAGCCTTATGTACTCCAACAGCATGAAAGAGAGAGACTTGTGGGTTAGCTTGGATGTTCTAAGAACCTTTCTTGGTTAGGTCTGAAGGCCCCTTAACACATCCCAGAGAGTGCTGACCTTCACTTGAATGGCCAGAGTTCAGTGCGCTACATGGCTGCCCAGTACCCCACCTGACCAGTTTACGGCAGCTTCGCACATTGGACTGCACCCTGTGCTCTCAGCTCAGATGCAAGCATTCTCCTAACTGGCATTTGCAAGGCTACACTGTTAGCTTGAACCATGGGGGAGACTGGGGTGAGGCGGTGGCATGGTGGTATTGTCATTGCGCTGGTAATCCAGAGGCCAGGGTAATGCTCTGGGGACTCTGGTTCGAATCCCACCGGCAGACCTGGAATGAAAAGTCTAATGTTGATTGTCGTAAAAACCCATCTGGTTCATTAATGTCCTTTAGGGAAGGAAATCTGCCATCCTCGCCTGGCCTTCAGGTGAGCCAGATCTGCAGTAATGTGGTTGACTCTTGAATGCTCTCTGAAATGGCTGAGCAAGCCACTCTGTTGCATCAAACCACTTAAAAAAAGTCAATAAATAGGAGTGAAACCGGGCGGACCACCTGGCATCGACCTACGCATCAGAAACGACAATGGCAGACCCAATCCTGTGGACCCTGCAAAGTTGTTCTTACTGACATCTGGGGGCTTGTGCCAAAATTGGGAGAGCTATCTCACAGACGAGTCAAGCAACAGCCTGACATAGTCACACCCACTGAATCATACTTTACAGATCATGTCCCAGACACCACCATCACTATCCCTGGGCATGTCCTGCCCCACCAGCAGGACAGACCCAGCAGAGGTTGTGGCACAGTGGTATACAATCAGGAAGGAGTTGCCCTGGGAGCCCTCAACATCGACTCAGGCCCCCATGAAGTTTCATGGCAACAGGTCGAACTTGGGTAATCCTGCTGATTACCACGTACCGCCCTCCCTCAACTGATGAATCAGTGCTCCTTCATGTTGAACATCACTTGGAGGAAGCACAGAGGATGGCAAGGACACAGAATGTAATCTGGGTGGGGGACTTCAATGTCCATCACTGAGAGTGGCTTGGAAGCATCACCACAGACAGCTGGCAGAGTCTTAAAGGACATAGCTGTTGTACTGGGTTTGCGGCAGGAGGTGAGGGAACCAATAAGAAACAACAAGGAACCAACTTGACCTCATTCGCACCAACCTGTCTGCCTTAGTTGGCAGTATAGGTAGGAGTGACCACCACATAGTCCTTGTGGTGATGAAGTCCTGTCTTCACATTGAGGATACCCTCCATCGTGTTGTGTGGCACCATCACTGTGCTAAATGGGATAGGTTTCAAACAGATCTAGCAACTCAAGACTGAGCAACCACGAGGCACTGTGGGCCGTCAGCAGCAGAATTGTACTCAACCACAATCTGTAACCTCATGGCCCGGCATATCCCCCAATCTGCCACTGCCACCAAGCCAGGGGATCGACCCTGGTTCAATCAAGAGTGCAGGATGGTGTGTCAGGAGCAGCACCAGGCATACCTAAAAATGAGATGTCAACATTCTGAAGCTACAACACAGGACTACTTGTGTGCCAATAGCAAAAGCAACAAGTGATAGAGCTAAGTGATTCCACAATGAGCAGATCAGATCTAAGCTCTGCAGCCCTGCCAAATCCAGTCATGAATGGTGGTGGACAGTTAAACAGCTCATTGGAGAATGGTGGTGGACAATTAAACAGCTCATTGGAGGAAAACGTTACACAAATATCTCCATCAATGTTGGAGGAGCTCAGCACATCAGTGCAAATGATGAAGCTGAAGCATTCGCAACAGTCTTCAGCCAGAAGTGCTGAGTGGGTATCCATCTCGGCCTCCGGAGGTCGCCCACATCACAGATACCAGTCTTCAGCCAATTCGATTCACTCCATGTGATATCAAGAAAGGGCTGAAGGCACTGGATATTGCCAAGGCTATGGGCATGACAGTATTCCGGCAATAGTACTGAAGACTTGTGCTCCAGAACTTGCCGCACTCCTAGCCAAGCTGTTCCAGTACAGCTACAACACTGGCATCTACCCAGCTATGTGGAAAATTGACCAGTGTGTCATTTACACAGAAAGCAGGACATATTCAATCTGGCTAATTATCACCCCATCAGTCTATTCTCAACCCCTCCCATCACTTTACTGATGACCATCAACAATGCTTCTGATGCTCAGTTCGGGTTCTGCCAGGGCCACTCAGCTTCTGACCTCATTACAGCCTTGGTCCAAACATGAGAAAAAGAGCTGAACTCCAGAGGTGAGGTGAGAATGACTGCCCTTGACATCAAGGCAGGATTTGACTCTGGCATCATGGAGTCTTAGCAAAACTGGAGTCTTTGGGAATGGAGGGGAAACTCTCCGCTGATTGGAGGCATACCTAGCACAAAGGAAGATGGCTGTGGTTGTTGGAGGTCAGTCATCTCAGTTCCAGGACACCACTGCAGGAGTCCCTCCAGGGTAGTGTCCTCGGCCCAACCATCTTCAACTGCTTTATCAATGACCTTCCTTCTGTCGTAAGGTCAGACGTGGAGATTGTGCAATCATCAGCAACTATGTTTTCCACCATTTGCGATGACTCAGATACGGAAGCAGTCCATGTCCAAATGCAGCAAGACCTGGTCAATATCCAGGCTTGGGCTGACAAGTGGCAAGTAACATTCGTGCCACACAAGTAACATTCGTGCCACACAAGTACCAGGCAACGACCATCTACAACAAGAGAGAATCCAACCATCGCCCCTTGCTGTTCAATGGCATTACCATCACTGAATCCCCCACTATCAATATCCTGGGCATTGCCATTAACCAGAAATTGAACTGGACTAGCCATATAAATACAGTGGCTACAAGAGCAGGTTGGAGGCTAGGAATCCTACGGCGAGTAACTCGCCTCCTGACTCCCCAAAGCCTGTCCACCATCTACAAGGCAGAAGCCAGGAGTGTGATGGAATACTTTCCACTTACCTGACTGAGTGCAGCTCCAGCAACACCAGACGTTTGACACCACCCAGGACAAAGCAGCCCGCTTGATTGACACCCTTTCGACAAACATTCATTCCGTCTACCACCAACGCATAGTGGCAACAGTGTGTACCATCTACAAGATGCACTGCAGAAACTCACTAGTGCTGCTTCGGCAGCACCTTCCAAACTCACGACCGCTGTCATCTTGAAGGACAAGGGCAGCAGACACATGAGAACACCACCACCTGGAAGTTTCCCTCCAAGCCGCTCACCACTCTGATTTGGAAATATATCACCGTTCCTTCACTGTCACTGGGTCAAAATCCTGGAACTCCTTTCCTAACAGCACTGTGCCCACCCCACCCACGTGCTTGTTTGCTACCATCAACTGCAGTTGCAACCCTTGTCATTCCCCCCCCCCCCCCCCCAACAACCTGCCTTAACCACAGGGCAGCCCTTGCCCACCACCACCCCCAACTCTCATCAACACAGGGCAACCCTTGCCCCTCGAAGTGCAACTCGCCAGTTGCATGCCTATATAAGTTGTTGTGACGTGCTCAAATGATCCATCTTCGGAGGATGATTTCGCTAAACTGGGCTTATAATGATAAACAGATATATTACAATGAAGCTCTAAATGGCAGGAAGTGCAGCCCGCCATTGACAGGCGAGCAGATGATTGCAAACTGGTTTCAGGATGTCGTGAAACCAATTTTTGGCTGCCTTGCCATAATGCCTGCTCATGCTGCCAAACGTACCCACCCCCCCCACAACGGTCACGAAAAATTCCACCCATTATTCAAGATGTGGGGCAGATTCCCCAACTGCGAGAGTGCGCACGTCTCCCTGAAGCTAAGTGGTGCCTCAGGGAGATCGCTGAAAGGTGATGAAAGTTCATAAGTAGAAAAATAACAAAATAATTAACATGTCCCCATCATGTGAAAATGTCACATGAGATGGGACATGTTAATGAAGTACGCAAAAACTTTAGTAAACTTTTTAAAAACAGAAATCAAACCTCATCCCACCACTGGATGATGTTTTTAAAAAAATCACTTACCTGCCTGCTCGTTGGGCCTGTGCACCAAGCCAAACTTCGCACCGGCCCCTCAAAATCCTGGTCGATTGGTGAGTTAATGGCCTTAACAAGGCCTTTAATTAATGGGCGCGCGTTGCGCTGCATAGCGCGCCCGCCGACCGAAACATCGCGATGCCGCACGCTGACGTCAGGACGCTCGCGCGACATTTTAAGTGCTGACATGCAGGCTCTGCCACCCACACGCCAGCCAGAAGATTCAGCCCATGGTCTCATCAATGCTCTGGATAATTGAAGCATAATATCCTTACTTTTATGTTTAATTCCTCCCGCAATAGCATTCCATTAGCTGCCTTGATTCCATGCTGTGCTTGCACACTATCTTGTTGCGACTTATGTACGAGAACACTTAGATCCCTCTGCACCTTGGAATTCTGCTGTCATTCTCCATTTAAGTAATACTTTTTTTATTCCTCCTGCCAAAGGGAACAGCTTCACATTTTCCTACATTATACTCCATCTGCCAGATTTTTGCCCACTTAGTGGCACTAAGTGATTATTCTGGGCTGGTGATGTTAGAATTTGGCAGCTTGGGGAGTTCTTTGAGCTGTCATTATTGTTCAAGACACTAGATGACAGTGATTGGAATGTGAAGATTGGCTCATTGGTGGATTATGTCATCAGTGAAGTGAAGACCAGAGTAAGATTTTAACCACACTGGGCTGGGTGAGATTAGTTGTGGCAGCACTGAAAAATAGAAACTTTGACACAGAAGGGAGCCATTCAGCCTCTGTTGTGCTCTGTACATCGTGGTGCCAAGGATAATGTGTGTGTGTGTATCCCTTTTGTTTTCCTCTTTCCCCCCCCCCACCTTCTCTTCTGCTGCCTCCCCCTGCCCCAGGTTGAATGAGACTTTATTGCACAACCTAATCTTGCTTTCAATGCTAGACCCAAAAGTGAAAGTTCTTGCTGAGTTCATTTCTGTATTTCTCAGTAAATGGTTACTTAGACTGGGGCTTAGTGACCATCTGCTTGATGAGTTAGTTGTGATGCTCTGTGCTTGTTCAATGTAAAGTAAACGTCACATTGGTTCAATTCAGGTTCTGGAAGAGAAAGGGAAGCTCCTCAAAGAGAAAGAAGCTCGGCAGAAACGCCTGGATTATCTTGCAAATGAGCTGCAGAAGCTTCATAAACAACAAGGTAGAAATTGGCAGGGGACTGCCACATGTTACCTTCCGACTATGTTGATTTGCTAAACTGTTCTGCTTGTTTGATACCGAAGTAGTTCTAAATGTTTATTTCTGTCATCCTTTTATTGACCAGCTGCTTTAAAACAGCCCACCCTGCCCTTTAAAACCCTACTCCATAAAATAATTGTGATTGGCCACTGCTTGTTACTGTCTGTATACCTGCCATCCTTTTTTCTTTACTGTGGGATTTGTTTACTTCATAGTATATTAAAAAAACAACTTTTTTCATTTCCGTGTACTTCAAGTCCCAGTAGTAGCCACTGTGCAGGCTGCTACTGTGCTGGGTTCCCTACTTAGGAAGGGGAGCTATCAGTTGCGTACTGTGCTATGAACACATCTTTGTAACAAGGTAAGAATCACTGCAAATATCAGTTTACTTCCAGGATTTTTACATTTGACACACTGGGGATAGGGGGAGGAAAACAGCAGTCCAAAGACATCTGGCTGGGGTATTGACTAAGTGGAATCTGTGCTACCAACCAACAGAGGCAGAAGGGACCTCTTCAGATATTCAGGACAGAGCCTTTTTAGTGTAACCGTTTCTGCTGTAGTTAACAAATCTGTGCTTCATCCCCACCCCTCCAGGTGGAGCTTGAACCCACAAGCTTAGTATCCACAGAACACCAGTTGTCTCTGAACTTATGCAGCAACTTTGTTGGCCTACATTCTTGGTCAATGGAGGATACAAGAAGCTGAAAAACTTGGTGAATCCACTGTTGTAAGCTGGGGGTATACTCGAGAGTGGCATTAAGTGAGGTGATAAGTTTTGAATCTAAATCTTCACCTCTCCCTTCTGCCTTAAACGTGCAAAGGGGAATTGCTAAGAAAGAAACGTCGTGAGAAGGACGGACACAAGGACCCTCTCCTAGTTGAAAATGGCAAGCTACAGGAAGACATTGTGCGTCAGATGTCTTTAGTTCGCCAACAGGTTGAGGAGACGGTTAAAAAGCTATCCGAGCTGGAGAAAGTGGCTCAAATCTTGGGTGTGGTGATTCAAGATAAAAGTTTAAAATCGTCCGACAAACGGAAAGATGATTTCTTGGAAAAGGTTCTGCTAAAAGAAGAAAAGTTGTCATCTTCAAAGGTAGTGACTTTGAAACACTTATTCAAAAAATACTCATCAAAATACACTGAGAAAGCTGGACCCATATAAAGGACGTCATGATATAATCTTGACCATATTTTGTTTTAATTGAAAAATTGCATTTCTGTTTACATTTTTATTTTGTATTTGGCTTCATTTCCTCCTGCAGTAGCAGACATTTTTGTTGGTTCAGTGAATGGGTCGGACACCTACTCCCAGGTCTCTTGACAAAGGTGTTTGAGCCCCTATCTATAAAAAACATCCTGGCCTCCTCTTTCTGCCCTGCAGGCCTCTTCCCCACCCTTCCAAAACACTTGTCCTGATGCAGCCAGCTGTAAATTATGAATGTGGTCCAAGACTCTTCCATATATATCACCCAACTGCAATTCCAGCAGTTCTGATGAAAGGCCAGAAGGCACATTATCATCATATCATGACGACCTTTTTTAGGGATTTACCATGTGAATTTGGACTTGTTTGAAACTTTGAATCATGCTTTCGTATATGACTTTCTCTTGTGGGTCTTAATACAGGAGATTTCAACAAGAAAAGGATCTCTGGAGGAGTTGGATGCTAAAACAAAGAAGCTACGTGAGAATCTTCCTGAATCTGGGGGTGTGTACGAATACTATGATGCAGGGAACCACTGGTGCAAAAATTGCAACACCATTTGTGGGACACTGTTCGACTTTTTCACTCACATGCATAACAAACGACACAGGCAGGTGCGTATGTACACTGTTTTCTGATACTTGTGCAAAAGAATTAATTTGAAAAGCCACATTGCATGTAGGCAACACAGTGGAAATTGTATCATGGGCAGAGTTATCATTTGCTTGGAAACTGAATTAAATAAAAGGACAAGTAAAGCAATTTGAAATAGAGAAGTTTTGAGTTTATTATTATGGAGTCAAAACAGGAAAACTCTGGGAAGTTAAAATAGTTGACCCCCAAAAGACAAATTTTAAAAATTTCCCACCAAAGCTGAAAAATCAACAAAAAGAATACAGCCCTGGAAACTTTTTTAAAAATTACTTTTTTAATTGTGCATTTGGAAAGGTGCAAAACAAACTTTATTAATCTTTGTGAAAATCTAAATGTGATGCTGCAAAAAAAGCTTTGAGCAACCATGATGTTTAGATGGCACCAAGATATAGCTGATGAAGAAGAAAACCCAGGATCAACTTGGTCACAGTTATAACATTTGAAGTAATGAGAGAATTTGAGGACCAAGGAAAGCCTTGACTTTTAAATACCAAAACGTGTGAGGTGGTATACTTCATGGTTTGGTAATAAGGGATCAGTCAGGAGAAAAGGTCAAATGAAATGTCAAGGAAGAAATAGCAACAGGGGCAAGCCTTAAGTTTTGTAAAGAATGAAACTCTCCAAAACTGAAGAATTAAATGGGAAAACTATACAAGAATTTAAAAAATGAAAAATCCAGAAAATTTTATATAAATTCTGGAACTTTATTACAACAAAATCAACCTACATTTTCACAAGTATGTTGGCTTATTAACTTGAATTTTATATGCTAAGTTTTGAATTTGGCATCCAACTTAAGCTTTATATTTCAGTCGTGCTTTTCTCATGTTGAAATGAAGGGGAGAAGAGAAATATCAAATTTAAATTTAGAATTAAAGGAAAAAGATATCGAATTTAAATTTAGTATTAAAAGGAAGAGAGGGAGCTTGATTTGTTTCATTTCAGAAAAGCATTTCAGAAACTGCTGATTGGAGATTATGAACAGATGTTGGGCTCCTGTGATATCCCTCAGTCTGTTATTTTAAGAGGTGTAACTTAAAAACTTAAGTATGCAAAATTAGCTTGCACCAAACTGCATGCTTGCTATTTCTACACGGGAACCTCTTGTTCTGTGTTTGGAGCAGTGGACATCTCTTCGGTTTTCAAAGCTTGCAAAGTCAGCTTGCAGTTCATTTCCAAACTCTCAGTACAAGTAAATTACCAGTTGCAAACCCTTTCCGATAGCTAACTCAACATGCAATAAATGAAACATGGTATGAAACCCAACATTCTAAATAGAAATTGTCTTTTCACACTAATATACAGCTTTCTTTGTTTGAAGCAGTTCAAAAAACAATTAGTCTTTCGTATTTAGTCTTTTCCAGTCTAATCTTTTTCTTGCATTCTCCACAGCAAGTTATGTACACCGATAATCTACAATGTGAAAAAAACATTTGATACACACCTGTAATGTACTATTGTGCTGTAACAACTAATTGTATTTCCTGGTATATACCTGTTGTACTCTGTATAAATTAATGTGCAAATCCACCGTGTGCCTCTGTCACTATGCAACTAGACACTGGATCCTTATGATCGACCATGGACAGCAAAGATGCCAAGTGAAGACAAAAATGGCTCCGTTAAGCGAACTGATAAAATAACAATGCCAGCAAAAGGTGAGTTTGAGTCTTATTTCATTTTTGCCATCTGTCCTGAATGTTTTGCTGTAGCAGCTGCCTGAAGGAAGGGGGAGTTGGAGAATTGAACTTTTACTTGTAAATCACCTACGTATTTGTCTATAATTCCTTTGCATACCCTTCATGCAGTGAAGTAGGACAGGAACTTATGCTTGGCCAGTGGGATGTGAGATCCTGATACAACTCTGCAGTATTACCCTTTAATCTCTTCCAGTTCTTGTTCAAAATTCGTGCTGCAGCATGGTTATATGTAAGAGATTCATCTGTGGTTGGGAAAATCTCATAGTTAAGGTAGGTTAGTTTGGGTGATAACCAGAGTTTATCCATCCAAGTATTTGAGCTATACAGATGCAGGGGTTGCTGCAGTTAGCTTCAGCACCCTACTGATTAAATGGGCAAAAACCTAATCTCTATATAACTAACCCCACTTAAAAATGTACATCTGCAGATATCAGTGAGGATGGGACTAGATTCAGTTTGTTGCCCAAGTGATCAATTAACCCGTTCATCATTGGGGTTCCACTCAGCCATTATATCAGCAATCTGAATGACTATAAGGCGTGTTCTAACAATTCATTGCCTTTTGGAAAAGGGGGACTGTCAACCAACAGAAGTGCTTTAATTAGGGTGGTATTTTGTAGATATCTATAGCTTAGAATAAGGTAATACTCCAGCTAGATATATTAAAAATCTGGGCATTGCGTTCTTGTTACTTTCATTATACAAAATCATTTCTGTATTTCATCTAATCTTCTGACTGTATATCTCTGTCCTTGTCTCAGGTTCAGAATTCCTGATGCCAGTCACAGGATTTTACTGCCAGCTCTGTGAAGAGTTCTATGGAGATCAGATCTGTGCTGAAGATCATGTCAAATCACGTGGTCACAATGATAAGTATAAGGTTAGGAAGAAAGCAGATTATAAAGCATTTCCAGAATGGAGAAAGCAACCTGGGAACATAGTGCACTTGAGTTACTGGTGCACTAGTTATGTGTCCCACCTACCTAAAGCACATAGCACATACTCTGTGAGGCATATATGTACTTTCATCTGTATGGCATACAATGATGTCTCCATAATTTCCAAGTTGTAGTTCCTACATTACAACAGGGACCACACTTTTAAAGTAATACATTAACATTAAAGCCCTTTCGAACATCCTGAGGTTGTGAAAGGTGCTGTAGAAATGCAAGTTTGTTTCAATTGAGTTTATTTTTCAAAATGAATTTTTGCAGATGTGATGCAATAGGGGCAGACACTTACATTTTCTACGAAGCATCTCTCTTCGTTTTCAGTTAATGGAAATAATCTCTGAAGCGTTTCAGGAAATGCTAATACCTGTGTTCAAGGTACACAATGATCAGAGAGAGCAGCTGTGATGCCATTAACGACTGTTGGAGCTGTTCTGTTGTCTGATGCAAAACAAGTTTAGTATTGGAGAGGTTTCAATAATTGACTATATGCGGTGGAGTATTCCTCAGTAATTGGTATAATACGTCTTTTTATGTCGAATAATATTCCACAGAAGCAAAAATAGCTACTTTTGACCAGTCTTGACTTTATGGACCAACTAGTGTACAAAACAGTTTTAACTGCAGCCCCATACATGTATAAACAGGGATTTCTGTGTTCCTTCTTGGCTCTACTACAATATGAATACATATAAAATAAATACTTCAGTGGTATTCCCATTTAGCAGGTTTTCAAGGACTGTAAATGAATGGATGACCTGTGGTAATTCATTGCGAAATGAAATGGTGTTACATAACCCTATTAATGAGTAGTGATACTTTTCTGTCTTCCTACTCAATGCTGCAAGCCTAAAGTGACAAAATAATTGAAGCATGATCTTTGGGTAATATCAGCAGTAACCTTAGGTGTAACCTTCATTGCTGAAAGCTGCTGCAGCCCTCAGTGGCAGAACAAGCATGTAAGATGGGAACTTGAATTCTTCAATTTGATATTTTTCTAAGCATTTAAGAAAGATCTTTGTCATGTTAGAAGTTTCTTTCCTACCATGTCAGTTAAAGAGAATTTTTTAATAACTCGGGTACTGTATGGAGGAATACAGCTCTTGAAGATGATATTTCTGGATGTGCGAAAGTTCAGGAACGCCTGTACACTGTTGTTTATTGTGGCAGAGTATGGTGCTTGGGATGTACTTTCCTTTCCTTGATTAAATGTTTAATTTCAGCATGGGATATCATTGAGGCTTAGTGTATAATGTACTGTGCAATTGTATTTTTTTATTAAAAAAAGAAATTGTAAAGTGTTTCAACCATGTAACCTAAAGCCATCCACCTTGCACACATGTTCGCGTGTGTGTGTGCACGTGTTTACATGTGTATACATGTGTGTGCGCAAACACCTGTACCATGATGCTGGCTCCATGAAACCTTGCACATTAGTCGTTAAATTGCACTTCCTCCACCCAACTGAGCACAGCTACCACTGCTGGGTCTCCAGTTAATTATAATTGAAAGACCAGGCCTCTACTGGAATCTGAGAACAGCTTGATGACTAAAAGCACTTTATGGTGTCAGACTGACCCATACAGACCAAAAGTTCCTATATTTAATCCTTGGTGCTGTATTTATTATATTTCAGCTCTTGGTTGAAGTGGGCTGAATTTGCTTTGGGTGTGATTTTCCTTTTTCACCCCCTTCATTTCCATTCAGCCCCCTAATGGTCACAGGGCCCATTGGTATTCAAGTCTTGTCTCTGATGTGAAGAATGGTATTCTGCTGGAGGGTTGCTGTTGCCTATGGAGCCCTCCCACAGCACATCTTTTCCCCAAGGAAAATAAAGTGTATCCACCTACCATGTTCAAGTTTGAAAGAGAGGAGCAAAAGAAAATGGAAGTAATAAAGGGATTCCAAAGTCAATTTACTGAAGACCTCGGTTAACCCTGTCTTATCCATGCTATCCCTGTATCATCTTTTCCCATGCTTAGCCTCTACCCTTCATCTTCCCTGCCTCTAGCCTTCCTCTTCCCTGCTTCATGTAATCCTCCTCCCACCCCCCACCTCCAGTTCTCCATGCCAAGCCTGTGTCCTTCCTAACTTGCCATCATCATGCTGAACCTGCATCCTTAATTGCCCTATGCTGAGCCTGTATCCTTAAAAATTGCTTTATGCTTCGCCTATGTTCTTTCTGTTCCCATGATGAGTCTGTACTTCCCAAACCCATGCCTTTAGAAGAAAATGGAGAACAAGCACATGGGAAAATCATCACCTTCATCATGCACCATCCTGATTTGGGAAATACATCACTGTTCTTCATTGCTGGGTCAATATACTAGAACTGCCTCCCTTAATAGAATTAGGAGAGTACCAACACTACAGGGACTGCACTTGGCTCACCACCACCTTCTCGAGGGTTATTTTCATGAGTTAAATACTCATATTTTGTCACCATCATTGCCTCCTCATAAAATTGAGCTGTGATCTTTGCTCATGCATTTGTTTTGTGTTTTGAAATATGGAAGGGTTGTTCAGATTTAACAAATGTTCTAGGAAACGGGCAATATATTAGAAGATTACTTGGAGTTGGAGGGGGTGTTTAAATTCCCAAAAAATAAACTATTTTACTTCCTTTAAGCAAGGAGAAGAATTAATGCACAGAGCAGCTGACGTTTTGTTGAGTTTTTAAGTATGAGTTGTTTGAGACGTAAGTAAACTTTTCTTTGTCTTAAAACTGTAGATGGTGTGTATTTTCTTAGAGTAACAACTTTTTTTTTCACATTTTTTTGATAGGAATACTTAAATGAGAATCCTGTCTATGAACAGCGAAGAAACCTAGACCGCCAAGCTGGCTTAGTAGTGATTACGGAGACAGAGCGCAGGCGTCAGGCAGGTCTCAAAAGGAAAATAGATGATGAGAGAGAGGTTCAGAAACAGAAGAGGCTAGAAGAAAGTGATGAGAGGAAGGCAAAGCTGATCAGACTGGATATGGAGGAGCGCGAGAGTGTTACTGAGTTGGAAGAGGAAAGAAGTGACCGTTCATCGTCCCACAAAATAGAACTCAGTAGCAAGCCAGGTATAAAACTGATGCTGAAAAAGGATGAGGTTGAAGACAAGAAAGATGAGGAACAAGGCTCATCCTTTGGGAAATTCTGCTGGAAGAAACCTGAGAAAGAGGAGGAGAAAAGCAGCACAGTGGGAGTCAAGGACGAAAATAGTGAAGGTGGCAAGGAGAAAGACGATGGCAAGGGACAGGCAGGAAAATCTGCCTCCAAAACTATTGAAATTAAACTCTCGGGCAAAACTCTTATTGCTCATACAACCCCATGGGTACCATTCACTTCAGTGAGCACTACCACACAGGCAAAAATTCGGCCCAACCTTCCTGTGGCTAACATGCCACTGAGGAAGGCTAGCGGGTCATCTGTCAACAAACCAGCACCTTTGGACACATTCCTCTCCATTAGGTCTTCAGGGGCTTCCAACAAACCATTACCTGTAGTTAAGGCTGGAGTGTTGTTACCTCCTGATGTGATCTCCAGGGCCTTTGGTGGAGAGGAAGTGACTTTGAAGGGAAGTATTCTGGATATATCTAGAGAGCCAGATCGTTTGGCTGAAGAACCAGCCCCTGGAGTCTCTGCATGTGAGCAAACCATATTGGCTATTCCAGTACGCCCACCGCCACCACTTGTGTCTCTCACTGACTCCAGTAAGAAAACAGAGAAACCCAAAACCTGTCTGGCTGCTGCTAATGCTAAAGATTTGTATGGTATTTACTACAGTAGCTCAGGGAAGAACCCAGCTGACAGACTTTGCAGCAATGCACAGAGTGCCAAATTGGTGCCTGGCACTCTGAAGCCAGCAGCAGGACAAG
Source organism: Cetorhinus maximus (assembly GCF_964194155.1). NCBI lineage: Eukaryota > Metazoa > Chordata > Chondrichthyes > Lamniformes > Cetorhinidae > Cetorhinus > Cetorhinus maximus. The sequence continues at coordinate 172,162,811 of NC_135883.1, forward strand.
TCAAGAACGGGGATGGAAAACCTTCTGAAGAACTGGTACACTCTGAAAATACTGCCATGGTTGTTCCCAAGTGTGCAGTCCCAGATAAGAGAAGTGAAACTGAAACAGATGAGCAATCTAAAAGCAGGGATATACCTGATGCTCAAGACATGGGGCCAAGTGAAGATTATGATTTGAGCATCTCAACAACAGAACTGCAAAGTAAAAGTGATGAAATGACTGCTTGGCAAGGGAATCCAGCTAGAAAATGGATGATTAGCATTTCAGAACAACCAGAAGAGGGTGATGGCAACTTGGATATCTCCAATCCATCAGAAAAAGTTGAAGATGAAGAAGCAAATGCCTCTCTCCTGCAAGCCACTGTAGGACAAGCACAGCAGTGTGATGATGTGAACATCAATACAGACAAGGAGGTTAAGGATGTACAATTATCTATCTCCAAATTAGATAGCAGTGCTGAACAGTCTCAACAATATGACATCTCCAACACAGTTGAACAAGTTAAGTACATGGAAGTCGATGCCATTGTATCAGATAGCCATTCAGAACATCCTCAACAGTATGATTTAAGTAGTTCAAACGCACTTGAGATTAAGGATGTAGAAATGGTTGCTCCTATATTTGTTGACACAGGTGACAGGAATGTAAGCATCCTCACTGCAATAGAAGTTGGAGATGTTGATAATACTCCCACCCTAGATAGTGCTGTGGATGATGACCTAAACATCTCCAGTCAAGCTGAACAGGTTAGAGATGAAGTCCATACATTGGATAGTACTACAGAACATCATCTAGAACAGTGTGATACTGTTTTAAGCTTTCCTACTGCAGCAAAACAGGTTAAGGATATGGAAAAGGACAGTCATGTTTTAGACAGCGCTGTTGATCAGCCAGAACAGTGTGATACTGAATTAACCCTCTCCAAGACAGAAAATGACATTAAGGATGTGGAAGTAGATCTCCCTGCCTTAGACAGTACTGTAGATCAGCCAGAGCAGTGTGATACTGACTTAAACTTCTCCAAGCCAGAAAATAACATTAAGGATGTGGAAGTAGATGTCCCTGCCTTAGGCAGCACTGTAGATCAACCAGAGCAGTGTGATATTAATTTAAGCTTCCCCAAGCCAGAAAATGACGTTAAGAATGTGGAAGTAGATGTCCCTGCCTTAGGCAGCACTGTAGATCAACCAGAACAGTGTGATACTGACTTAAATTTCTCCAAGCCAGAAAATGACATTGAGGATGTGGCAGTAGATGCCCCTGCCTTAGACAGCGCTGTAGATCAAGCAGAAAAGTGTGATACTGACTTAAACTTCTCCAAGCCAGAAAATGACGTTCAGGACGTGGAAGTAGATGTCCCTGCCTTAGGCAGCACTGTAGATCAAGCAGAGCAGTGTGATATTAACTTAAATTTCTCCAAGCCAGAAAATGACATTAAGGATGAGGAAGTAGATGTCTCTACCTTAGGCAGCACTGTAGATCAACCAGAGCAGTGTGATATTAATTTAAGCTTCTCCAAGCCAGAAAATGACGTTAAGGATGTGGAAGTAGATGTCCCTGCCTTAGGCAGCACTGTCGATCAGACAGAACAGTGTGATACTGACTTAAGCTTCTCTGAACCAGTGGGTGAGGTTAAGGATATAAAAGTGGATGCTTTCATATCTGATAACACTGCCGAACAGCACTATGAAGTTGGCTTCAGTGTCATCAACCCAATGGATAAGGTGGGAAATGTTGAAGCAAATGCCCCAATATTAGATGGCATTGTGGAGCCGCAACAATTTGGTGCAGTGGAGCAGGTGAAGGTTGAAGAAATAGATGGCCATAAAGTAAATCAAATTGGAAACAGTGAAATAAGCAGTTCACGACAGACTGGTCTGTGTGATAACCATGTGATGAGTGGACCTATCCCAGATCAGCAAGAAATAAAATTGACTGGCACGTTGCAGATTAAACCTTGTGGTAGTGAGGGGGTTATCCCTTTTACAGGGGGGCAAGATACAGATGCAAGCAGTTCACAACAGGCTGAGCAAGTTGGTAGTAGTGAGCAGAGTGTTCAGAGTCCTGCAGAGCAATGTAGGGAAATGAGCAGTTTACAACAGGCTAAGCAGCATGATAATAGTGAGGTCAGTTTCCCAGACACAAAGCAGGATCAAGATCATGATGGGAGCAGCTTTCCTGAAGCAGAAGATCTGTCTGAATCTGATAGAGTTAGTATTTCAGGTCAAACCAGGCATGGTAATAGTCAGATTAGCACCCTCAACCCTGAAGTGCAGGTAGCAGATAGTGTAGCAAAAGCCCTAGAGCAGCCGCCAGTGCTTCAGAATGTTCATGTGAACACATCAGAAATAGCACAGAAGGAAAGTAAACCAGGTGGCTCACAGTCAACAGAAGCTGGTGGCAGAAGCAAGGCAGGCATTAGAGAGGAATGCAAGAGCACTGGTAGCTCACGCACCTCCTCCAGACGAGCAGCACAAGCTGTAAAGAGTGCTTTGTGCTCACAGACCCCTGATAAAACAACTGAGAAGCGTGAATCAGATGAATCTGCAAACATTCAGGCATCTGCCAAGCAGCCGCGTCGCAGAAGTGCAAGAAACCTTCGGTCAACAAAGTAAAATTGGAAAGTAACACTGACAGAAGAGCAAAATATCTGCAAAGCTAGATGGTTATTGTATTCATTAACAGATAATGAGGCACACAAAACCCTCTATGTTCTGATTTGCAGACTAGGGCCTAAGCTTTGTATCCTCCTACTGTCTGCCTTCCTGACTATTTTTTAAAGAAGTTGAGTTTTTTTTTGGTGTGGGGGAGTGATTTTTTTCCCTGTTTTTAGGTATGCATGCTGTAAAAGTTCCAGCCAAGGTTTCCAATCATTTTGTAAGTGCTGTGTAGCATTGTAATTTTTTTCTTTTTGCATGGTGCTGCATTATGTTGTAACAGGCACCTAGGGCGCAGGCATTCCACTTCAGAAAAAAAAATCGATGTTTAATTAAGTGCAGGATATTTCTAAACCACGACTTAAGCTGCTTAAGAAGACAGAAGGCTTTGTGTTGCAACATTTGTAAACTGGGTTGAAGGAATATATTTACAATTTTTTAAAACACACTGCTCTCCTGTAATTGGTTGCCATTATTGTACTGGCCAGAAGAAATCATCTTGTCACTTATGGTAAAACATTGGATGTTTTTTAAGTAGTTTATAGTTCATTCTGTTTTATTCCCAATATTGTGCATTAAAAAGTGTAGTCAAGTCTGTGTGTCTGTCTTTTGTTCCCTTGTTTCACAATTCTGCAGTGTTGTCTTCACTGAATAGATAGACTTCACCAGTGTATCTTATATGAGTGGGAAGTGAGTTGGTAAGACAGGACAAGAGCATGGACCAAAATTGTGATTTTTCACTTTTTTCGTAAATGCTATGCTTTATAATTTTACTGTGATGCAGTAACTTTCCTCCGTTGCAGTCTATAGAGCAATGCAGAACTGATGAAACAGAAACCAAGAAAGGAAGATACTGAACTCATTTCCCCTCTGTCTGAACAAAATATCACAGTATCATTGGCAATTCCTGTATGATTCTGTTCTAAACAGTAATGTTTAAAAAAAACTCTGTGAACTTGATGGATTGTAATCAAAAGTTGCTTGGATGATACTTATTTGCATAATTGCTATGTTAAAATGTTATAAATAAAGCTACTCCATTCAACTGTAAAAGGATCTGTCTCGTCTTTGATCAGTTTACAGCTGCAGAATGTTCTGGAGTGGCCAAATAGAAGTTTGGCATGTTTCAGGGAAGCAAGGAGCACTGTTATTTTCATAGTTTATTGTCCCTATTTGACTTAAAATAACACAACTGGTGAGAGTTTTAGAGAAAATTTTAAAATCTTGGGGAAAAGGCTCTTACTGTTACTTGCGCCTTTTGTACAGAATATAACTAATATGGTCAAAGCAAAACATAAATTTAGAATCCAGAAAACATAATCTATGTTGTGATGGAATGAAAATTAAACGGGACTGGGATCTGTGTGTGTGTGTGCAATGCCAATATTGAAAAAAAGTTAACCGTGGTTATATTATTTTCAATATCTTGGTTCTCTTCCTTTTTACGCATTTTATTTATCTTGGTTTTTCAGGGTCAGTCAACAGTGTCTTGTCTCGGCTCTGCTTGTAGAATGTCTATGAAAACCACCGTAATTATTTTACTGTCTTTCTGTGCCTCTGTCTATGAAAACCACCGTAATTATTTTACTGTCTTTCTGTACCTCGTCTCCCAACTCTCAGCAGGGTCTAGTGTTTTATGGGGATTGCAGATATAAATCTTACCTTTTGTGTTGCAGGATATCTTTTCAACACCACTTTGATCCTGAGGTTGTGCTGGTCAGGGTGAAATTTTTGATTTTTATCTGATTGAATAGTGATGTGATTTGTGTTTAAAGATCAGATCTTTCAGGGAAACAGGAGCAATGCTTTGATTGAGAAAATGTAACGTGCAAGGGTTATTTACAATGGTGAGGAATGTATCTGCTAGAAGCCAGTCCTAAAATTTTCTTGAAAGGAAAGCTCTAGTTAATTTCGGGAGTTAGTTTTGCCAGAGTTCCTTTTGGCTATGTCCTCTAGTGTTCTTTCAAAGCTTTTTGCTTCGCATATAAGATCAAAATACTGCTTCCTCCAAAATTGGATCTCCACACAGATTTTTTTTGAGAAACCAACATGAAGATCCAAGCCCATTGTGCAATGTGATTGAGAAAAGAAAATAAATCATAAAATCTTCTTAAGAGTTAAATGATGCATAAGTGATTCAAAGGCTTGCTGGTTGTCGATCAATGCATGTATCGATCAAACTAGAGTTTTGTAAGGGTCTTGGAGTGATCATGCCATCTGAGGAAGGTTTATTGACATGTTGGTACTTTGTATTTGGGTGAAGCAGGGAAAGTCCTGTCAGGGTAAGAACCCTTAAATTGAAAAATATTAGATGCCTTTGGGAAGCAATAGCCCACTGTTGATTTCATACTAGGGGCTTAACTTGCTGCTTAAGGGTTTCTGGCTGTGCCTGGTTTATGGATCTTGGATCAACATGAGACATCCAAGCAAATTATTAATACATTCATACAGAGGGACAGTTCTTTGCACATCAGGCTGCAGAGAGATCTATGAAATCATCCTTGGGATGACCCCCTAGTCGATCTGCTACTGAACCTTTAAAGTAAAATTGGCATTACATTTGTGCCCAGAGTGCGCCTGGACCGTGTAGTCCAACATGTGATGCAATTACAGACTGGACCACAAGGTAACACACAATATTTTGGTAAAATCTGCCAACCTGAACAAGTTGGGTTATAAGACAACAGCCATGATTGACTATTGAACTCTAAGTTGTGCTCTTACCTTGCCTGTCATTCTGCCTGCTCTTGGTTTGCCAGTAAAATGTGCATAAAATTCATAATATCTATAATTTTTATTGCAATGTACTTTTTTAAAATGTTATTTATTTTATTTGCCAATTATAAATGGCCTCAACCCAGGATGTGAATTTTTGAGTCCATTAAAATGTCACATCATTATGGCAATGACCTCAAGCAACTATTGATCCCATTGAAAATAGTGGGGCCTCTAAGTCCATCCCCTCGCCAGTTCCCTCAGGTAAGCCAGCTGTCTGTAAGCTGTAAATTATTTTAACGGGCTTTGTGTATTGGCCAAGACTATTCTATGATATGGGTATTGAAGATTTTTCATAAGCCACCTTAGACTTGATGCAAAATGTTCATTCTTCACCATGATCTATTTTATTCACAATTTTCTCAACTGTTTTCTGTTAACCATAGTTCAGTCACAATTTGCCTTTGATTTCCCATTCATTTTAATGAGAAACATTAGATTATATTTATTTGCATTGTACCTTTGAGAAAAAAGGAACATCCATGTGGATGTGATGTAGCCAGCTGGAAAGTGCTGCTGAACACAAATCCTTGTACATAGGGTGAGCTATAAATGGTGAAAGGAATAGAAAATGCCTCCTGATCAAGTTAATATTTAAATGCCAGTCTGGAGTAGAGCAAATTGAAGCCTCTTCTCTCCCATTGGTATTCCCCCTATAAGTGCCATCTAAATTTTAAGCACAGCTACTCAACCAAGCTCCACTGATGAAAGTAAGTGTTAAATATAGAGTATTAAAAGTGATAGAAGTCATTCAGCAGTTAGTTATAATTTACAGACCCTGGGTTAAGCATTATACTATAGTTGGTCCATAAATTATACCCTTCTCAAGGGGGAAAGCACTGAAGGGACTGTGGTCAAATGGATATACTGCTATACATGTTCCAATCTTGTGTGCTCATTATACTTTTTGGGCAACAAACTAGGGCATGATGAGTTTTGTTATCCTGTGGACCTACGTCTATAGGCCTTGTGTCATCACTATAGCGAAGTGCAACCCTGCGAACAACAAAACATGATTTTAGAACTTGATGCCTAATCACCACCTGGAACTTGTGGTGAATGGTAGGCCATCTGGAACCTAATACTGGAGGTCCATACGCACCCTTATCACTCCAAGGAAGTTGAGGGGAGACTGCAATCCAGCAACATCTACAGTGCTCCACAAAAGATGAGGCTCACCATTGTTCTTAGAGGGCATTTGCAGCTAGATCTTGCTCATCACTTGAACGACTTTGAACTCAAACCGCATGCTATTATTTCAAATGCCTTCATGATATGGAACAATGCCAGTGCATCAATGTACATGTCCATAAGCACCACTACAGTGACTCCATGAATGAAAAATTTGTGAGATGACTTTGAAATTTTATTCATTTACGGAATGTGGGTGTCACTGGCAAGGCCAGTATTTATTGCCCAACCTCGTCGCCCTTGTGTCCCTGAATCACTGCAATTCCTGTGATGAAGATAACCCCACAGTACCACTGTTAGATAGGGAGTTCCTGGATTTTAACTCAGAACCTGAAGAAACAGATTTCCAAGTCAGGATTTTGGGGGTACTTGGAGGCTATGATGTTTCCATGCACTTGTCCTAGGTGGTAGAGGTGACTGGTTTGAAGAAGCTTTGGTGAGGTGCTTCAGGACGGCTGTCCAGGTCTTGCTATATTTGAGCATGGACTGCTTCATTATTGGAGGAATTGTCAATGGAGCGGAACACTCTGCAAACTTCAGATATCCTACTTTTGACCCTATGATGGAGGAAAGCAGATGATTAGGTCTAGGTCACAACCCTGAGGAACTGCAGCAATGATTGGCTAAGATGATTAGCATTCAATATCCTGTGTTAGGTATAACTGTATACTTCAGAATAAAGCTAAGAATAATGTAAGCTATTGAACGGAACAATTAAAAGAAACTGTAGTTAAATTATACTGTGTTATTAAAAAAATGAGCTATTTTAAGTGCAAAGTTCAACTGCATTTGTGTCTTAGTTTTATGTACTGCCAGTAGTGAATATAATGAGCCTTTGTGCAAGTCTCTTCTTCAATCCTATTGAAATCTACTCTACAACTTATTCTTATCAACATGGTAGACCATCTTTGGCAATTTTTAAATACACTCTGTCGTGTATTCAGTCTTGGAATGCAGTGTCACTGGCTAGGCCAGCATTTATCGCACATCCCTAATTATCCGTGAGAAGGTGGTGATGAACCCCTTCTTGAACCACTGTAGTCCATATGGTGTAGGTTCACCCACAGTGCTGTTAGGGAGGGAGTCCCACAATTTTGGCCCAGCAACAGTGAAGGAATGACTATATAGTTCCAAGTCAGGATGGTGTGTGGCTTGCAGGGGAGATGCAGGTAGTGGTGTTCCCATGCATCTGCTGTCCTTGTCCTTCTAGGTGATAGAGGGTCGCGGGTTTGGAAGGTGCTGTTGAAGGATCTTTGGTGAATTGCTGCAATGCATTGTGTAGATGGTACACTATTGCCACTGTGCCTTGGTGGTGGGAGGAATGGACATTGGAGGTGGTGAATGGGGTGCCAGTCAAGCAGGCTACTTTGCCCTGGATAATATCTAGCTTGTGTTGTTGGAGGTGCACTCATGCAGGCAAGTGAAGAGTATTCCCTCACAATCCTGACTTGTGCCTTGTAAATAGTGGGCAGGCTTTGGTGAGTCACTAGCTGTAGAATTCCCAGCCTCTGACCTGCCCTTGTAGCCGCAGTAATTATATGACTGGTTCAATTAAGTTTCTGGTCAATGGAACCCCCTCCCAGGATATTGGTAGTCAGGGTTTCAATGCAGGTAATGCCATTGAATGCAAAGGGGAAATGATTAGATTCTCTCTTGTTGGAGGTGGCCATTGCCTGCCACTTATGTGGTGCGAAAGTTACTTGCCAATTATTAGCCCAAGTCTGCATGTTGTCCAGGTCTTGCTGCATATGGACATGGACTGCTTCAATATTTGAGTCCTCATGAAATGTGCTGAACATTGTGCAACCATCAGTGAACACGCCCACTTCTGAGCTTATGGAAGGGAGGGCATTGAAGCATCTGAAATTGGTTGGGCCTAGAACACTAGCCTGAGGGGCTCCTGCATTGATGTCCTTGGTCTGAGCTGATTGACCTCCAACAACCATTAACCATCTTCCTTTGTGCTAGGTATGACTCAAACCTGAGGAGAGTTTTCCCTCTGATTCCCATTAACTCCAGTTTTGCTCGGTTCCTTGATGCACAATCGGTGAAATGCGGTCTTGATGTCAAGGGCAGTCACTCTCACCACCTCAAGAGTTCAATTGTTTTGCCCATGTTTGGACCAAGGCTGTAATGAGATCAGGAGCTGAATGGCCCTGGTAGAACCCAAACTGAGTGACAGTTATTGCAGAGCAAGTGCCGCTTGATAGCACTATTGCCAACACCTTGCATCACTTTGATAATTGAGAGCAGACTAATGGGGCAGTAATTGGCCAGGTTGGATTTATCCTGCTTTTTATTGACAGGGCATGCCTGGGCAATTTTCCACATAGCCAGGCAGATGCCAGTGTCGTAGCTGTACTGGAACAGCTTGGCTAGGGGTGCGGCTAATTCTGGAGCACAAAACTTCAGTACTATTGCCGGAATATCGTCAGGGTCCATAGCCTTTGCAGTATCCAGTGCCTTCAGCCGTTTCTTGATATCACGCAGAGTGAATTGAATTGGCTGAAGACTGGCAACTGTGATGCTGGGGACCTCAGGAGGAGACTGCCACTCTGTCTTATCGTTAAGGCTTTAGGAAAGCTTCTCCCAGTTGTTAATGCTTCAATGAGAGCTTCACAGTGTCTTTGATGCATTTTCTTTGTCTTCCCCTTTGGCCATTTGAGAGCTGAGAGAACAGGGCCAGGTGGGAGATATGGTTTGCAGCCATCCACACAGTGACCGGTCCATCAAAGTTGATTTTATGTCAGTTTTGCCTGAATGCTGCTCGAGCTGGCTTCAAGAAGGACACTATTGCCTGTTCACCGGTCCTCCCATTTAATCTGGAGAATGTGGAGGAAACATTGCTGATGGAATTTCTCAACCTCTTTTATGTGTCGCTGATGCACAGTTTGGGTCTCACTGCAATACTGGAGTCTGGTGACAACAACTCTACACTAGGATTTTTGTTGATTTGTCGTGATCTTTGTTGTCAAACACTTGCTGCACAATTTGTAGAAGGCTGAGCTGGCGCAGCTGATCCGATGTCTGATGATCTCATCAAGGGTGGCCTTTTGAGAGAGATGGCTGCCAAGGTTTGGGAAGTGTTGACCATATTCCAGTGTGTCTCCAGGTGTGGGTTGATATGAGTTTTGTTTTGGTAACATTCAAGGACAGGCAGAGTTTATTGCATGCAGAATTGAAGAGATGGAAAGTGGCTTGCAAATCCAGTGCCGGGTGGGCCAATGACTGCATTCATCTGCAAACTATGGAACTGAATAGTATTAAATTTGTGACAAGTACATCCCATTCAGACAGTGATTGATGAACTGAAAGATAGTTTTACTAGCGAATAACATCACCAGATGATTAACATAGGATGAAGAGGCAGTAATCTGCAAACAACATCCATCAGAGCCCCGTGAACCGTTTGGCTTTAAGGGAAGAATGCATAAAGTGCTTCTGGCCCAGCAGTTAATGGCAATGCTGTTAGCCAGCATTGCCATTAGCAATTAAATAAGCTATTAAGCTACTGATGAAATCATACTAATTTCTCAAAACTATAAGCAATTTTTTGCCCATCCCTAATTTCCCTTGTTTAGAGGACATTTAAGAGTCAGCCACATTGCTGTGGGTTTGGAGTCACATGTAGGCCAGACCAGATAAGGATTTTCTTCCATATAGGAATCGACATGGTTTCATGGTCGTCATTAGACTTTTAATTTCAGAATTTTTTAAATTGAATTTAAATTCCACCATCTGCCGTGGTTCGAACCCGGGTCCCCAGAGCATTACCCTGGATCTCTGGATTACTAGTCTAGTGACAATGCCAGAATGCCATCACCTCACCCATGTGATAGCAGAAAATGGTTCTGTTGGATTGACATCATTGGCTGTATCAAGTGCCAATCAATCATTACCCATAATGAAATTCTTTATCATAATTGAAAGGTGTTTGAATATTAATTGTCACTAGTCAGCATTTATTGCCCATCCTTTATTGTCCTGAGTAGGTGTGGCAACTAAGTCATTTCAGAAGGCATTTATCCACATTGATGTGGATTGAACTCTCATAAACCAGTTTAGGTAAAGACATTAGGATAGATTGGATAAAGGATGTTGATGAACCATTTGGGCTTTTACAACAATCTCTGACAGATTCATGCTCTTTCATTGATACCATTCTCTTTTTGTTAATTCCAGATTTTCTTTAAACTGAATTTAAATTCTCAAACCATGGTGAGATTTAAACTTTAATTTTCTGGGTTAATAGTCCAGGTCTCTGTGCTACTAGTCCAGTAACGTGATCACTATAATACCATATCCCTGGTGTAGTAGTTTAGCGGCTATGCACATACAGATGGCTTAAACGGTTTCATCATTTTGTTTGTAAACTGTGCAGACTCCCCTCAGTTCTCCATTTCCAGAGAGAGAAAGCAGAGAAAACAGTGCTGGAGACCTACCATTAAAAGCGGCAGCGGGGAGTTGGCAAGGGCCAAATTGAGTAAGCCTGAGAGGGGAAAGTGCCAGAGACCCATAGTTAAAAGTGGCAGTGGGAAGTCGACGCGAGCCAAAGAGCACATTTGGAAAAAAAAACTTGTGATGTCAAAGAAAATCAGGTAAATGATTTGTGAGTACTAAGAGCTGTAAAATAATAAATGTAAGACCATAAGACGTAGGAGCAGAAGTGGACCATTTGGTCCATCGAGTCTGCTCTGCCATTCAATGAGATTGTGGCTCATCTGATAACCCTCAACTCCACTTTCCTGCCCTTTCCCCATACGCTTGATTCCCTTACCGACTAAAAATCTGTCTACCTCAGCCTTGAATATACTTAATGACCCAGCCTTTACAGCCCTCTGTGGTAAAGAATTCCACAGATTTGCTACCCTCTGAGAGAAGAAATTCCTCCTCATCTCTGTTTTAAGTGCGTGTCCCCTCACTCTGAGGTTATGGTCCTAGACTCTCCCACATGAGGAAACAACCTCTCGCCATCTATCCTGTCAAGCCCCCTAAGATGTCAAAATAAGGTCATCTCTCATTCTTCTAAACTCCAATGAGTGCAGGCCCAACCAACTCAACCCCTCGTCATCATAAAAGCCCTCCATCCATGGGATCAACCTAGTGAACCTTCCCTGGACTGCCTCTAATGCCAGTATATTTTTCCTTAAATAAGGGGACCAAAACTGTTCACAGTATTCTAGGTGTGGTCTAACTGGTGCCTTGTATAGTTTTAGCAAGACTTCCCTATTCCCTTTGAAATAAAGGCCAACATTACATTTGCCTTAGCTATTACCTGCTGAACTTGTATGCTAGCTTTTTGGGATTCATGCACAAGGATCACCAAATCCCTTCGTGCTGCAGCTTTCTTTAGTCTTTCTCCATTTAAATAATATTCAGCTCCTCTATTCTTCCTGCCAAAGTGCAAAACCTCACATTTTCCCACATTATATTCCATCTGTCACGTTTTTTCCTACTCACTTAATCTGTCTATATCCCTCTGTAGACTTTGTGTCATCCTAACCTTCCCACCTATTTTTGTCATCCACAAACTTGGGCCCTTATGTGTGGTACCTTATCGAATGCCTTTTGGAAATCTAAATATATTACATCTACCGGTTCCCCTTTATCTATCTTGCTTGTTACCTCCTCATGATTTCCCATTCAGGAAGCCATGCTGACCCTGCTTGATTAGATTATGCATTTCTAAATGCTCTGCTATTACATCCTTTATAATAGACTTCAACATTTTCCCAATGACAGATGTTAAGCTAACTGGCCTATAGTTACCTGTTTTTTGTCTCCCTTTTGAACAAGGATGTTACGTTGGCAGTTTTCCAATCCTCTGGGACTGTTCCAGACTCTAAGGACTCTTGGAAGATTACTACCAGTGCATCCACCATCTCTGCAGCTATTTCCTTTAATATCCTAGGATGCAACCAATCAGGTCCAGGTGACTTATCGATCTTTAGCCCCTAGTACTTTCTCCCTAGTGATAGTTATTGTATTTATTTCCTCCCCCCTCCCTTTTGTCCCATGATTATTTAGCATTGTTGGTATGCTATTAGTGTCTTCCACCGTGAAATTTCCATTATGGTAAGTATAACAGTAAGTGAATTAATGAGTATTAGCATAGAGCAGGTCTAGAGGCATTAATTAAAATTAATATTATTGAAAAGAGAGACATTCTATCAAAGCTTTTCATCTTGCATTCATCAGGATCGTTTGCAAGAATTTTCCAGCAATAACAGGGGAACAATAATTTCTACTGTATGAGAAGAGTGTGCTGATTGGTTGGCCAATGGCTGGCGGAGACGTTGCCATGAAGAATGCTGGCTTCACCTGTTGCTCAAACTTTTAAGACACCTTATCCTTCCAGAGTCCTTTACAGGTGGAAGGATCATGTCCACATTGCATCTTTTTCAACTGAACAACTGAGGGAACAGTCATTCCCTGGGCAATGCCTTGACCAATCAGAGTCGACCTATCCACTTTGAATTTGAACAAAGCAAAGTTGGACAGTTAAAACTGTTCAATGCTGCATTCCCCATGACAAAAACTCCACCAATCAGAGTCCACACACACTTTTCATGTAGTATAAATTGTTTCCCAGTTACTGTTGGAAAATTCTTGTGAGCTATCCTGATGAGTGCAAGATGAAAAGCTTTGATAGCATCTCTCTTTTAAGCAATACTCAAGTTATGTAATGCTAAAATTATTAGTTTAAACAAGGCATTAACTAGATTTTAAAAGAGGGAAATTTTTTTCAGACTATGGGTTCCTTTAAGATCTGTTGCTGACAATTCCTATGCCACGTAGGAACTTGGAACCATGTGTTAGGGAGTATCTCCAACTGTTTGAACTCAAACTCTGGATTTCCGAGATTTTGGGGTACTTGGAGTCACTGCGGAGCATCAAGGAGAATGAGAATTTCCTGGGCCGTATGTTCCAGGAGGTGGTGACCCCACAGGCAGAGAGAGTTCTTGATAGTCCATAGTGGTTACCTGGAACAGCAAAAAAAGGCAGTAGATGTAGCCTACGAGTTGTGTGCTGCTCTCAAACCGGTTCTCAGCATTAGAGACTATTGGGAGTGGCAACACATTGAGGGACTGCAGTCTAGACCAAGGAACAAATGGGTGAGGAACTGCATAGGAGGGAACAGCAAAAAATAAAAATGCAGATGTTAAAGGAAATTCCATAGTTAGGAGGGCAGGCAGGCATTTCTGTAACCTTCATCTTGAATCCTGCATGGTCTGCTGCCTCCTGGGGTCAGGGTAAAGGAATTCATGGAGATGGTGCAGGAAGCCCTGCAGGGAGAAGGGAGCGAGCCGGAAGCTTCTTTTATTCATTCATGACTTGTGGGCTTCGCTGACTGGGCCAACATTTATTGCTTATCCCTAGCTGCCCTTGAGAAGGTGATGGTGAGCTGCCTTCTTGAACCGCTGCAGTCCGGTACACCCACAGTGCTGTTAGGAAGGGAGTTCCAGGATTTTGACCCAGTGACAGTGAAGAAATGACGATATATTTCCAATTCAGGATGGTGAGTGACTTGGAGAGGAGCTTCCAGATGGTGGCGTTCCCATCTATCTGCTGCCCTTGTCCTTCTAAATTGTGGTACAAGCGAATACCAACGCCATAGGGTAGGTTTCTGGAGCTAGTGAGGAATTTAAAAAGTAGGATCTTAAATGTAGTAATTTCTGGATGCCTCCCAGTGCCACATGCTAACGAGAGTAGAAATAGGAACATGAGGATAAATATATGGCTTGAGGCATGATGCCGGAGGGAGGGTTTCAGGTTTTTGGGGCATTGAGAGCAGTTCTGGGGAAGGAGGCTCCTATTCTAAAGGGATGGGTTGCACCTCAACAGGACTGGGACCAGTGTCTTCATTGAGAGGTTTGCTACTATGGTTGAGGAGGGTTTGAACTAAACTGGCAGGGGCATGGGTACCGGCATACAGAAGTAGAAAAGAGGAATAAGGCACATGAAGGAGTGAGAATGTTGCAAAGTACTAGGGAATGATGTATATAAGTAAACAGAGCATTGTAGTGTTGGAAAAAGAGGTTGCCCTGGAAGGGCAAAGATATCCATTTGGTTAGAATTGAGAAATAATAAGAGTATGAAAACACAACTTGGGGTGAAGGGTATGGATGTTATTCTCTAGGCCTCGAAGTAGTGGGAGAGAAATAGAGGAATAAATCTACAGGAAAATCAGAGATGTGCAAGAACTGTAGAGTGATGATATTGGGGAACTTTATTCAAATTGATATTTGGATAATTAATATTAGAGGAAAGGGAAAGGAGGGGGGGGAATTTCTGAAATGTGTTCATGAGAACTTTCTTGAGCGATGTGTTCTTGGTCCAACTAGAAAAGAGACTTTTCAAGTACAGGATGGTACATTGCAACAAGGGGGAAAGTTATAGGAACCAAAGCCAGTGCTCCTGGAATGACGAGAGACAGCGGATGTGATGAAACAAAGAAGGAGGGTGTTTGATGCATGGACGGTGAATTCATTTAGCAAGAACTAGGTGAAATACCGTAAGTTGAGAGAGGGAGTGAAGAGAAAAATAAGATTGGTAAAGAAAGAATATGAGAATAGCAGCTAACATAAAAGGGAACTGAAAAGTCTTCTACCAGCATGTAAATACTAAATGAGTAGTAAGAGGTGGACTGGGACCTATTAGGGACAAGAAGTGATATATGCTTATATGCAAGGCTACAGTGCTTAATATTTTGTACGGGTGTTTATTAAGAAAGAGGATGCTGATAAAGTATCAGTAGAGGTGAAAATGGTAGAGGTAATGGATGGGATGAAAATTGATAGGCAGGATGTACTGGAAAGGCTGGTTACGCTTAGAGTGGATAAGTCACTTGGCTTGGATGACTCCAGGTTGCTGAAGGAAGTGGGTGGTGATAATGGAAGGGCTTACCATAATCTTCCCTAGATACTGGGGGAAGTGCCAGAGGATTCGAGAGTGGTAAATATGACACCTTTATTCAAGAAAGTGTTTAAGGACAGTCCTAGTAAATATAAACTGGTCAGTTTAACATCAGTGGTAAGGGTTCTACAACCTATTAGAAAAAATCAACAGGAACTCAGAAGTTCAGATTTGTAAATTACTAATGTAATTGAATTTTTTGATGAAGTCATGCATAAATTTGAAGATATTATCGATATTGATTTTAAGTAAGTGTTTGTCAAAGTGAAAGGCTAGTTAATAAAATTGAGGCTCATTGGAATAGGAGGGAAAGTGTCAGCTTGGTACAAAATTTGGCTTAAGGACAGAAGACAGCAAATCATGTAAATCATTGCTTTTCAGACTGGGTGGTTGACAGTGGTGTTCCCAAGGTTAAGTGCTTGGACCATTGCTTTTTTTTTGATAAATTTATAAATGTCTTGGATACTGGAGTACAGAGCAAAATTTATCAATATCAAGCTTGGAAGAGTGGCAAACAGTGAGAATCATACAATTCGACTACGACAGAACACAGGCTAATAAGATAGGCAAACAGAATGGGCAGACAAATGACAGATGGAATTTAATACATAGAAGTGTGAGGTGATGCATTTTGATGGAAGGGGTAGGGATAGACAACATAGGCTTAATGGCACGGTTCTAAAGAGTGCAGGAACAGGGATCTGAGGGTGCATGTGCACAGATCTTTGAAGGAGGTAAGACATATTAAGAGAGCAGTTGACAAAGCATAAGGGATCTTGGGCTTTAAAAATAGAGGTATTGAATACAAAAGCAGGGAAGTTATGCTGAACTTTTATAAAGCTCTGATTAGGCCCCAACTGGAGTATTGCATCCACTTCCGGTCACCACCAGAGGATGTGAGGGCCTTTGAGGGCGCAGAGGAGATTTACCAGAATGGTTCCAGGAGTAAGGGATTTTAGCAACAAGGTTTGTATGTTGGAGAAGCTGGGTTTATTCTGCTTAAAACAAACGAGATTGAGGGGCGATTTGATAGCGGTGTACAATATTGTGACAGGTTTAGATAAGATAGATAAAGGAAAGCTATTCCATCAGCTTATTGTACAAGGACTTGGGGACACATTTAAGATTTGGGGCAAGAAATGCAGGGGAGATATGAGGAAGAACTTTTTTAAGCAGCAGGTGTTAATGACCTGGAACACGCCTACGAGAGTGGTGAAAACGGAGAAAATGAATGCTTTCAAGTGAAACTGGGTGAGTACTTGTAAGAAATAACCTACAGGGTAGAGCTGTTGGGTGGAGGGGGGGGAATGTAATTTATGATTGCTCTATGCAGAGATAGCACAGACCCAATGGGCTGAATGGGCTTTTTCTGTGCCATGATGACTTCTACTCTTGTCCTTTCAGACCATCAAGAGACGTCTGGATTGGCTATTTGGTGACAGTGATAATGCCAAGGGCCAACCCATTCACCTCAAAAGAAAAAAGTAATGATCCAGTTACTGAGGATGTGTGTTGATAGCACATATGCTGATCTTCCAGTGCATTACAATTCATCTCTATGAAGGTATGTTAAACCACTCTGACTTGTATGTTTTGCAACATGGTTATTCAACATAGGAGATATTCCCGAGAAGAGATTCCATGCTAAAGTCACTTAAGCATGTAATTCTGCTGATGTTTAAGACCCTGCTTGTGAGAGGGCTGTATAGCATGTAACTAAATACTATCTCTAATATACTTAAAGCTGTGCTTATGGCAAATGAAATAGTCTAATACTTGTGATGGGATTGGCTCCCAGTTAAGTGACACTGCGATATTAAAATTCTCATCTTTGTTTTCAAAGCACTTCATTGCCTCTTTTCTCCCTATCTCTGTAACTATCTTGAGCATAAAAGTCTAGGCTGACACCTCATACAAAATACAAGTTGTTCGTGGGTTTACATAACATAAACAGTAGCAGGAGTAGGCTGTTTGGCTGCTCAAGCCTGCCCCGCCATTCAATAAGGTTATAGCTGTTCTGATTGGGGCCTCAAGTCCACTTTCCTGCCTGCCCCTCCATTACCTTGATAATATAGTAAAGAGGGAGAAATTGGAGCATGAGAGAGAACTAGCAAGAAATATTAAAACACTGTAAAAAAAACTTCTACAAGTATATAAAAAGGAAAAAAGTAGCTAAAATGAGCGTTGGTCCCTTAAGAGGGTGAAACTGGGCAATTACTAATGGGAAACAAGAAGATAGCAGAGACATTGAACAAGTATTTTGTATCTGTCTTCACAGTAGAAAACTCAAAAAGCATCCCAAGAATAGTAGAAAATAAAGAGGCAAAAGGGAGGGAGAATCTTAAAACTATCACTAGAGAATAAGTAGTGGGAAAGTAATGAAACTTAAGGCTGACAAGTCCCCTCTGCCTGATGAATGCATCCTAGGATCTTAAAAGGAGTGGCTGCAGAGATAGTGGATGCATTGGTTGTAATCTTCCAAAATTCTCTGGATTCTGGAAAGGCCTTAACACAAATGTAACACCTCTTTCAAGAAAGGAGGGAGACAGAAAGCAGGAAACTGTAGGCCAGTTAGCCTTATGCCTGTCATTGGGAAGTGCTGGAACCTGTTATTAGAGGTAGTAGCAGGACATTTGGAAAATCATCATAGAATCAGTCAGAGTCAACATAGTTTTGTGAAAGGGAAATAATGTTTGACAAATTTATTAGCATTCTTTGAGGACGTAACAAGCAGTGGATAAAGCGGATCCAGTAGATGTAATGTGTTTGGATTTCCAAAAGGCATTTGGTAAGGCAGCACATAAAAAGTAAGATACAAGATAAAGCACCAGAGCTTATGGTGTTGAAATGATACATTAGCATGGATAGAGGATTGGCTAGCTAACAGGAAACAGTCGGGATAAATTTTCAGGATGGCAGACTGTAACTGCCACAGGGATCAGTGCTGCGGCCTCAACTATTTACGATCTATATTAGACTGTATTGTAGCCAAATTTACTGACTACAAAGATAGGTAGGAAGGCTAGTTGTAAGGACGATACAAAGAGTCTGAAAAGGGATATAAATAAGTTAAATGAGTGGGCAAACATTTGGCAGATGGAATATAATGTGGGAAAATGTGAGGTTGTATACTTTGACAGGGAGAATAGAAAAGCAAAATATTATTTAAATGGAGTGAGTCTACAGAATGCTGCAGTACAGAGGGATCTGGTATCTTTACACATGAATCACAAAAAGTCAGCATGCAGGTCCAGCAAGTATACAGAAAAGAAAACTGAATGTTGGCCTTTATTGCAAGGGGAATAGAGTATACAAGTAGAGAAATCTTGCTACAACAGTACAGGGCATTGGTGAGACCCTCACCAAGTGTACTGGGTACAATTTTGCCTTTTATTCAAGGAGGGATATGCTTGCATTGGAAACAGTTCAGAGAAGGCTCACTAGGCTGATGCCTTGGATGAGGGGTTTGTATTATGAGGAAAGGTTGAGCAGGTTGGGCCTGTATTCCTTGGCATTTAGAAGAATGCAATGTGATCTTATTGAAACATTAAATTCTGCAGGGACTTGATAGGGGAGATACTGAGAGGATGTTTCTGCTCGTGGGGGAAATCTAGAACTAGGATGCACAGTTCAAAAATAATAGGTCTCCCATTTAAGACGGAGATGAGGAGAAATTTCTTCTCAGGGTCGCTAGCCTTTGGGATTCTCTTCCACAGAGAGCAGTGGAGGTGGGTCATTGAATATATTCAACGTTGAGTTGGATAGATTTTTGACAAGGAAGTCGAGTTATGCGGGCAGCCAGGAAAGTGAGGTTGAGGCGATAATCAGATCATCCATGTTGTTGAATTGCAGAGCAGGCTTGATTGATCAAATGGCCTTCTGCTCCTAATTCTTTTGTTCTTGTGCTGTTATGACTTCCTTGTCAACCAAAAATCTAACTCAGCCTTGAATATATTCAATGACCCACCCTCCACTGCTTCACAGAATCACAGAATTTTAACGGCACAGAAAGAGGCTATTCGGCCCATCATGTCTGCACCAGTTCTCCAAATGAGTATTATGACATAGTGCCATTGCCCTGCCTTTTCCCCGTACCCCTGCACATTGTTTCTATTCAAATAATCATCTAATGCCCTCTTGAAGGCCTCGATTGAACCTGCCTCCACCACACTTCCAGGCACTTCACTCGTTGTGTGAAAAAGTTTTTTCTCTCATCACATTTGGTTCTTTTGTAAATCACATTAAACCTGTGCCCCCTCATGCTTGATCCTTTTACGAGTGGGAACAGCTTCTCCCTATCTACTCTGTCCAGCCCCCTCATGATTTTGAACATCTCTATCAAGTCTCCTCTTGGCCCCCTTCTCTCCAAGGAGAACAGCCCCAACCTCTCCGATCTATCTTTGTAGCTGAAGTTTCTCATCCTTCGAACCATTCTTGTAAAACTCCTCTGCACCCTCACCAATGTGTTCACATCCTTCCTATAGTGTTGTGCCCAGAACTGTACACAATACTCCAACTGAGGCCTAACGAGTCTTATATAAATTCAGCATAACCTCCTTGCTCATGTACTCTACGTCCCTATTAATAAAGCCCAGGATACTATATGATTTATTAACTGCTCTCTCCACCTCTCCTGCCACCTCCAATGATCTATGCACATAAACACCCAGGTCTTTCAGCTCCAGCACCCCCTTCAAAATTTCACACCTTATTTTATATTGTTTGTCCATGTTCTTCCTACCAAAATGCATCACCTCACACTTCTCCACATTGAACTTCATCTGCCACCTATCTGACCACTCCACCAACTTGCCTATGTCCTTATGAAGTTCTACACTGTATTCCTTGCAACTTATAATACTCCTAAGCTTCGGATCATCTGCAAACTTTGAAATTGTCCCCTGCACACCAAGATCTAGATTATTAATGTATATCAGGAGAAGCAAGCGCCCCAATACCGACCACTGGGGAACTCCACTACAAACCTTCCTCCAGCCCGAAAAATATCCATTGATCATAGCTCCCTGCTTCCTATTTTTCAGCCAGTTTTGTATCTAATTTGCCACTGTCCCTTTTATTCCACGAGCAATAACTTTTCTCAAAGTCTGTTGTGTGGCACTGTATCAAATGCCTCTTGAAAGTCCATGTACACCACATCAACAGCTTTACCCTCATCAACCTTGCTGGGGAAGAGAATTCCAAAGATTAACTACTGCCTGAGAGATGTTATGATCGATGCAGTTGATAAAGCGGAGTTATTTAAAAATCCCAGAGGAAACTTTAAACAACTGTCATAATCAATAATTTTAAATGTTATGTTTGAGATGTGACTCTAAACCCAGGAATCAGACCACTAGTTTGAGGTTTTACATTAAACTAAATGAAACGTTTTAGTAATTTACACTGGTTAAAATATATGTACACATGGCTACAAATTACTACGATCATAACTTTTAACAAATTTCCAAACTAATCTCCGTTAAGGTAGCAGCAACCCCGAGACTTAACCAAAACACCAGGCAAAGCATTTTCATCTTACGAATTCAAAATGAGGTTCTTTTCACTGGAACCAGTTGGAGGCTTACAGCTGCCTTTTGATCTCTCATTGCCTCTACCTGAAAACTACTGAAGTTATACCGACCACCACTGATTGAATTCAAATTCTCATTGTACACCAGTCTCTTTGGGCTTTACCTTTTAACAATGAAGCCCCATTCATAGTAATATAAACATATAGCTTGGTAGCTACTAGAAAGGCGTCAAGTTTTCACCCCACTTCTTGAATGCTCTATTCAAAAAATGCAAATGTACGCTATCTCTCTGTTTATATCTCAAACTAATACATCAAAGCACCCAGACTAGCTGGCTTTAATCAAATTAAGACACACCTGCAGACCAAACCTCTGTTTTAAAGGAAAAATATTTTCCAAAATATTATATACATTAATTTTCATGACAGAAAGTGCTATCTTACCAGTCATAGTCAGATATGAGTAAGTACAGCTCTCACCTACATCAGGCTAGCATATTGTTTACTGTGGCCAGTACCTCACAGTTTATCCTCACTGACATATTCAAAGGATGAAATAATTACCCCAGATCTAATATATTGAGGTGAAGCGAAATAGGACAGTTTTGTAACTATTTAAACTAGCTTGGAAATGCTGGCATATATACATTACTCTTCAGTCACTCCATGAAGTGTCTTTGTCGTGAGCCTGACAGTGAGTCTCAAGATTTCGAGATAAGTGACCAATAGCTTGACCAAAGATGTAGGTGGTGAGCTGGGTCTTGAAGGAGGGAAGAGAGACAGGAGAGGTTAAGGGAGGGAATTCCAGAACTCGGAGCTGAAGTCGGGGGTGCCATTGGTGGGGAGATTAACATAAAAGGAAAATATTGCAGATGCTGGAAATGTGAAATAAAAACAAAGTGCTGGAAATACTCAACAAGTCTGGCAGCATTTGTGGAGAGAAAAACGGATTTAATATTTTATATTGAATATGTCTCTTTAATACAAGGGATTAAAATTGGGCGATACTTGAGGTCAGGAATTGGAAAATTTCCAAAATCTCGGGAAGTTTTGAACGTGGATGAGAATTTCAAAACCAAAGTATTGCTGGACTGGGAAGCAGCATAGGATTGATGTGGGTTAGTTTGAAGGCAACAGACTTGTAGATTAGTTTAACAAAGACATGGATGAACGGTTCAGTAGCAAGTGATCTCTGGGAGGGGTAGAGACAGTTGATTCCACAGAGGTGCAAGTGTGTGGTCTTGATGGAGCAGATATTTGATGGGAAGTTTATCACAAGGTCAAATATGCCACTAAGATTGCATACAATTTGGTTTAGCCTCAGATTCCAGGGAGACGGATGGAGTCAATGGTGAAGGAGCTCTTCTCATTGCTTAATTCGAGGAAATTTCTGCTCACCCAGTATTCGGTGACAAGCATTCAGTGTGACAAATGAGAAAGTGGCGTGGTTGAGAGATGGTGGGTAGATGGTATTAGGATGCAGACCAGCCATGACCTGATTGAATGGTGGAACAGGTTCAAGTAGCCTACTTCTTTTCGTATGTTACTTTTAACTATTTTGTAAAAACTCATTGTATACCAATGATGGCATTAATGAGACAATAAACAGTTCTAGATTTAGGGAACAGAATTCCACTTCCCTCAAAGTAACTTAAGTTGCTCAGAGACTTTAAACTTACTGAACCATGCATACAGAGGCATGAGGGAGGAGCTGGCCAGAATTGACTGGGAGATGAGCCTAGCAGGAAAGACAGTGGAACAGCAATGGCAGGAGTTTCTGGGAGTAATTTGGGAGACCCAGCAAAAATTCATCCCGAGGAAGAAGAAGCATACTAAAGGGAGGACGAGGCAACCATGGCTGACAAGGGAAGTCAGGGACAGCATAAAAGGTAAAGAGAAAGCATACAATGCGGCGAAGAGCAGTGGGAAACCAGGGGATTGGGAAGCCTACAAAGACCAACAGAGGACAACTAAAAAAGAAATAAGGAGGGAGAAGATGAAATATGAGGGTAAACTAGCCAGTAATATAAAAGAAGATTGCAAGAGTTTTTTAGATATATAAAGGGTAAGAGGGAGGCAAAAGTGGAAATTGGACCACTGGAAAATGACGCTGGATAAGTAGTAGTGGGGAACAAAGAAATGGCGGAGGAACTGAATAGGTACTTTGCTTCAGTCTTCACGGTGGAAGACACAAGTAACATCCCCAAAGTTCAAGAGAGTCGGGGGGGCAGAGGCGAGTATGGTGGCCATTACCAAGGAGAAGGTGCTAGGAAAACTGAAAGGTCTGAAGGTGGATAAATCACCTGGACCAGATGGATTACACCCCAGAGTTCTGAAGGAGATAGCTGAAGAGATAGTGGAGGCGGAGGTGGTGATCTTTCAGGAATCACGAGTCAGGGAGGGTCTCAGAGGACTGGAAAATTGCTAATGTAACCCCCCTGTATAAGAAGGGAGTGAGGCAAAAGACGGGAAATTACAGGCCGATTAGCCTGACCTCGGTCGTTGGTAAGATTTTAGAGTCCATTATTAAGGATGAGATTTCAGAATACCTGGAAGTGCATGGTAAAATTGGGCAAAGTCAGCATGGTTTCATCAAGGGGAGGTCATGCCTGACAAATCTGTTAGAATTCTTTGAGGTTAGGTTAGACAAAGGAGAGCCAATGGATGTTATCTACTTGGACTTCCAGAAGGCCTTTGACAAGGTGCCGCACAGGAGACTGCTCAGAAAGATAAGAGCCCATGGTGTTAGAGGCAAGGTACTAGCATGGATAGAAGTTTGGCTGTCTGGCAGGAGGCAGAGAGTGGTGATAAGGGGGTCCTTCTCAGGATGGCGGCCGGTGACTAGTGGAGTTCCGCAGGGGTCAGTGTTGGGACCACAACTTTTCACTTTATACATTGATGATCTAGATGAAGGAACTGAGGGCATCCTGGCTAAGTTTGCAGATGATACAAAGATAGGTGGAGGTACAGGTAGTATTGAGGAGGCGGGGAGGCTGCAGAAGGTTTAGGACAGGTTAGGAGAATGGGCAAAGAAATGGCAGATGGAATACAACGTGGGGAAGTGTGAGGTCATGCACTTTGGTAGGAAGAATAGAGGCATAGACTATTTTCTAAATGGGGAGAGAATTCAGAAATCTGGAGTGCAAATGGACTTGGGAGTCCTAGTCCAGGATTCTTTTAAGGTTAACTTGCAGGTTGAGTTGGTAGTTAAGAAGGCAAATGCAATGTTGGCATTGATTTCGAGAGAACTAGAATATAAACGCAGGGATGTGCTGCTGAGGCTTTATAAGGCTCTGGTCAGACCACATTTAGAATATTGTAAGCAATTTTGGGCCCCGTATCTCAGGAAGGATGTTCTAGCCCTGGAGAGGGTCCAGAGGAGGTTCACGAGAACGATCCCAGGAATGAAAGGCTTAACATATGAGGAACGTTTGAGGACTCTGGGTCTATACTCGATGGAGTTTAGAAGGATGAGGGGGGATCTGATTGAAACTTACAGAATACTGAAAGGCCTGGATAGAGTGGATGTGGGGAAGATGTTTCCATTAGTAGCAGAGACTAGAACCCAAGGGCACAGCCTCAGAGTAAAGGGAAGACCTTTTAGAACAGAGATGAGGAGAAACTTCTTTAGCCAGAGAGTGGTGAATCTATGGAATTCATTGCCACAGAAGGCTGTGGAGGCCAGGGCATTGAGTGTATTTAAGACGGAGATAGATAGGTTCTTGATTGGTAAGGGGATCAAAGGTTACGGGGAGAAGGCGGGAGAATGGGGTTGAGAAAGTTAATAGCCATGATTGAATGGCGGAGCAGACTCAATGGGCCGAATGGCCTAATTTCTGCTCCTTTGTCTTATGGTCTTATAACCAGGTTTCTCAGCTTGGATTGCCAGATGAGGAAAGAGGTCATCTGTCAGCAGTTTCTGTTAGTTAAGGCATATTTGCAATTGAGCATAGTCGTCTAAATGCAGTTTTAAAGCAAGTTAAATGAAAGTATATATAAACCTCAGAATCCTGTTTTTGATTGTAGTATATATGATGTCAATGGTGCTGACAAACAGAGGTATCCACTTGAATGGGTTGACTATAATGTCTGTGTCTTACAGGGTTCAACTTAAATGAGTAGTGTTGGAATCATTCATGCCATATAAGTGCCAGGCAGTGACCATCTCCAACAAGAGAGGATCCAACCATCTCCCCTTGACATTCAATGGCAATGCCATCGCTGCATCCTCCACTGTCAACATCCTGGGTGTTACCATTGACCAGAAACTGAACTGCATTAGCCATATAAATACTGTGGCTAGGAATCCTGTGGCAAGTACTTCATCACCTGACTCCCCAAAGCATGTTCACCATCTGCAAGGCACAAATCAGGAGTGTGATGGAATGTGCCTGGATGAGTGCAGCTTCAACAACACTCAAGAAGCTTGACACCATCCAGGACAAAGTAGCCCACTTGATTAGCACCCCATCCACCACAACAAACATTCATTCACTCCCTCCACCACTGTCGCTCAGTGGTAGTAGTGTGTACCATCTGCAAGATGCACTGCAGCAACTCACCAAGCCTCCTTTGATAGCACCTTCCAAACCTGCGATCTCTGCCACCTAAAATGGCAAGGGCAGTAGCCACACCACCACCTGGAAGTTCCCTTCCAAATCACTCACCAACCCGGCTTGGAAATATACCGCCGTTCCCTCACTGTTGCTGGGTCAAAATCCTGTAACTCCCTTCCTAACAGCACTGTGGGTGTACCTACACCACATGGGCTGCAGCGGTTCAAGAAGGCAGCTCCCCAGCACCACCAGCTCCCCAACACCACCTCAAGAGCATCTAGGGATGGGCAATAAATGCTAGCCTAGCCAGCATCGCCCATATCCTGTGGAAGAATTTTTAAAAATCTTGTTTTGCCAACTGCCTCAAACTCTGATCTTAAGGTTACAATTCTGTCTATGTCTTATGTTGACTACTGTAGTGGCAATCTCTCCAACGACAGGTACTCTGCTCGTTTCTCCATGCCTCAGTCCTACACCCTTCTTGAGTTGCTCATAAGAGCTTCCTATTTTCAGCTTCAATGAGATATGAGCATATAGTTACTAAGAATTGCAATATAACCAATGGTAAGGGCAACTTTTAACTTTCTTGCTTTTCTTAAATTATACAAGAACCTGCATGATTCTAGTTGGAGATTTTTAAGCACATTATGGAGCTCACCTTGGCTAAACTTCTGACTGCATTACTATTGAGAAGAAGAAAGTTTCTCAATGAGATTGGGCTAACTTTAGAAACGAAAGATTCGCAATCTGGAATTTCAAGTGTGTTTCCCTGTTCATAGATGCTGCCAGACCTGCTGAGCATTTTCTGTTATTTCAGATTGATGGCATCTGCAGTGTTTTATTTTTGTATTTTGTATTAGGCTAACTGGAGTCAACGTTCCTTCCTCAGCTGAGACCACCAGAAAATATTAACCAGTCCTTACAACTCATTGGCAGCTTACAGAAAATATTGACTGTTGTTTATCTCCATAATAGCAATCACTGCACTTCAAAAGTAATTAATTCTGTGAAGTTCAAATATTTGGGCAAGGTAAGGCACTAATAAAATTAAATTATTTTCACCCAATCACAGGGTGTGGTTATGCGATTTGGGTTGATGTGCGCTCAATGCATTGACTCAGCAAGGACAAGCATTTCTTCTACACACATCCTAGTTATTTCTGTTCCTCATGTTTTGGTTCTTCAGCAATTCCATTGTACAGGATGGAGAGATTTCTCTCCTGTATCCGACAAGCAATGGAGCAGTTTGTGAATGACAACTTTTAACCAATGTGAAAGATGCCCAGCTTGTAAAATCTAATACAAATTGAGCTCATAGTCACTTATTGACAGAATGCAGGGAAATCATTTCTGAAAGAGACCAATATCACTATCACTGAAGTATTGCGAATGGGTATCTGACCAGACCCCGTTCCTGTGTTAAGCCCTCCTCTATGATTATCCAATCTACATGAACCAATTTGATGAGGCTGACATTATTCTCAACTTAGGAATGCACCTCAGTCCAACGATTTGAGACAAATCCTCCCTATCGGGTGAGAGCTTTGAATGGAGTTTTTGCAGTACCCGCTGCCTGATTTTGAACTCTGTCTGGGTTCTCGTTGTTTTTGTATAAATACTGGTTGACCTGATGGGATTGCTTTTATATCAGCTTAAATGAGCTTTTATATTTTTATTTTCTACTTTTCTTTCCTTTTTGCAACGCTTGACTACGATTATTATTTAATATTAAATAATTATCAACTTGCATTCGTATCGTTTTTCCTGAGATGTTTACATGCTACTGTATCAGTGACCTTGCATGGCCTTTTATGTAATGGATTGTGCCACACATTCAATTAACTGTTTCATCATCGTTTATGGCGCAGAAGGTGGTCATTCGGCCCATCGAGACCATGTCCGCTCTCCACAGAGCAGTCCAGTCAGTCTCACTTCCCTGCTCAACCCCCATAGCCCTACAGGTTTATTTCCTTCAAGTGCCCATCAGTATGATATTGAAGTTATTGACTGTTTAAGCTTCCATCACCCTTGTGGACAGCGAATTCCAGGTCATTACCACTTGGTCCGCAAAAGAAGTCCTTCCTTGCCTCCACCTGCATCTCTTGCCCAAAACCTAAAATCTGTGTCCCCGAATCTTTGTACCATCAGCAAATGGGAAGAATTTTTCCTTGTCTGTCTTTTTCAAACCTGTCATCTTGTACGCATGGATCAAATCTCTCCTCAAGCTCCTTTACTCCAAGGAGAATAACGCCAGCTTTTTCAACCTAGCCTTGTAACTAAAATCACCCATCCTTGGAACCATTCTAGTAAACCTCCTCTGCGCCCTCTCAAGGACCCTTACATTCTCCCTAAAATGTGGTGACTAGAACTGGACACACTACTCTAGTTGGGGCCTAACTAGATCTTTATATAGGTTCAGCATAACTTCCCTGCTTTTGTACTCAGTGCCTCTAATTTTGAAGCCCAAGATCCCATATGCTTTGCTAACCGCAAACTTTGAAAGAAAACGCCATTCAAAAAGTTTTGAGCCTAAGTTAAGATTTCAGAAGATGAAAAGAAAATGCATTTATGTAGTGCCCTCAACATTGTGAAACAACTTGGGATGTTTATCTAAGGCACAAGGCAAGAAAATGGACACCAAACAAGGGAGAAATTAGGATATACTGGAGGGTTGATCCTATCTATAAGGCACAAATCAGGAGTGCAATGGAATACTCTCCAGTTGCCTGGATGAGTGCAGCTCCAACAACACTCAAGAAGCTTGACACCATGCAGGACAAAGCAGCCTGTTTGATTGGCACCACATCCACAAACATTCACTCCCTCCACCACTGACTAACAGTGGCAGCAGTGCAATCTACAAGATGCACTGCAGGAACTCACCAAGGCTCCTTAGCACCTTCCAAGTCCATGACCACTACCATCTAGAAGGACAAGGGCAGCAAACACATGGGAACAGCACCAGGAAGTTCCCCTCCAAGATCCTTGTCATCCTGATTTGGAAATGAATTGCCGTTCCTTCACTGTCGCTGGGTCAAAATCCTGGAACTCCCTGCCTAACAGCACTGTGGGTGTACCTACACCACACGGACTGCAGCAGTTCAAGAAAACAGCTCATCACCACCTGCTCAAGGACAATTAAGGCTGGGCAATAAATGCTGGCCCAGCCAGCCAAGCCCACACTCTGTGAAATAATTTTTTTAGAAAGACTCGATCGAAAGGACCTGTACAGTATGTATTGAGCTACTCTGGGCCAAAATTTACCTGAAAACTTGATAAAAAGGAAATGTTTCTTCCTCTGTGTAAAGCACCCTGTCCGTACCAGGAAGAAATAATGAAACTGGGGCCATTGATTTTAACTAGCAAGAAAGCTGATGTACTGTTCCACTTTTTTAGTTGAAAAAAAGTGGAGAATTCCGAGGGCTATATGAGAAGATTGCGCAAGCATCTTTACCTTCTTGACATTCTTTAAAAAATGGATTCCCAGGGACGCAGCTTAGCAACTGAAACCAGACCAATAACAAACAAATCTTTTACATGCAAGAGGAATAACTCCATGCACTTCTGATCATCTCAAATGTGGTGGCTGCCCCAGGCTGTCTTCATGGATCTGGTTTCTACAGAAACATTGATGCAACTCTTAGATTGATTTTCAATTTCTATGTCAAGTCATAGTTTGAGGGAAGAACATCTAGTTCGAGTATCACTGGATTGTAACCCTCAACTCCTCTCTATCTGCAACCCGTGGAGTCACTAACACAGCAAATGGAGCCATCCATAAATCAAAGCTGTTAGTGGGGAAAGCACACAATGCATCATATGGAAAACATGAAAGAATGTTGGTAATCTCAACATAAGCTTGAGTGGCAGGACCTCATCTTTCGATTAGGCACTTTACAGCCCTCCAGACTTGGCATTGAGTTCAACAACTCCCAATTATAATCTCTGCTGCCACCTTTTTATTTATTCCTGGGATTTTGACCCAGCGACAGTGAAGGAATGGCGATGGCGTAGCGGTATTGTCACTGAACTAGTAATCCAGAGACCCAGGGTAATTCGGATATTGTCACTGGACTAGTAATCCAGAGACCCCGGAGACCTGGGTTCGAATCCTTCTCAATTTGAATTCAGTAAAAATCTGGAATTAAAAGTCTAATGGTGACCACAAAATCAATGTTGATTGTTGTAAAAACCCATCTGGCTCACTAATGTCCTTTAGAGAAGGAAATCTGTCGGTCTGGCCTACATGTGGCTACACAGACACAATAAAGGAATGAAACTGGACGGACCACCTGGCATCGATCGAGGCAATCTTAGCCCTGTCGACCCTGCAAAGTCCTCCTTACTAACATCTGGGGACTAGTGCCAAAATTGGGAGAGCTGACTGATAGACTAGTCAAGCAACAGCCTGACATAGTCATCCTCATGGAATCATACCTTACAGATAATGACCCAGACTCCACCATCACCACCCCGGATATGTCGTGTCCCACAGGGCACAGTGGTATACAATCGGGAGGGAGTTGCCCTGGGAGTCCTTAACATCGACTCCAGACCCCATGAAGTCTCATGGCATCAGGTCAAACATGGGCAAGGAAACTTGCTGCTGATTATCACCTACCGCCCTCCCTCAGCTGTGAATCAGTGCTCCTCATGTTGAGCACCACTTGGTGGAAGCATTGTGGGTGGCAAGGGCGCAGAATGTACTCTGGGTGAGGGACTTCAACGTCCATCACCGAGCGTGGCTCGGTAGCACCCGATCTGGCCGAGTGCTAAAGTACATAGCTGCTAGACTGGGTCTGCGGCAGGTGGTGAGGGAACCAACAAGAAGGAAAAACACCCTTGACCTCATCCTCACCAACCTACCTGCTGCAGATGCATCTGTCCATGACAGTATCGGTAGGAGTGACCACAGTCATTATGGAGACAAAGTCCCGCCTTCACATTGAGAATACCCTCCATCGTGTTGTGTGGCACTACCACCGTGCTAAATGGGATAGATTTCGAACAGACCGAGCAACTCAAGACTGAGCATCCATGAGGCACTGTGGGCCATCAGCAACAACAGAATTGTACTAGAACACAATCTGTAACCTCATGGCCCAGCATATCCCGCACTCTACCATTACCTTCATGCCAGGGGATCAACCCTGGTTCAATGAAGAGTGCAGGAGGGCATGCCAGGAGCAGCACCAGGCATACCTAAAAGTGAGGTGTCAACCTGGTGAAGATATAAAATGGGACGACTTGCATGCCAAACAGCATAAGCAGCAAGTGATAGAGCTAAGCGATCCCACAACCAACGGATCGGATCTAAGCTCTGCAGTCCTCTCACGTCTAGTCATGAATGGTGGTGGACAATTAAACAACTCACCGGAGGAGGAGGCTCCACAAACATCCCCATCCTCAATGATGGAGGAGCCCAGCACATCAGTGCAAAAGATAAGGCTGAAGCATTCGCTACAATCTTCAGCCAGAAGTGCCGAGTGGGTGATCCATCTCGGCCTCCTCCGGAGGACTTCAGCATCACAGTTGCTCGTCTCAGCCAATTCGATTCACTCCATCTGATATCAAGAAACGGCTGAAGGCACTGGATACTGCAAAGGCTATGGTCCCTGACAATATTCTGGGAATAGTACTGAAGACTTGTGCTTGCCACGCCTCGAGCCAAGCTGTTCCAGTACAGCTACAACACTGGCATCAACCCAGCTATATGGAAAATTGCCTAGATATGTCCTGAACACAAAAAGCAGGGCAAACCCAACCCAGCCAATTACTGCCCCATCAGTCTACACTCGATCATCAGTAAAGTAATGGAAGGGGTCAGCAACAGTGCTATCAAGCGGCACTTGATTATCAATAACCTGCTCCCTGATGCCTAGTTTGGGCTCCGCCGTGGCCATTCTGCTCCTGACCTCATTACAGTCTTGGTTCAAACATGGACAAAAGAGCTGAACTCCCGAGGTGAGGCAAGAGTGACTGCCCTTGACATCAAGTCAACATTTTGACCGAGTGTGGCATCAAGGAGCCCTAGCAAAACTGGAGTCAATGAGAACTGAGGAAAACTCTCCGCTGGTTGGTGTCATACCTAGCACAAAGGAAGATGGTTGTGGTTGTTGCAAGTCAGTCATCTCAGCTCCAGGACATCACTGCAGGAGTTCCTCAGGGAAGTTTCCTCGGCCCAACCATCTTCAGCTGCTTCATCAATGACCTTCCTTCTACTATAAGATCTGAAGTGGGGATGATCGCTGACGATTGCACAATGTTCACCATTCACGACTCCTCAGATACTGTAGCAGTCCATGTCCAAATGCATCAAGACCTGGAGAATATCCAGGCTTGGGCTGACATATGTGTTGTGAATGTTACTTGCCACAAGTGTCAGGTAATGACCGTCTCCAACGAGAGAGAATCCAACCATCGCGCCTTGATGTTCAATGGCATTACCATCACTGAATCCCCCACTATCAACATCCTGGGGAGTTATCATTGGCCAGAAACTAAACAAGACTGGCCATATCAATACAAGAGCAGGTCATAGGTTAGGAATCGTGCGACGAGTAACCCACCACGTGACTCCCCAAAGCCTGTCCACCATCTATAAGGCACAAGTCCGGAATGTAATGGAATGCTCCCCACTTGCCTGGATGAGTGCAGCTCCTACGACACTGAAGAAGCTGGACACCGTCCAGGACAAAGCAGTCTGCTTGATTGGCACCACATCCACAAACATTCACTCCCTCCATCACCGACGCACTGTAGCAGCAGTGTGTACCATCTACAAGGTGCACTGCAGGAATTCACCAAGGCTTCTTAGACAGCACCTTCCAAACCCATGACCACTACCACCTAGAAGGACAAGGGCAGCAGATGGATGGGAACACCGCCACCTAGAAGTTCCCCTCCAAGTCACTCACCATCCTGACTTGGAAATATATCGCCGTTCCTTCACTGTCGCTGGGTCCAAATCCTGGAACTCCCTTCCTAACAGCACTGTGGGTGTACCTACACCACATGGACTGCAGCGGTTCAAGAAGGCAGATCACCACCACCTTCTCAAGGGCAACTAGGGATGGACAATAAATGCTGGCCCAGCCTGCGAAGTCCACATCCCACGAATGAATAAAAATGACATATTTCCAAGTCAGGATGGTGAGTGGCTTGGAGGGGAACTACCTCATTTGCCAGTTCACTTTAGTGTAGTGTTGTTCCCATGCGTCTGCTGCCCTTGTCCTTCTAGATGGTATTCAGGATAGTTTCTTAGAACAGCATGTTCTGCAGCCAATCAGAAAGCAGGCTGTACTCGACCTACTATTGAGCAATGAGATAGGATTAATTGATAATTTAGTGAAGGCACCCCTAGTTAGCAGCGGTCATAATATGATTGAATTTTACATTCATTTTGAGGGGAAAATGAGTGCATCCAAGACTGGTATTTTAAACGTAAATAAGGGCAATTATAAGGGCATGAAAGTGGAGCCAGCTAAAGTGAACTGGCAAATGAGGTTAAGGGGTAGGTCAGTAGAGGTTCAGTGGCAGACATTTAAAGGGATATCACAGAATATATATATTCCAATGAGATAAAAATTCCGAGGGGAGGACCCACCATCCGTGGTTAACTAAAAAAGTTAAAGACCGTATCACACTTGAAGAAAAAGCATATTATTACGCAAAGACAGGTGGCAGGTCAGAAGATTGGAAAGAACAGCAAAGAGTATCAAAAATTAATGGGAGAAAAATTATAGAGAAAGCTAGCTAGCAACATAAAGACGGTTACTAAGAGTTTCTATAGATATTTAAATAAGAAAAGAGTTAACAAAGTGAGTGTTGGTCTTATAAAATTCTGGGGAATTGGTAGTGGAAAGTAGGGAGATGGCAGACTAATTAAACAGGTATTTTGCTTCGCTCTTCTCTATAGAGGGCACAATAACATTCCAGATATAGCTATAAAGCAGGAAATGGAAGAGAAGGATGAACTTGGGAAAATTACAATCACCAGCAAAGTGGTATTGAGTAAATTGATGGGGTTGCGGGCTGACAAATCCACAGGTCCAAATAGACTTCTCCCGAAGGTCTTGAAAGAAGTGCCTAGTGAGATAGTTGATGCATTGGTTTTAATTTTCCAAAATTCCCTAGATTTGGGCAAGGTTCCATTAGATTGGAAAATAGCAAATATAAACCCTTTATTCAAAAAGGGAGACAGAAAGCAGGAAACTATAGGCCAGCTACCCTAACATCTGTCATAGGGAAAATATTAGAAGCTACTATTAAAGATGTTATAGCAGGGCCCTTAGAAAAATTCAAGACAATCAGGCAACATGGTTTTGTAAAGAAAAATCATGTTTAGCCAATTTATTGGAGTTCTTTGAGTTACATGTGCTGTGGATAAAGGGAGAACCAGTGGATGTACTATACTTAGATTTCCAGAAGGCATTTGATAAAGTGCCGCATCAAAGGTTATTGCAGAAAATTAAAACTCATAGTATAGTGGGTAACATATTGGCATGGATAGAAGATTGGCTAGCTAGCAAGAAGCAGAGTGTTGGCATAAATGGGTCTTTTTCTGGTTGGCAGGATGTGACGAGTGGTGTGCCACAGGGATCAGTGCTGGGGCCTCAGCTTTTTACAATTTATATAAATGACTTGGATGAAGGGACCGAAGAAACGGTGGCTAAATTTGCTGACGATACAAAGATAGGTAGGAAAGTAAATTGTGAAGAGGATTCAAGGTGACTACAAAGTGACATTGGTTAAGTGAGTGGGCAAAGATCTGGAAAATGGAGTATAATGTGGGAAAATGTGAAATTGTTCATTTTGGCAGGAAGAATGAAAAAGAAACATTTTATCTAAATGGTGAGAGATTGCAGAGCTCAGATTCAAAGGGATCTGGGTGTCTTCGTGCATGAATCACAAAAGGCTAGTATGCAGGTACAGCAGGCAATTAAGAAACCCAATAGAATGTTATAATTTATTGTGAGGGGACCCAATTACAAAAGTAGGGAGGTTATGCTTTCGTTGTACAGAGCGTTGGTGAGATATCTGGAGTACTGTGTACAGTACTGGTCTCCTTATTTAAAGAAAGATGTAAATACATTGGAAGTAGTTCAGAGAAGATTTGCTAGACTGATACCACGAATGGGCAGGTTGTCTTATGAGGAAAGGCAGAACCGGTAAGGCTTGTATCCACTGGAATTTAGAAGAGTAAGAGGTGACTTAATTGAAACCTTTAAGATCCTGAGGGGTCTTGACAGGAGGGATGTGGAGAGGATGTTTCCTCTAGTGGGAGAATCTAGAACTAGGGGTCCCTAATTTAAAATAAGGGATCATTCATTTAAGACACAGATGAGAATTTTTTTCTGAGGGTTGAGTGTCTTTGGAACTCTTCCTCAAAAGGCAGTGGAAACAATGTCTTTGAATATTTTTAAGGCAGAGCTCGATAGATTGTTGATTAACAAGGGGTGAAAGGTTATCAGGGGTAGGCAGGAATGTGGGGCTGAGATTACTTTCAGATCAGCCATGATCTTATTGAATGGTGGAGCAAGCTCGAGGGGCCAAGTGGCCTAATCCTATTCCTAATTTGTATATTTGTATGTGGGTGTCTCGAAGTGCCCCTGAGAAGGTGGTGGTGAGTTCACTTCTTGAAGCAGTGCAGCCAGTCAGTTTGTCTGTAGATACACCCACAGTGCTGTTAGGGAGTTCCAAGAGTTTGACCTGGAAAGAATAAAGGAACAATAATTTTCAAAGTCTGGATGACTTAGTGGGGAACTTGCAGGTAGCGGTATTTGGATGTAGCTGATGTTCTTGTCCTTCTGGGCAGTAGAGATCACAAGTTTGGAAAGTGCATTTGGAGGAGCATTGATGAGCTTCTACAGTATATCTTCTATATGGTGCACACTGCTACTACCATGATCCACCCTTGGTGGAAGAAGTGAATCTTTAAGTTAGTGGATGGGGTGCCAATCAAGCAGGCTGCTTTTTCCTGGGTGGCATCAAATTGTTGGACTCATTGAGGTGAGTGGAGAGTATTGCATCCCACTTCTAAATTGTGACAGTTTAGGTAAGGGGAAAGGCTTTGGGGAATCAGAACATGAGTTATTTGCCATAGAATAACCAGCTTGGCACGTCATAACATTCAAGGCTATGGGCCAAGTGCTGGTAATTGGGATTAGGTAGGTAGGTCAGGTGTTTCTCAGGTGTCGGTGCAGACTCGATGGGCTGAAGGGCCTCTTCTGTTCTGTGATTCTGAGCTTCTGACTTGAAAAAAGTTATTTCTCATGGAATAAAAGGGACAGCAACGTGGATACAAAATTGGCAGAAAACTAAGCAGAAAGTAATGGTCAGTCGATAAGTTTTCGGGCTGGAGGAAGGCGTACAGTTCTGGGCGCTACATTATAGGAAGGATGTGAACACTTTGGAGAGAGTGCAGATGAGGTTTACAAGAATGGTTCCAAGGATGAGAAACTGTAGTTACGAAGATTGATTGGAGAGCTGGGACTGTTCTCCTTGGAGAGAAGAAGGCTAAGAGGATACTTGATAGAGTATTGAGAACTGTCAGCGTGACATCAGTCGTCTCAATTTCTCTGCGCCTCTCGCCCACTCTAACCTGTCTCTTTCTGAACTTGCTGCACTCTTCTCTCAGGTCCAACCCTGACTTTGTCATCAAACCTGCTGACAAGTGTGGTGCTATTGTTGTCTGGCGCACTGACCTCTACATTGCAGAGGCTGAACGTCAACTCGCAGACACTTCCTCCTACCTCCCCCTGGACCATGACCCCACCACTGAACATCAAGCCATTGTTTCCAGGACTATCACTGACCTCACCTCCTCTGGAGATCTTCCCTCCACAGCTTCCAACCTCATAGTCTCCCAACCTCGGACGGCCCGCTTCTACCTCCCACCGAAAATCCACAAACAGAACTGTCCTGGCAGATCAATCGTGTCAGTCTGTTCCTGCCCCACGGAACTCATTTCTTGCTGTTTTGACTCCATTCTCTCTCCCCTTGTCCACTCTTGTCATCTACACCCGTGATTCCTCTGACGCCCTACATCATATCAAAAATTTCCAGTTCCCTGGCCCCAACTGCCTCCTCTTCACCATGGACATCCAATCCCTCTACACCTCCATCCCCCACCGCGATGGCCTGAGGGCTCTCTGGTTCTTCCTCGAACAGAGGCCCAAACAATCCCCATCCACCACTACTCTCCTCGGTCTGGCTGAACTTGTTCTCTCACTGAACAATTTCACCTTAAACTCGTCTCACTTCCTCCAAATAAAAGGTGTGGCTATGGGTACCCATATGGGCCACAGTTATGCCTGTCTCTTTATGGGGTATGTGGAACATTCCTTGTTCCAGTCCTACTCAGGCTCCCTCCCACAACTCTTTCTCCGGTACATCGATGACTGCTTCGGTGCCGCTTCATGCTCTCGTCTGGACCTGGAAATATTTATTAATTTTGCTTCCAATTTCCATCCCTCCATCATTTTCACATGGTCCATCACTGACATTTCCCTCCCCTTTCTTGACCTCTGTCTCAATTTCTGTTGATAGACTGACCACCAATATTCATGACAAGCCTACTGACTCCCACAGCTACCTCGACTACAGCTCCTCACACCCTGCTTCCTGTAAGGACTCCATCCCATTCTCTTAGTTCCTTCGCCTCCGTCACATCTGTTCTGATGATGCCACTTTCCAAAACAGTTCCTCTGACATGTTTTCCTTCCTTAACCGAGGTTTTCCATCCACGGTGGTTGACAGGGCTCTCAACCGTGTCCGGCCCATCTGCCGCGCATCCGCCCTCACTCCTTCCTCTCCTTCCCAGAGCCATGATAGGGTCCCCCTTGTCCTCACTTATCACCCCACCAGCCTCCGCATTCAAAGGATCATCCTCCGCCATTCCCGCCAACTCCAGCATGATGCCACCACCAAAGACATCTTCCCTTCACCCCCCCGGCGGCATTCCGCAGGGATCGTTCCCTCCGGGACACCCTGGTCCACTCCTCCATCACCCCCTACATCTCAACCCCCTCCCACAGCATCTTCCCATACAACCGCAGAAGGTGTAACACCTGCCACTTTACTTCCCCCCTCCTCACCGTCCAAGGGCCCAAACACTCCTTTCAAGTGAAGCAGCATTTCACTTGCACTTCCCTCAATTTAGACTACTGCATTCGCTGCTCCCAATGCGGTCTCCTCTACATTGGAGAGACCAAATGCAGACTGGGTGGCCGCTTTGTGGAACACCTTCAGTCTGTCCACAAGCATGACCCAGACCTCCCTGTTGCTTGCCATTTCAATACACCACCCTGCTCACAAGCTGGTAATTGGGATTAGGTAGGTAGATCAGGTGTTTCTCGTGTGTCGCTGCAGACTCGGGCCGAAGGGCCTCTTCTGCACACTGTGATTCTGAATGTGTTTCGGGTCTGCCTGGAAGTGTGGTGGAGGCAGGTTCAATTGAGGCATTTAAGAGGGCATTAGATGATTATTTGAATAGAAACAATGTTCTGGGGTATGGGGAAAAGGCAGGGCGCTGGCATCACGTCATAATGCTTGTTTGGAGAGCTGGTGCAGACACTATGGGCCGAATGGCCTCCTGTCCCTTTAAAATTCTAAGATTCTGAGATCTCTTGTTGGCACTGCTCTTGTGGCTGGTCCAATTAAGTTTCTGGTGAGTGGTGATCCCCTAGAATGTTAATGGGAGACTCAGCAACGGGAATGCTCTACCATGGGGAGGTGATGTTACAATTCCCATGGTGATCCATAAACCAAAATAACCAAGTTTACCGTGATAACTTTTTTTCCACAATAGTGTTTGAAATACAGCAAGTTTGAACAACATGAACACATTAACAAGTAGTGTGTTACATATTACACAGGTAACAACAACAGCATCTTATTTATAAAACAAGCTTCATTACAAACACAGTTTTACTTTGTAATCTTTTAAAACCAAATACATTTACTTGGCTTAAGACATCGTTCTGGTCACTTATTCTTCAAACTTGCGTCTGGACATCCGCAATCATATTGTTTCGGTCGTACACAATTTTTAGGGTAGATAGCTATAACTTTAAACTCCAGCACAACAGCCTTTGGTTCTCGGTTTTGAACTTTTCCAGGAACACCAGCGGGTTGTGTGGTCTTTATGGACTAGAACCTCAACCGCACCTCAGGTTTCACCAATTAAACATTTAGTCTTGGTAACACAGAGGCTTAACCTGTAATAATCCATCACATGTGACAATTAACTTTTAAAATCCAGCTTGCATTAGTTCCAACTCTGAGAGATTATTTTACTAGTAGTAGATTCACTTTCTTTGAATCTCCAGATGAGATGTTCTTTTTTCATTTAGTATAATTCTGTACAACTTGCTCATGTTTTTGGTTAAATCCATGTACCTTGGATTTGCATTCTTCATGTTTAAAATTTGTATTGGATTGTGCACAGTCTGACCCTGGGGAATAGTATTCGTGATGAGCCCAAAGGATTTATAATTTGGTCTGGTTAACTTTGTCAAGAGCAACACTGTATACTGGCGGCTGTGAATTAGAATCCAAGGAGAGTTCCACTGTTATATTGTTTCTTACTCTCTGGGTTCAGCAATTTCCTTTGCTCTTTGGAACCAGACCCTAAATGGAGTTTCCACTGTTTAAAACAGACTCTGAACTACTGTTCAGTTTTTAACTCCTGATCTCCATTTTCTACTGTGTGGTTTTTAATGTCCAACTTTTGGAAAAATGTTCCAACCAACCAAAAACCCGATTCATCCTTCATAAAGATTGAATCTACCTTAGTTTTAAATTGTTTAAAATTTTGTTTAAATTCAGGATTATCTTTAACTGTGTCTTCATTATGTTTTAACCTTTCGGCATTCTTTTCCAGGAGACACAGATTTAACACTACATCCTTTTGTGTTGAATAAAATCGTCTTTAGTTGCTTTAAGAATTCTGTCTCGCAAGACCGATTGTCTCTTCATTTTGATGTTTACATTTACATTTAACAGCTCTATAATGTCAGTCCTGATTCAGCTTTACCACTCTTCTTCAAAGCAATCCTTTCCTTTGTTTCATCATTAACTTTGAGCACCATTGCTATCTGCTTCACCACATCTTATTCATGTATTTCCTGCATTTTCAATTCAGATGGCTTTAACTCATCTCTGCCATTAACTTTTTCTTTTCAGCCTGATGCTACAATGTCATTTTTAAGTTAGCAAGCCGAGTTTCTGACTGTTTGGACATATCTTTCACCGAAGCATTCATTTTCACAGCAAGATTACAGAAAGTCACTTAACGTTTCCTATGCAACATCATTTTCAACAGCCGGCAATACCTTATTCCAAACCAAGTCATTTCCTAAAAGATCTACACTGTCAGTAGGCAAATTAGGAACAAGGCCAACAATTACAGAACAGGTAACTAAGGCACATTTTAACTTTACATAGAGGAACGGTAAACAATTTCCATCAATACATTTTTATTTAGTGAACTTTCTGGACAGAAATTCCTGTCATTTGCCAAAATATGTTGGATTGTGTTGACTCTCTATCTGTTTGAGTAACAATTTGCTTCCCTCCCTCACCATCAAAAACGAGGACATTTCGCTTTTAAAAGGAAAACTTCCATAATTTCCTGTGCACTGATCCACTTTAATAGTAGCGGCAGGACCTGACCTCATCAATGACCTTCCTCTCATTCCAGTTTGCCTAGAAGGCTCCCGAGTGGGGCATGTTACAAATCATCTTGAGTTAACTCATAATTGTCTGCCATCACCAGAGCTTCCCTTATTTTATAACTTCGTGGTCTTCCAGGTGAGACCTTAACCCTAAAGAGACACTCTTTAAATCCCACCATGAGCGTCATTTCCCTAAGGCTATTGAAGTTCTGTATCACCATCGACCTACACCATCTATCAAACCCATTTCCTTTTCCCTGACAAATTCTACATGGGTTTGGCTCATTCTATTTCCAAATTTCTGCCTGTGAGCCTCTGGCACAAACTTGTAAGCGTTGAGTACAACAGCCTTCGTCATAATCATGAGTGCTATGTTGAAAGAGATGAGTATACCTCCAAAGCCTTTCCTACCAAAACACTTGGGAAAGCATATCCACTTTTCTTTTGGCCAGTTCAGATCCATGGCAACTTTCTTAAATGACACAAAGTACATCTCCACTCCCTCCTCACTAAATTTGGTGCCCAAGTGAAAATTCCTCAAAATTGAAAGGAGCTCTCTGAATCAGTCTCACTTGTCAACTCTTGTTCACGTATTTGGAGCTCGTGCTTCATTTCTTCATCTCTTTCACTTTCTTTAACTCTTTCCTCATCTCTGTCCTCTCTTGGTAATTTCTCTCTTTCAAATTCAATCTTTCTTCTATTTTTTTCTTCAATTCTGGCCAGTTTTACACAATCACTTACAGGACTGGTCCTCGAGGTGCCTAGCCAATTTTTCAAGGATCCTGTCCCTTTTAGCTCCTGATCTTGCGTTAATCTCCAAATACTTTGCCACAGTCTGTAAATTGTCTTTTCTCAAGTGTTTCAAGTCTGAGAGTCAGATCCTCTTTTTTTTTCAACAAATGCTTGAGCCTCAAAGGTACTCATGTTGCTTTCACAATATGTTATAGCAAAATCAAATATGAAATCTTGTATGTTTAAATGATGGAAAGTTCCAGTGAATCAGTTTTTGTCTCTGGTTTCGATCCCGCAAGAGCTAACAATTGTATTATCCTTGTGATGATCCACAAAACCGAAATAACCAAATTCACCGAACAACACCGTCACCCCCACCCCCCCTCAGCTCCCAACCCTTCCGGAATTAAGAAATTACCAGACAATATTTCTTTGTGACTTTATTTCAACACAAATCAGAATTTCTGAAAATTAAACGAGATTTTACAGGCAAATCATAGTACGAACTATAAATTGCATATGGAATAGCAGATACAACAAAGATCATCTCACGGCATGAGCAACATTTCCACCCCACCTATGTAGATCTAGTTTCAGCTACGCAGTCCTTCCAAGCTGAATCAGTCCCTTTCCTTCTATAACTTACAGCCAGTTCTCTGCAGGCAGCTCTTCTGTTTCCTATTTGTGTCTGCCACACAGCCTCCATGTTTTTACTTGCTTCCAGTTGAGGGTTGCCAGGTCACATAAGCCATTCAAAAATTATTATAAATCCCTTTACAATTGATAACTCTTAAAGTCCTTTTCAAACATTTTTTAAAACAATTACAGATATCCCGAATAGGTTAATTATAAATTTTCCTCATTGTTACTGCTTCCAGGTCAAAGGTCGTCACAGTGGCTAGACTCACCTTTTGGAGACGGTCATTGCCTGGCATTTGTGTGGTACAAATGTAACTTACCAATTAACTGCCCAAACCTGAATGTTGCCCAGGTCTTGCTTCATGCAGACCTAGACTGCCTCATTACCTGAGGAGTTATGCAATCATCAGCGGACATTGCCGTTTCAGATCTCATGAAGTGAAGATCATTAATGTAGCAGCTAAAGATGGTAGTGCTTGGAGCAGTGCCTCGAGGAACTCCTGCACCATTGTTCTGGGGCTGAGCTCACTGCCCTCCAGCAACCACAACCATCATGATTTCCGTTGACTTCAATTTTACTTGGGCTCCTTGATGTCGAGGGCTATCACTTTCACCTCACCTCTGTAATTCAGTCTCCTATGTTCATATTTGGACCAAGGACGGCAGCTGTTGGTGATGATTCTGCTTTGCACATTTCTACCACCTTTAGCCCTGTCTTTTGTTTCTTTACTTGACCTATCCATAGCTCTCTTTGCCTTGTACCTTCATCCTTTTAATATCTCCTGCCTTCCACCTGATGACAGACATTTCCTTTGGCCTTCCTCTCCACTTCTTCCCCACCCTGCCTTTCTGCCTCTTGTTTAATATCTATTATATCTCTTACTTTTTCTAGTTCTGATGAAAGGTCATTAATCTGAAACATAAGTCTATTTCTGTCTCCACAGATGCTGTCAGACCTGGTGAGTATTTCCAGCATTTACTATTGTTTTAGATTTCCAGCATCTACATTATTTTGCTTTTGTGTTACAAAAATCTTTGCTAATTGCAAGCAGACATGTCGACATGCACACTTCACACTCAAGTATTTGAAAATGTGTCAGGGTACCAGATAAATGGGAGAATTCAGTCTCCATCCTTTCATGAATATGTACTCATGCTCAGATTTCACACCTCCCACTTAAGCAACCCTAAACCCTACCATGTCTAAATAAACAGCCTCCAACTCTAGAAAAAAGATACCTTAAGTATCAACAGCTGCAAAGCTCAACTTTTCTCTGTATGAGGTAAGATAGAAACCTTGTACATTAATTATTCAATGAACTATGTTTAATTATTCCCTTGTACTGTAACATTATGATCCACTAGTGATGTTAGTGCTTGTGTCTGTCTTACATGTTAATGGCAACAGAAGAGCAACTGCCCCTCAACCTCAGTGTTCTGTAGGAATACAAAAAGCCTTTGAGGAATGCTAAATATTAAGCTTCACAAACTGCTTCTCCTGCTGACATTTTTTCCATGTGACAGTTTTTGGGTCAATTCGTAAAGTTCAGACCATTACTGTACTGAAGTCCCAGTGGAAAACCTATAACTTAGTGTGTAATTACATGAAGACTTCCTGCAGTGCCAGTAATGTCACTGGACTAATAATCCAGAGACCAGGCTAATGCTCTGGTTCAAATCCCACCATGGCAACTGGTAGAATTTAAATTCAATTAATAAAATCTGGAACGGTGACCTTGACAACTATTATTGATTGTTGTAA
Organism: Cetorhinus maximus; assembly: GCF_964194155.1. Lineage (NCBI taxonomy): Eukaryota > Metazoa > Chordata > Chondrichthyes > Lamniformes > Cetorhinidae > Cetorhinus > Cetorhinus maximus. The sequence goes on from NC_135883.1 coordinate 172,206,247, forward strand.
AAACCCACCTGGTTCACTAATGTCCTTTAGGGAAGGAAATCTGCCATCCTTACCTGGTCTGGTCTACATGTGACTCCAGACCCACAGCAAAGTGGTCAACTCTTAGCTGCCCTCTGAAAGGGCCCAGCAAGCCATTCAGTTCAAGTTAGGGATGGGCAGCAAATTCTGGCCTTGCCAGCGATGTCCACATTCCATGAAAGAATAAGGAGGCAAAAAGGTAACCAGTGGACTCAAATTTATGACACATCTTGGTCATATTTACTTAAGGTAACATTATTATGCTCTTTCCCCTCCCCCCGCCAAAAAAAATCAGCATATTTATGCTGTTTCAGTTGCTCTGACAAAGAAAGGAGAGCAAAAGTCAATTACAATAACATTATAATGGATGTGAAGGAGACCTTGTTCAAGTTGAAATAGTTTAACCCGAGCCTGCACCTATAACCACCTTGAATCCTGGTACATTAGTGATAAATAGCTAACCAGATTGCCTTTGCAAACTGAAGAGACAAGATTGTCTTCCCTAGTCAAAATCCTGGAGCAGTACTTGCAACCATGAGGAGAAGAAAAAGCTGCATTTCTGTACGTAGGTAAGATAATATTCTTGTCACCTCAGCATCATGCATATCCCAGAACCATGCATCATAACAATCTGGCAAGTCTGGATCACCAAGATGACACTATGTAAATAACTGGACAGGCTTCTCTTCTATTTCAGTACCTTGTACATTGGGAATAAAATGTACAATGAGTTTGATATGATGGCACAGGGCATCTGCATCTTAGCACACATGATCCAGAGATTAGAATCAGAGAACGATTATAGCACCAGAGGTCATCATTCAGTCCCTCTCTCTCAGTGAAACACACAGCTAGTCCAGCATACAGCCTCAGTATAATGGTTTCCATTTCCAAAATCCTTACTGTGCTTTGTCTAAATGTTACGTTTTCCTGGTTGGAAAAGTTTGTATAAATAAAAATTATATAAAGATATTTAACCAGTTTGGACTATGGCTTGAGTGTTCTGTTAGAGGTTAGCATTACAGGCTGTGATCCTGGACTGATATTTTCATCCAATATCTTCAGCTGCTTCATCAATGACCTTCCTTCCATCATAAGGACAGAGTGGAGATGTTTGCTGATGATCAATGTTTAGCACCATTTGCAACGACTCCGATACTGTAGCAGCCCATGCCCAAATGCAACAAGACCTGGACAATATCCAGGTTCGGGCTGAAAAGTGGCAAGTAACATTAATGCCACACAAGTGCCAGGCAATGACCATCTACAACAAAAGGGGAGGCAATGGTGTAATGGTAGTTTTGCTGGACTAGGAATCCAGAGACCCAGGGTAATGCTCTGGGGACCCGGGTTCAAAACCCACCACGGCAGATGGTGGAATTTGAATTCGATAAAAATCTGGAATTAAAAGTCCGATGATGACCATGAAACCATTGTCAATTTTTGTAAAAACCCATCTGGTTCACCAATGTCCTTTAGGAAAGCAAATCTGTCGTCCTTACCTGGCCTGGCCTACATGTGACTCCAGACCCCCAGCAATGTGGTTGACTCTGAAATGGCAAGCCACTCAGTTGTAACAAACCGCTACAAAGACACAGGTCATTTGGCCCTTCAAGTCTGCTCGCCATTCAATATGTTCATGGCTGATCCTCTATCTCAATACCAGAAACGACAATGGCAATCGCAGCCCTGTCCTTGCCAACATCTGGGGACTAGTGCTGTCTCATAATCATCCTCTCGGAATCATACCTAACAGATAATGTCCCAACTCCACCATCACCATCCCTGGGTATGTCCTGTCCCACGGGCAGGACAGACCCAGCAGAGGTGGTGGCACAGTGGTATGCAGTCGGAGGGAGTTGCTCTGGGAGTCCTCAACATCGACTCTGGACCCATGAAGTCTCACGATGTCAGGTCAAATGTGAGCAAGGAAACCTGCTGGTTACCACCTCCCTCAGCTGATAAATCAATGCTCCTCCATGTTGAACACCACGTGGAGGAAGCACTGAGGGTGGCAAGGGTGCAGAATGTACTCGGTGGGAGACTTCAATGTCCATCACCGAGAGTGGCTTGATAGCACCACAACTGACCGAGCTGGCCGAGTCCTAAATGATATAGCTGCTAGACTGGATCTGCGGCAGGTGGTGAGGGAACCAACAAGAGGAAAAACATACTTGACCTCATCCTCACCAACCTGCCTGCTGCAGATGCAGCTGCCCGTGATAGTAGCAGTAGGAGTGACCACCACACAGTCATTGTGGAGACGAAGTCCTGCCATCACATTGAGGATACCCTCCGTCGTGTTGTGTGGCACTACCACTGTGCTAAATGGGATAGATTTTGAACAGACCTAGCAACTCAAGACTGGGCATCCATGAGGTGCTGTGGGCCATCAGCAGCAGCAGAATTGTACTCAAACACAATCTGTAACCTCGTGGCCCGGCATATCCTGCATCATCAAGCCAGGGGATCAACCCAGGTTCAGTGAAGAGTGCAGGAAGGCATGCCAGGAACAGCACCAGACATACCTAAAAGTGAAGTATCAACCTGGTGAAGCTATAAAACAGGACTACTTGCGTGCCAAACAGCATAAGCAGCAAGTGATAGAGCTAAGCGATCCCGCAACCAATGGATCAGATCTGAGCTCTGCAGTCCTGCCACATTCAGTCATGAATGGTGGTGGACAATTAAGCAACTCACTGGAGGAGGTGAGTCCACAAATATCCCCATCCTCAATGATGGAGGAGCCCAGCACAGCTGTGCAAAAGATAAGGCTGACGCATTTGCAACAATCTTCAGCCAGAAGTGCTGAGTGGATGATCCATCTCCGCTTCCGGAGGTCCCCAGCATCACAGACATCAGTCTTCAGCCAATTCGATTCACTCCATCTGATATCAAGAAACAGCTGAAGGTACTGAATATTGCAAAGGCTATGGTCCCTGACAATATTCCGGCAATAGTACTGTAGACTTGTGCTCCAGAACTTGCCACACTTCTAGCCAAGCTGTTCCAGTACAGCTACAACACTAGCATCTACCAGGCTATGTGGAAAATTGCCCAGGTATGCCCTGTACACAAAGAGCAGGACAAATCCAACCCGGCTAATATACCACCCCATCAGTCTACTCTCGATCACTAGTAAAGTAATGGAAGGGGTCATCAACAGTGCTATCAAGCGGCACTTGCTTAGCAATAACCTGCTCACTGATGCCCAGTTTAGGATCTGCCAGGGCCACTCAGCTCCTGATCTCATTACAGCCTTGGTTCAAACATGGACAAAAGAGCTGAGCTCCCAAGGTGAGGTGAGAGTGACTGCCCTTGACATCAGGGCAGCATTTGACCGAGTGTGGCAGTAAGGAGCCCTAGCAAAACTGGAGTCAATAGGAATCAGGGGGAAAACTCTCCACTGGCTGGAGTCATACCTAGCACAAAGGAAGATGGTTATGGTTGTTGGAGGTCAGTCATCTCAGCTCCAGGACATCACTGCAGGAGCTCCTCAGGGTAGTGTCCTTGGCCCAGCCATCTTCAGCTGCTTCATCAATGACCTACCATCATCAGGTCAGAAATGCGGATGTTCACTGATGATTGCACAATGTTCAGCACCATTTGCAACTCCTCAGATACTAAAGCAGTCCATGTCCAAACGCAGCAAGACCTGGACAATATCCAGGCTTGGACTAACAAGTGGCAAGTAACATTCGCACCACACAATGGTCATCAAGGGGCAATGACCATCTCCAACAAGAGAAAATCCAACCATCGCCCCTTGATGTTCAATGCCTTTACCATCACTGAATCCCACACTATCTACATCCTGGAGGTTACCATTGACCAGAAACTGAACTGGAATAGCCATATGAACACTGTGGTTACAAGAGCAGGTCAGAGGCTAGGAATCCTGACTCTCCGAAGCCTCTCCACCATCTACAAGGCACAAGTCAGGAATGTGATGGAATACTCCCCACTTGCCTGGATGAGTGCAGCTCCTACAACACTGAAGAAGCTGGACACCGTCCACGACAAAGCAGTCTGCTTAATTGGCACTACATCCACAAACATTCACTCCCTCCACCACCGTCACACAGTGGCAGCAGTGTGTCAAGGGGTATGGGGAGAGAATGGGAGTACAATATTGAGATAGAGGATCAGCCATGATTATATTGAATGGCAAGCAGACTTGAAGGGCCAAATGACCTACTCCTGCTCCTATTTTCTGTTTCTAACATGCACTGCAGGAACTCACCAAGCCTCCTTAGACAGCACCTTCAAAACCTATGGCCACTACCATCTAGAAGGACAAGGGCAGCAGATAGATGGGAACACCATCACCTAGAATATCCTCTCCAAGCCGCTTGCCATCCTGACTTGGAAATATATCACTGTTCCTTCACCCTCGCTGAGTCAAAATCCTGGATCTCCCTCCCTAACTGCACTGTGGGTGTACCTACACCACATGGACTGCCACAGTTCAAGGAGGCAGCTCACCACCACCTTTTTGAGGTCCCACATAAGAGGCTAGTGGGCAAAATTAAAGCACATAGGAATGGGGGTAATATACTGGCATGGATTGAGAATTGGTTGACGGACCGGAAACAGAGAGTCGGAGTAAATGGGTCTTTTTCTGGGTGGCAGTCAGTGACTAGTAGTGTACCACAGTGATCAGTGCTTGGGCCCCAGCTATTCACGATATATATAAATGACTTGGATGAGAGAACCAAATGCAATATTTCCAAGTTTGCTGACAACACAATACTGGATGGGATTGTGAGTTGTGAGGAGGATACAAGGAGGCTTCAGGGTGATTTAGACAAGTTATGTGTGTGGGCAAACACATGGCAGATGCAGTGTAACGTGGATAAATGTGAAGTTATGTGCTTCAATGTGAAAAACAGAAAGACAGAGCATTATTTAAATGGTGATATATTGGGAAATGTGGATGTACAAAAGGTTCTGGGTGTCCTTGTACACCTGCCAATGAAAGTAAACAAGTAGGTTCAGCAAGCAATTAGGAAGGCAAATGGTATGTTGGCCTTCATTGCAAGAATATTTGAGTTCAGAAGTAGGGATGTCTTACTGCAGTTATACAGGGCGTTAGTGAGACCACACCTGGAGTATTGCGTGCAGTTTTGGTCTCCTAAGAAAGGATATACTTGCCATAGAGGGAGTGCACCAAAGGTTCACTAGGCTGATACTGGGGATGGCAGGACTGTCGTATGAGGAGAGATTGGTTCGACCGGGCCTGCATTCACTAGAGTTTAGAAGAATGAGAGGGGATCTGATTGAAACGTATAAAATTCTGACAGGGCTAGACAGACTGGATGCAGGGAGGATGTTTCCCCTGGTTGGGGAGTCTGGAACCAAGGGCCACAGTCTCAGGATACAGGGCAGGCCATTTAGGACTGAGATGAGGAAAGATTTCTTCACTCAAAGGGTGGTCAGCCTATGGAATTCTCTGCCACAGAAGCCTCTGGAGGCCAGGTCACTGAGTATATTCAAGAAAGAAATTGATAAATTTTTGGATATTAGAGGCATCAAGGGGTATGGAAAGAAAGCAGGAATATAGTGTTGAGATAGAGGCTCGGCCATGATCATATTGAATGGTGGAGCAGGCTCGAAGGGCCGAATGGCCTACTCCTGCTCCTAGTTTCTATGTATCTGGTAATAAATGCTGTCCTAGCCAGCGATGCTCATCCCATGAATGAATAAAAAAAACTTCTAGGTACATAGGAAAGGGGGTAGGTCATTTAGGCCCTTGAGCCTGTCCACCATTCAGTGAAATCATTGCTCATCTGTGACCTGACTCCATATTCCTGCCTTTGTCAAAGGTGTTAAGGGATTTAGGGCGAAAAAAAATCAATCTATTTCAGTATCAAACTTGCATGGTGAGCAAATGGATCTGTCACTCTACAAGGTTGCCAATAAGACCAATCATAGCAATGTGGATCTGTAAGGATGCCAACTTGTATATTAACTAGTAATGGTAACCTTACCAACGGGAAGCCCCGGCAGATTTCTCAACTAGTACATCAAGGGGAACTCATTTGACTGCTCTATTTCAAAGGTGAATTCAAGTGCAGGATGGAGCCCATTAAGACATGTAAGGAAATTATTACACGCAACTGCAGATTTGAATATAACAAACGTATCATCCACATATCGGAAATATGCAAGGGGTAGGAGGCTAGGTGTCATTCTAGTGAAGACACGTTTCTCAACAATGATGTTTGTGAGGGCTGGGCCTAGAGGGAATCCCAAGGCAATACTATATATTTGGGCATACATGGTGTCATTAAAACTCAACTCAACTGTGAGAGTTGCCGAGTTCATAAGTTCAATGAATACTGATTTACACAATGGTGGTGGGTCTAGATCGCCATGATATAGTGCTGCAGTGCAAGTATCTATGGCTTCCTTAAGTGGAACATTAGTGAATAGGCTAGCAATGTCAAACGAGCACGTGGACACATCATTGCTATGAATATGCAAATCCTGTATGGCCTTCACAAATGGCAGCTCACATTGCTTCCAGGTTTTGTATCATCGGAGAATTTTGAAATTCTGCCATGCAGAAATAGGATGCATCAAAGGCATCCTGTGAGGTAATGGCTACCTTGATCAGATAATTGTGCCCTGTATATCATGCAAACTCATGAACAGGTCTAAGGCTGACACTTTTGGCGCTGAAAAGTGCCCAGTCTACCTAAAAGATATACCTAGAAGGACAATGTATCGAAAAAATTTGAGCAACAGGTGTTTCACGCTGCTACTATGCAGTAGTCACACAAGTGGTATTCGCCACTAACAGGATGCTGCTGTCAAGACAAAAAGATGTTCTGCCTATCACAGAAATGAATTTCAGTGCCAGTGTGATGACAGGTATGTAGGCCATACGATCCAAAGACTGGTGGATTGTATCAAACAGCATGTCCCAGCTGCTGTTTGCAACAGGCAAGGTACAGACCGCTCCAAACCAGCCTGTGCTTGCAAGACTCAAAACATAGTGTGCAAGATTAGATGTGATTCTGTGATTGGACAACATTTGTGAAATAATTCTGTGTGCGAAGAATTACGCTGGCAACCAATTTAACATTATCAGTCGGGCTTGCAGTGCGGTGCATTTGCGTGTACTGGAAGCTACATATATGAAATACAAGGCCCTGTTCTTTGCAGACAGAAGGAACATGTACACATATTGTGCCTGTTTCAGCTAACCAAATTAAGTGACAACTATTCGCTGACTAATTCTTCAGAGCAATGCCTTGACCAATCAAGGTCAAGCTGCCTGGTTTAAATTTCAGCAATGCTTGGCAGTTAACTGTCACTCACCACCAATTGTTGCATTCTCTAATGTGACGCCTTTACCAATCAGAGTCCACTTGCCAATCAAACAGCACTCTCTTCTCATACAGTATAAATTATTAGTAGCAGCATGAATTCACCAAGGCTCCTTAGACAGCACCTTCCAAACCCACGACCACTACCACCTAGAAGGACAAGGGCAGCAGATAGATGGGAACACCATTACCAGGAAGTTCCCCTCCAAGTCATTCACCATCCTGACTTGGAAAAATATCGTTGCTCCTTCATTGTCGCTGGGTCAAAATCCTGGAACTCCCTTCCTAACAGCACTGTGGGTGTACCTACACCACATGGACCTCAGCGGTTCAGGAAAGCAGCTCACCACCGCCTTCTCAAGGGCAGCTCGGGATGGACAATAAATGCTGGCCCAGCCAGCGAAGCCCACAATTTTAAAAAATTGTTGTTTTCCCCTAATATTGGTATTCTTGTTAAGTGTCCTGATGAGTACAAGACGAAAAGCTTTGACATGTCTCTTCAGAAATTGCACTTCTACATTAAATTTCACCTGCCACCTGTCTGCCATTCCACCAACTTGTCAATGTCCTATTGAAGCTCTATACTATCCTCCACAGCTCAATTTGTTTCCAGGTTTTGTATCATCAGCGAATTTTGAAAGTCTGCCAAGCACATCAATGTCTGGCATTCATATACATCAGGAAGAGCAAGGATCCAAACACCTGGGGAACCCCACTACAATCTTTCCTCCAGTTTGAAAAACAAATATTCACCTTTACTGTTTCCTGTCATTCAACCAATTCTGTATCCATGGCCCTACTGGGGGTAGGTGGTGGCGAAGTGGTATTTTTTTCATTCATTGATGGAATGTGGGCATTGCTGGCTAGGCCAACGTTTATCGCCCATCCCAAATTGCCCTTGAGAGGTGGTGGTGAGCTGCCTTGAACCGCTGCAGTCCATGTGGTGTAGGTACACCCACAGCGCTGTTAAGGAGGGAGTTCCAAGATTTTGATCCAGCGACAATGAAGGAATGGCAATATATTTCCAAGTCAGGATGGTGAGTGACTTGAAGGGGAACTTCCAGGTGGTGGTGTTCCCATCTTTCTGCTACCCTTGTCCTTCGAGATGGTAGCGTTTGTGGGTTTGAAAGATGCTGCCTAAGAAGCCTTGGTGAGTTCCTGCAGTGCATCCTGTAGATGGTAGACAATGCTGCCACTGTTCAGTGGTGGAGGGAGCGAATGGCATGTGACCCAGGGTAATGCTCTGGGACCCGGGTTCGAATCACTCCACGGCAGCTGGTAGAATTGGAATTCAATAAAAATCTGGAATTAAAAGTCTAATGACCATGAAACCTTTGTCAATTGTCGTTAAAAACCCATCTGGTTCACTAATGTCCCTTAGGGAAGGAAATCTGTCATCCTCATCTGGTCTGGCCTACAGATCTGCAGTAATGTGGTTGACTCTTAAATTCCCTCTGAAATGGCCTAGCAAGCCACTCAGTTGTATCAACTGCTAAAAAGTCAATGAAAAGGAATGAAACTGGTTGGACCACCCGGTACCGACCTAGGAACTGAAAATGACAACAGCAAACTCAGCCCTGTCGACCCTGCAAAGCCATCCTTACTAACATCTGGGGGCTAGTGCCAAAATTGGGAGAGCTGTCTCAGGCTCGTCAAGCAACAGCCTGACATAGTCATCCTCATGGAATCATACCTTACAGATAATGACCCAGACTCCACCATCACCACCCCGGATATGTCGTGTCCCACAGGGCACAGTGGTATACAGTCGGGAGGGAGTTGCCCTGGGAGTCCTCAACATTGACACCGGCCACCATAGAGTCTCATGGCATCAGGTCAAACATGGGCAAGAAAACCTCCTGCTGATTATCACCTACCGCCCTCCCTCAACTGTGAATCAGTGCTCCTCATGTTGAACGCCACTTGGAGGAAGCACTGTGGGTGGCAAGGGCGCAGAATGTACTCTGGGTGAGGGACTTCAACGTCCATCACCAAGCGTGGCTCAGTAGCACCCGAGCTGGCCGAGTGCTAAAGTACATAGTTGCTAGACTGGGTCTGCGGCAGGTGGTGAGGGAACCAACAAGAAGGAAAAACACACTTGACCTCATCCTCACCAACCTGCCTGCTGCATTTGCATCTGTCCATGACAGTATCGGTAGGAGTGACCACTGCGCAATCATTGTGGAGACAAAGTCCCGCCTTCACATTGAGGATACCCTCCATCGTGTTGTGTGGCACTACCACTGTGCTAAATGGGATAGATATCGAACAGATCTTGCAACTCAAGACTGGGCATCCATGAGGCAATGTGGGCCTTCAACAACAACAGAATTGGAGGAGGCTCCACAAACATCCCCATCTTCAATGATGGAGGAGCCCAGCACATCAGTGCAAAAGATAAGGCTGAAGCATTCGCTACAATCTTCAGCCAGAAGTGCCGAGTGGGTGATCCATCTCGGCCTCCTCCGGAGGACTCCAGCATCACAGTTGCCAGTCTCCAGCCAATTCGATTCACTCCATCTGATATCAAGAAATGGCTGAAGGCACTGGATACTGCAAAGGCTATGGTCCCTGACAATATTCTGGGAATAGTACTGAAGACTTGTGCTTGCCACGCCTCGAGCCAAGCTGTTCCAGTACAGCTACAACACTGGCATCAACCCAGCTATATGGAAAATTGCCCAGATATGTCCTGAACACAAAAAGCAGGGCAAACCCAACCCAGCCAATTACTGCCCCATCAGTCTACACTCGATCAACAGTAAAGTAATGGAAGGGGTCAGCAACAGTGCTATCAAGCGGCACTTGATTATCAATAACCTGCTCCCTGATGCCCAGTTTGGGCTCCGCCATGGCCATTCTGCTCCTGACCTCATTACAGCCTTGGTTCAAACATGGACAAAAGAGCTGAACTCCCGAGGTGAGGCGAGAGTGACTGCCCTTGACATCAAGTCAACATTTGACCAAGTGTGGCATCAAGGAGCCCTAGCAAAACTGGAGTCAATGGGAACTGGGGAAAACTCTCCACTGGTTGGTGTCATACCTAGCACAAAGGAAGATGGTTGTTGCAGGTCAGTCAATGCAGCTCCAGGACATCACTGCAGGAGTTCCTCAGGGTAGTTTCCTTGGCCCAACCATCTTCAGCTGCTTCATCAATGACCTTCCTTCCACTATAAGATCTGAAGTGGGGATGATCGCTGATGTTTGCAAAGTTTCAGAGTCATTCGCAACTCCTCAGATACCAAAGAAGTCCATGCCCAAATGCAGCAAGACCTGGACAATATCCAGGCTTGGGCTGACAAGTGGCAAGTGACATTCACACCACACAAGTATCAGGCAATGACCATCTCCAATCAAGTGAGAATCTAACCATTGCCCCTTGTCTTTTAATGGCATTACCATCACTGAATCCCCCACTATCAACATCCCGGGGGATACCATTGACTAGAAACTGAACTGAACTAACCATATAAATAGTGTGGCTACAAGTGCAGGTCAGAGGCTAGGAATCCTGCAGCAAGTAACTTGCCTCCTGACTCACCAAAGCCTGTCCACCATCTACAAGGCACAAGCCAGGAGTGTGATGGAATACTCTCCATTTGGCTGGATGAGTGCAGCTCCCACAACACTCAAGAAGATTGACACCATCCAGGACAAAGCAACCAACTTGCTTGGTACTCCATCCACAAACATTCACTCCATCCACCACCATGCACAGTGGCAGTAATGTATACCCTCTACAAGATACAGTGCAGAAACTCACCAAGTGTCCCCAAACAGCACCTTCCAATCCCAGGGCCACTACCATCTAGAAAGACAAGGGTAGCAGATAGATGGGAACACCACCACCTGGAAGTTCCTCTTCAAGCCACTCACCATCCTGGAAATATATTGCCGTTCTTTCACTGTCGCTGGGTCAAAATCCTAAAACTCCCTTCCTAACAGCACTGTGGGTGTCCCTGCACCATGTGGACTGCAATGGTTCAAGAAGGCAGCTCTCCACCACCTTCTGAAGGGCAGTTAAAGATGGGTAATAAGTGCTGGCCTTACCAGTGCCGCCCACAATCCTGTAAATGAATTTTTAAAAGTTCCATGAGTTATAACTTTGCCCACAAACCTGTTGTGCTGCACTTAATCAAATGGCCTTTGGAGGTCTATCTACACCAGATCAACAGGATTACCCTCATCAACCTTCTCTGTTACTTCATCAAATAACTCCAGTAAGTTACTTAAACACGATTTGCCTTTAACAAATCCATGCTGGCTTTCCTTAGTTAACACTTGTGCTTTGCCCAAGTGGTAATGAATTTTATCTAGGGATGTTCGGAATAATCCAGACATTACAATATTTGAAGTCCAACATTTTAACTTCCTCCCTAGCTCCTGAAAATCTGTCCGTCGGACCTCGATGCCTGCCTTTCAATGATGTTGGTACCAACATTTACCACAATTTCTGACTCACTCCCGTTCTGCACCCTCTCCATGATGTCCTTTGCCCTGACACAAGGGAAGCAGCATACCATGCGGGATTCACGCTGATGGTTACAGAAATGCCCCTCTGTCCCCCTGACTATGGAATCTCCTAATACAACTGCATTTCAACACTTTGCTGTTCCCAGCTGTCCAGTCCCTTGGCCATTGGTGTAATGATCTCTACACACCTTCAGGGTATCGTCACTACTAGCACACTCCAAAACTGAGTAACTGTTTGAGTGTGGCACACATCCTGAAAACTCCTGTACTTCCTGCCTCTTCTTACTCTTACTTATGACCATCCACCTAATACCCTGAACTCTTACTGACTGCGGGATGGCCACCTCCTGGAACGTACGATCCAGGAAATTCTCATCTTCTCCGCAGTGACTTGAGGTGCCCCTCAAGCTCGGAAATCCTGAGCTTGAGCAGCCGCAGGCACTTCCTACACATGGTCACCTAAGACATGTGAAATGTCCTAAAGTTCCCACATGGCACAGGAATTGCATGCTGTTCGGAAATAGAGACAGTTTAAGTAAGTTATATTTGTATTTGTGTGTTAGGGATTAGTTTTAGCTTTAAAGTTCAAGTTTGATTTGTATTTCTGTATTTGTGTGTTAAGAAAAGGCCAAGATAAAAGGTGTTTGCATTTTGAATGAGTTTTATGACTCCAAGAGAAGTTTAGCAAACACAAGAGTAGAATAAAAAACGGGTTGTTGCCTAGCAACAGCGGTCCAGCGAGGCAGGACCCACGCACACACACATACACAAAAACTAAAGAGGAACAAAGCAGCAGTTTTGAGTTCAGCTGGGAGCAGATGTCAGACAGAAGGGGCAGATAGCCAGTCCCAAGCTAAAGTTGGTTGGAAGTAGCTGCCAGAGAAAACTGGAGCAAAGGGGACAAATAGCCAGTCCCAAGCTAAAGTTGGTTGGAAATAGCTGCCAGAGAAAACTGGAGCAAAGGGGACAGATAGCCAGTCCCAAGCTAAAGAAGAAAGTCCCCGAATCCAGGAGAGTGGAACAGGAGAAAGTCCCAAGATCGTCTAGTCAAAGGAAGGACAGGAACATGGCAATGGTCCTGTTCTATGGAAGTGAAAGTAAGGAACAGAGGGGAAGGCTTCAAGCTTCAAGCTTAAAGGAAGTAGATTTAAAGCGAGAGGCCAGAAGGCCCAAAGACACAACTGATGGTCTGTAACTTTTGATATGGGCATGTGAAGCAGTGGTACTGTTGACTGCTGAGTCAGCGAGAGAGAGTGCGTGGAAGAAAATTTGAATGCATGTGGTGACCCAGGGAAGAAGAACATCAGAAGGAAAGTTCAAAACCCTGGAGGTGAACCCTCGCGGAAAGTGTCTGAAAGAAAGTGTTGGTTTGGGAGAAGACTCCAACATGAGTTCTTGTAGAGTGGAGATTGGAAACCCTCATGTGAAAGACGAAGTTCAGTGAGAGTGATTGGCTCATGGTGTGACAAGCGTCTGTGGGGTGTTGAGGAGAGATCCATAGCATCTGGTTACAGTAGCGTCTGTCACTTGGTTTTAGAGTGTGGTGTGCCTGACTACAGGCTGCCAATTGGTTTACATGGACTGTGTATTTGCAGTGAACATTAGAGTATAAGACAGTTTTTGTAACTTGTGCTATCCTTACAAATCTGTATATATCTGTTAAAGGTATACTTGTGGGTGAAGCAATGGTTCATCTTTTCTTGTTGAATAAATGTTTTATTCTTTTATTAAAAGTTCATTTGCTGACTCCAGTGACTCTGTTCAGTAACTACTCTCCACATATCTAAACAAACAAATAAGAATTAGGATCTCTCAAGCCGGGTTCCACACTGGGATCAAGCTTGTCCAGTTGTAATATCAGCTGGGATCATAACAAACAAAAGGTTGCAAATGGCCAGCTTGATGTATAAAAGCCCTTTATTCCCTCTTTAACAATTTAGCTGGTGCCCTGTTTAAGCTATTGATTTCAATTAACACCCCTAGACCTGCTCTCAGCTTATAACCTTAATAATTCATATATCACATTCATAACCCGATGGAAATTCTTAATTTCCCAGTTCCTAATTTACCCGATTTCCTGTGACATCACATCTTGATTTTCTTTATAGACCCCTTACCTCTCGCTCTCTCCCCTACTCCCTTTATCCCAGCTATGCTCTCACCTCTCCCACTGATCTTTGTGACTCTCTTGATTACGCCCCCCCACCAACTCCTTTTATCCCTGCTGTACTCTCGCCTCTCCCACTGCTCTCTCAGTGTCTCTCTCACTCTCTTGACTGCTCTTTTTATCCCTTCTGTGCTCTCGCCTCTCCCACCTGTCTCGCAGTGACCCCTTCACTCTCTCCACTCTTTTTACCTCCCTGTACTCTCACCTCTCCTAGTCTTACAGCTGCTCTCTTCACTGATCCTTTTATCCCTGCTGTGCCCTATTATGAAGAATAAAGGCTGGCTTTAACAGTGATGCCTTGCACGAATATAAAATCCTTTTGAGTTCAGGCATCATTCTGGCACTCCTTCCAATGGCAATATATCCATCCAAATCTTCGAATATCCTGAACTCTTCCGAGTACTCCAGCTGTGGTCGAACAAGCGCTTTCCATAACATACAGGGCATCTACCCTCTTGTATTCTGGTCCTTTAGATATAAAGGCCTGCATTCGTTTAGACTTTTTTTAATAATATCATGAAAAGGTGTAAAAATATAGAGAGCCCAAATCACTTTCAACCTGTTTCTAAATTTTTGCCATTTAGAAAATACAATGTTCTTTCCTTTCTTAGGTCTGAAATGGGCAATGACCTCACATTTTTCTTCATTAAAATTCATTTGCTGCAATTTTGCCCATTCATGTAATCTACTACTCACTCTCAGTACTTTGATGTTTCCATCTACACTAATTATAATGCAATTGGTATGTTTTGCTATCTGAATTTATATTCTGTCATGTGAGTAATTATTAAATACAGTAAATATTTCAGGACACAACACAGATCCTTTTGTGGGCATCACCAATCACATCTGTCCCAAGCAGCACAGTGGCAGATCTGATAATACGGGTAACCCCTCGAAACCAGTTGTCGATAATAATGTCTGGTGTTCCATATTAAGCTGGAAAACGTGTACCTAAAAATATTGCATTGTGCTACCAACAAGACCAAACAAATAAAGTAGCTATTGGAAGGAGATTTCTGCTGTTATTGCTCACAGTAAGACTAATAACAGAATGAGAGTGGTGGTGACACAAGAAAGTAGTTGGAATAAAAGCAGCAGTGGTGATCCGAGAACACAGCAGGGATAAAAGGGGCAGCGATGATCCAGAAAAAGCAGGGATAAAAGGAGCAGCAATGGTTGAAGAACGCAGCAGGGATAAAATGAGCAGCGATGGTTGAAGAACGCAGCAGGGATAAAATGAGCAGCGATGGTTGGAGAACACAGCAGGGATAAAATGAGCAGCGATGGTTGGAGAACACAGCAGGGATAAAAGGAGCAGTGATGGTTGGAGACCACAGCAGGGATAAAAGGAGCAGCGCTGTTGGAGAACAGAGCAGGGATAAAAGGAGCAGATATGATCCGAGAACACAGCAGGGATAAAAGGAGCAGCGATGTTGGAGAACACAGAAGGGATAAAATGAGCAGCGATGTTGGAGAACACAGCAGGGATAAAAGGAGCAGCGATGTTGGAGAACACCGCAGGGATAAAATGAGCAGTGATGGTTGGAGAATACAGCAGGGATAAAAGGGGGAGCGATGTTGGAGAACACAGCAGGGACAAAAGGAGCAGTGATGGTTGGAGAACACAGCAGGGATAAAAGGAGCAGGGATGATCCGAGAACACAGCAGGGTTAAAGGGAGCAGCGATGTTGGAGAACATAGAAGGGACAAAAGGAGCAGTGATGGTTGGAGAACACAGCAGGGATAAAAGGAGCAGGGATGATCCGAGAACACAGCAGGGATAAAAGGAGCAGCGATATTGGAGAATACAGCAGGGATAAAATGAGCAGTGATGGTTGGAGAACACAGCAGGGATAAAAGGAGCAGCGATATTGGAGAACACCGCAGGGATAAAAGGAGCGGCGATGTTGGAGAATACAGCAGGGATAAAAGGAGCAGCGATGTTGGAGAACACAGCAGGGACAAAAGGAGCAGTGATGGTTGGAGAACACAGCAGGGATAAAAGGAGCAGGGATGATCCGAGAACACAGCAGGGTTAAAGGGAGCAGCGATGTTGGAGTACATAGAAGGGATAAAGGGAGCAGCGATGTTGGAGAACATAGAAGGGATAAAATGAGCAGCAATGGTTAGAGAACACAGCAGGGATAAAAGGAGCATCGTTGTTGAAGAACACAAACGGGATATAAGGAGCAGCGATGTTGGAGAATGCAGCAGGGATGAAAGGGGCAGGGATGATCAGAAAACAGAGCAGGGATAAAAGGAGCAGTGTTGTTGGAGAACACAACTTGGATAAAAGGAGCAGCCATGATCCAAGAACACAGCAGGGAGAAAAGTAGCAGCACTGTTGGACAACAGAGCAGGGATATAAGGGGCAGGGATGACCCAAAAACAGAGCAGGTATAAAAGGAGCAACGATGTTTGGAGCACACAGCAGGGATAAAGGGAGCAGCGATGTTGGAGAACACAGCAGGGATAAAAGGGGGAGCGATGTTAGAGAACACAGCAGGGAGGCAAGGAGCAGCGATGGTTGGAAAACACAGCAAGGATAAAAGGTGGAGCGATGTTGGAGAACAGAGCAGTGCTAAAAGGAGCAGCGATGTTGGGGAACACAGCGGGGATAAAAGAAGCAGCTGGAAAAACTCAGCAGGTCTGGCAGCATCGGCAGTGAAGAGCACAGTTGACGTTTCGAGTCCCCATGACCCTTCAACAGAACTAAGTAAAAATAGGAGAGGGGTGAAATATAAGCTGGTTTAAGGGTGGTGGGGGGGTGCTGGGGTGGTTGTTGGAACAAACAAGCAGTAATAGGAGGAGATAACCAAAAGATGTCACAGACAAAAAATCAAAGAGGTGTTGAAGGTGGTGATATTATCTAAAAGAATGTGCTAATTAAGAGTGGATAGCAGGACAAGCAAGGTACAGATAGCTCTAGTGGGGGTGGGGTGAAATAAGACTAAAAGGGCATAAAAGGTATAGATTTAAAAATAATGGAAATAGGTGGGAAAAGAAAAATCTATATAAATTATTGGAAAAAACAAAAAGTATGAGGGAGAAACGGAAAGGGGGTGGGGATGGAGGAGGGAGTTCACGATCTAAAATTGTTGAACTCAATATTCAGTCCGGAAGGCTGTAAAGTGCCTAGTCGGAAGATGAGGTGCTGTTCCTCCAGTTTGCGTTGAGCTTCACTGGAACAATGCAGCAAGCCATGGATAGACATGTGGGCAGGAGAGCAGGATGGAGTGCTAAAATGGCAAGCGACAGGGAGGTCTGGGTGATGCTTGCAGACAGACCAAAGGTGTTCTGCAAAGCGGTCATCCAGTCTGCATTTGGTCTCTTCAATGTAGAGGAAACTGCATTGGGAGCAACAGGGATAAAAGGAGCAGCGTTGTTGGAGAACACAGCAGGGATAAAAGGAGCAGTGATGATCCGAGAACACAGCAGGGTTACAGGGAGCAGGGATGTTTCGAGAACACAGTAGGGATAAAAGGACCAGTGTTGTTGAAGAACACAACTGGGATATAAGGAGCAGCGATGTTGGAGAACACAACCGGGATATAAGGAGCAGCGATGTTGGAGAATGCAGCAGAGATGAAAGGGGCAGGGATGATCAGAAAACAGAGCAGGGATAAAAGGAGCAGTGTTGTTGGAGAACACAACTTGGATAAAAGGAGCAGCCATGATCCAAGAACACAGCAGGGAGAAAAGAAGCAGCACTGTTGGTGAAAGGAGCAAGGATATAAGGGGCAGGGATGATCCGAAAACAGAGCAGGGATAAAAGGAGCAATGATGGTTGGAGAACACAGCAGAGATAAAAGGGACAGCGATGATCAGAGAACACAGCAGGGATAAAATGAGCAGGGATGATCCAAGAGCACAGCAGGGATAAAAGGAGCATCGACGGTTGGAGAACACACCAGGCATTAAAGAAGCAGCGAAGGTTGGAGAACACACCAAGAATAAAAGGAGCAGCGATGGTTGGAGAACACACTAGGCATAAAAGGAGCATCGATTGTTGGAGAACACAGCAGGGAAAAAGGAGCAAAGTTGTTGGAGAACACAGCAGGGATAAAGGGCCAGCGATGGTTGGAGAACACAGCAGGAATAAAAGGAGCAGCGATGGTTGGAGAATACAGCAGGGATAAAAGGGGGAGCGATGTTGGAGAACACAGCAGGGAGAAAAGGAGAAGCGATGGTTGGAGAGCACAATAGGGATAAAAGGGGCAGCGATGGTTGGAGAACACAGCAGGGATATAAGGACCAGTGATGGTTGGAGAACAGAGCAGTGATAAAAGGGGCAGCGATGGTTGGAGAACACAGCAGGGATATAAGGACCAGTGATGGTTGGAGAACAGAGCAGTGATAAAAGGGGCAGCGATGGTTGGAGAACACAGCAGGGATATAAGGAGCAGTGATGGTTGCAGAAAACAGCAGGGATAAAAGTAGCAACGATGATCAGAGAACGCAGCAGGGTTAAAAGGAGCAGCAATGTTGGAGATCACAGCAGGGATAATAGGGACAGCGATGATCAGAGAACACAGCAGGGATAGAATGAACAGCCACGATCCAAGAGCACAGTGGGGATGAAAGGAGCGGTCATGGTTGGAGAACACAGCAGGGAGGCAAGGAGCAGCGATGGTTGGAGAACACAGCAGGGATAAAAAGGACAGCGATGGTTGGAGAACAGAGCGGGGAAAAAGGAGCAAAGTTGTTGGAGAACATAGCAGGGATAACAGGAGTAGCGATGGTTGGAGAATACAGCAGTGATAAAAGGAGCAGCGATGGTTGGAGAATACAGCAGTGATAAAAGGAGCAGCAATGGTTAGAGAACACAGCAGGGATAAAAGGAGCAGTGATGGTTAGAGAACACAGCAGGGATAAAAGGAGCAGCGATGCTTTGTGATCACAGCAGGGAGAAAAGGAGCAGCGATGTTGGAGAACACAGCAGGGATAAAAAGAGCAGTGATGGTTGGAGAGCACAATGAGGATAAAAGAGGCAGCGTTGTTGGAGGACACAGCAAGGATCAAAGGAGCAGCGATGATCCGAGAACACAGCAGGGTTACAGGGAGCAGGGATGTTTTGAGAACACAGCAGGGATAAAAGGAGCATCGTTGTTGAAGAACACAAACGGGATATAAGGAGCAGCGATATTGGAGAACGCAGCAGGGATGAAAGGGGCAAGGATGATCAGAAAACAGAGCAGGGATAAAAGGAGCAGTGTTGTTGGAGAACACAACTTGGATAAAAGGAGCAGCCATGATCCAAGAACACAGCAGGGAGAAAAGGAGCAGCACTGTTGGACAACAGAGCAGGGATATAAGGGGCAGGGATGACCCAAAAACAGAGCAGGGATAAAAGGAGCAACGATGTTTGAGAATACAGCAGGGATAAAATGAGCAGCGATGTTTGAGAACACAGCAGGCATAAAAGGAGCATCGACGGTTGGAGAACACAGCAGGGATAAAAGGAGAGGCAATGGTTGGAGAACACAGCAGGGATAAAAGGGGCAGCGATGTTGGAGAACACAGCAGGGAGGCAACGAGCAGCGATGGTCCGAGAACACAGCGGGGATAAAAGAGGCAGCGTTGTTGGAGAACACAGCAGGGATAAAAGGAGCCGTGATGGTTGGAGAATACAGCAAGGATAAAAGGGGGAGCGATGTTAGAGAACACAGCAGGGAGGCAAGGAGCAGCGATGGTTGGAGAACACAGCAAGGATAAAAGGAGAGGCAATGGTTGGAGAACACAGCAGGGATAAAAGGGGCAGCAATGTTGGAGAACACAGCAGGGAGGCAAGGAGCAGCGATGGTTGGAGAACACAGCAGGGATAAAAGGAGCAGCGATGTTGGGGAACACAGCAGGGATAAAAGAAGCAGCTGGAAAAACTCAGCAGGTCTGGCAGCATCGGCGGAGAAGAGTACAGTTGACGTTTCGAGTCCTCATGACCCTTCAACAGAACTAAGTAAAAATAGGAGAGGGGTGAAATATAAGCTGGTTTAAGGGTGGGGGGTTGCTGGGGTGGTTGTTGGGACAAGCAAGCAGTGATAGGAGGAGATAACCAAAAGATGTCACAGACAAAAGAACAAAGAGCTGTTGAAGGTGTTGAAGTGATATTATCTAAAAGAATGTGCTAATTAAGAGTGGATAGCAGGACAAGCAAGGTACAGATAGCTCTAGTGGGGGTGGGGTGAAATAAGACTAAAAGGGCATAAAAGGTATAGATTTAAAAATAATGGAAAAAGAAAAATCTATATAAATTATTGGAAAAGCAAAAAGGATGAGGAAGAAACGGAAAGGGGGTGGGGATGGAGGAGGGAGTTCAAGATCTAAAATTGTTGAACTCAATATTCAGTCCGGAAGGCTGTAAAGTGCCTAGTCGGAAGATGAGGTGCTGTTCCTCCAGTTTGCGTTGAGCTTCACTGGAACAATGCAGCAAGCCAAGGACAGACATGTGGGCAAGAGAGCAGGTGGAGTGCTAAAATAGCAAGTGACAGGGAGGTCTGGGTGATGCTTGCAGACAGACCGAAGGTGTTCTGCAAAGCGGTCACCCAGTCTGCGTTTGGTCTCTCCAATGTAGAGGAAACCGCATTGGGAGCAACAGGGATAAAAGGAGCAGCGTTGTTGGAGAACACAGCAGGGATAAAAGGAGCAGCGATGATCCGAGAACACAGCAGGGTTAAAGGGAGCAGGGATGTTTCGAGAACACAGCAGGGATAAAAGGAGCAGCGTTGTTGAAGAACACATCCGGGATATAAGGAGCAGCGATGTTGGAGAACGCAGCAGAGATGAAAGGGGCAGGGATGATCAGAAAACAGAGCAGGGATAAAAGGAGCAGTGTTGTTGGAGAACACAACTTGGATAAAAGGAGCAGCCATGATCCAAGAACACAGCAGGGAGAAAAGGAGCAGCAGTGTTGGTGAAAAGGGCAAGGATATAAGGGGCAGGGATGATCCAAAAACAGAAGAGGGATAAAAGGAGTAATGATGTTTGGTGCACACAGCAGGGATAAAAGGAGCATCGACGGTTGGAGAACACGCCAGGCATAAAAGGAGCATCAATGGTTGGAGAACACAGCAGGGAAAAGGAGCAAAGTTGTTGGAGAACACAGCAGGGATAACAGGAGCAGCGATGGTTGGAGAACACAGCAGGGATAAAGGGCTAGCGATGATTGGAGAATACAGCAGGGATAAAAGGGCTAGCGATGGTTGGAGAATACAGCAGGGATAAAAGGGCTAGCAATGGTTGGAGAATACAGCAGGGATAAAAGGGCTAGCGATGGTTGGAGAACACAGCAGGGATAAAATGAGCAGCAATGGTTGGGGAACACAACAGGGATAAAAGGAGCAGTGATGGTTGGAGAATACAGCAGGGAGAAAAGGAGAAGCGATGGTTGGAGAACACAGCAGTAATAAAAGGAGCCGCAATGGTTGGTGTACAGAGCAGGGAAAAAGGAGCAAAGTTGTTGGAGAACACAGCAGGGATAAAGGGCCAGCGATGGTTGGAGAATACAGCAGGGATAAAATGAGCAGTGATGGTTGGAGAACACAGCAGGGATAAAATGAGCAGCGATGTTGGAGAACACAGCAGGGATAAAATGAGCAGCAATGGTTGGGGAACACAACAGGGATAAAAGGAGCAGCGATGGTTGGGGAAAACAACAGGGATAAAAGGAGCAGCGATGTTGGAGAACACAGCAGGGATAAAAGGAGCAGCGATGGTTGGGGAACACAACAGGGATAAAAGGAGCGGTGATGGTTGGAGAATACAGCAGGGATAAAAGGGGGAGCGATGTTGGTGAACACAGCAGGGAGAAAAGGAGAAGCGATGGTTGGAGAGCACAGCAGGGATAAAAGGGGAGCGATGTTGGAGAACACAACAGGGATAAAAAGGGGAGCGATGTTGGAGAACACAACAGGGATAAAAGGCCAGCGATGGTTGGAGGACGCAGCAGGGATAAAATGAGCAGCGACAGTTGGGGAACACAACAGGGATAAAAGGAGCGGTGATGGTTGGAGAATACAGCAGGGATAAAAGGGGGAGTGATGTTGGAGAACAGAACAGGGATAAAAAGGGGAGCGATGTTGGAGAACACAACAGGGATAAAAAGGGGAGCGATGTTGGAGAACACAACAGGGATAAAAGGCCAGCGATGTTTGGAGGACGCAGCAGGGATAAAATGAGCAGCGACAGTTGGGGAACACAACAGGGGTAAAAGGCCAGCGATGGTTGGAGAACACAGCAGGGATAAAAGGCCAGCGATGGTTGGAGAACACAGCAGGGATAAAAGGGCCAGTGATGGTTGGAGAACACAGCAGGGATAAAATGAGCAGCAATGGTTGGGGAACACAACAAGGATAAAAGGAGCGGTGATGGTTGGAGAATACAGCAGGGATAAAAGGGGGAGTGATGTTGGAGAACACAGCAGGGAGAAAAGGAGAAGCGATTGTTGGAGAGCACAATGGGGATAAAAGGGGCAGCGATGATTCAAGAACACAGCAGTGATAAAAGGGGCAGCGATGGTTGGAGAACACAGCAGGGATATAAGGACCAGTGATGGTTGGAGAACACAGCAGGGATAAAAGGAGCAGCGATGGTTGGAGAACACAGCAGGGATATAAGGACCAGTGATGGTTGGAGAACACAGCAGGGATAAAAGGAGCAGCGATGATCTGAGAACACAGCAGGGATATAAGGACCAGTGATGGTTGGAGAACACAGCAGGGATATAAGGAGCAGCGATGATCAGAGAACGCAGCAGGGATAAAATGAACAGCCACGATCCAAGAGCACAGTGGGGATGAAAGGAGCGGTCATGGTTGGAGAACACAGCAGGGAGCCAAGGAGCAGCGATGGTTGGAGAACACAGCAGGGATAAAAAGGACAGCGATGGTTGGAGAACAGAGCGGGGAAAAGGAGCAAAGTTGTTGGAGAACATAGCAGGGATAACAGGAGTAGCGATGGTTGGAGAACACAGCAGTGATAAATGGAGCAGCGATGGTTGGAGAATACAGCAGTGATAAAAGGAGCAGCGATTTTGGAAGACACAGCAGTGATAAAAGGAGCAGCGATTTTGGAAGACACAGCAGGGATAAAAGGAGAAGCAGTGTTGGAGAACACAGCAGGGATATAAGGAGCAGCGATGGTTGCAGAATACAGCAAGGATAAAAGGAGCAGCGAAGGTTGGAGAATACAGCAGTGATAAAAGGGGCAGCGATTTCGGAGGACACAGCAGGGATACAAAAAGCAGCGATCATCTCTGACTCTCAGATACCGCTCTTTTTAAATCTCTTCTCTGACTCTCAGCTCCCGCTTCTTATAAATCTCTGCTCTGGCTCTCAGCTCCCACTGTTTATAAATGTCCGCTCTGGCTCTCAGCTCCCGCTCTTTATAAATCTCCGCTCTGACTCTCGGTTCCTGCTCTTTTTAAATCTCCACTCTGACTCTCTGCTCCCGCTCTTTCTAAATCTCCGCTCTGACTCTCAGCCCCCGCGCTTTTTAAATCTCTTCTCTGACTCTCAGATCCCGCTCTTTATAAATCTCTCCTCTGACTCTCAAGTCCTGCTTCTTATAAATCTCTGCTCTGGTTCTCAGCTCCCACTCTTTATAAATCTCCGCACTGACTCTCAGCTCCTGCTCTTTATAAATCTCCGCTCTGACTCTCGGTTCCCGCTCTTTATAAATCTCCGCTCTGACTCTCAGCTCCCGCTCTTTTTAAATCTCTTCTATGACTCTCAGCTCCCGCTCTTTTTAAATCTCTTCTCTGACTCTCAGCTCCCGCTCTTTTTGAACCTCCGCTCTGACTCTCAGCTCCTGCTCCTTTTAAATTTCTGCTTTGACTCTCAGCTCCTGCTCTTTATAAATCTCCGCTCTGACTCTCAGTACCTGCTCTTTTTAAATCTCTGCTCTGACTCTCGGTTCCTGCTCTTTTTAAATCTCTGCTCTGACTCTCAGCTCCCGCTCTTTTTAAATCTTTGCTCTGACTCTCAGCTCCCGCTCTTTTTAAATTTCTTCTCTGACTCTCAGATCCCGCTCTTTTTAAATCTCTGCTCTGACTCTCGGTTCACGCTCTTTTTAAATCTCTTCTCTGACTCTCAGCTCCCGCTCTTTTTAGATCTCTTCTCTGACTCTTCGCTCCCGCTCTTCATAAATCTCTTCTCTGACATTCTGTTCCTGCTTCTTATAAATTTCTGCTTTGACTCTCAGCTCCTGCTCTTTATAAATTTCCGCTCTGACTCTCAGCTCCCGCTCTTTTTAAATCTCTGCTTTGACTCTCAGCTCCTGCTCTTTATAAATCTCCGCTCTGACTCTCGGTACCTGCTCTTTTTAAATCTCTGCTCTGACTCTCGGTTCCTGCTCTTTTTAAATCTCTGCTCTGACTCTCAGCTCCCGCTCATTTTAAACCTCCGCTCTGACTCTCAGCTCCTGCTCTTTTTAAATCATTCCAAGGCCGCTACTCTTCTCACACTGCCTCCTGGTCCTGCTCTGGGAGACCACCAGCTGTTGTATCTGCTCCACTACATTCTCACTGTTTCACCAGCTCCACTACTCCCACGCTGTTCTACCTGCTCCTACTGCAATGCTCCACCAATCTCTGCTCCTGCACTATATTTTCACTCCTCAACCCAACAGCAATGGTCTGCGGCTCCCTCTGTTCCTGCACTGTAGTTATATGCATCAATCCTACTGCAATACTCTGTCACTCTCTCTGTTCCTGAATTGCACTTACACCCCTCAATCCTACTGTGATGTTGGTGTCCTCGTCCCTGCACTGTACTTACACTCCTCAACCCTCCTGCAGTGCTCTATTGATCTCTCTGTTCCTACATTGTATTTACACTCATCAGTCCTACTGCAATGCTCTGTTGCTCTCTCTGTCCTGCACTGTATTTATGTTCCTCAAGCCTACTGCAATGCTCTGTTGCTCTCTGTCCTGCACTGTATTTATGTTCCTCCAGCCTACTGCAATGCTCTGTTGCTCTCTCTGTTCCTGCACTGTATTTACTCTCCTCACTCGCACTACGATGCTTTGTTGCGCTCTCGGTCCTGCATTGTATTTACACTCAACTATCCTACTGCAATACTCTGATGCCCTCTCTGTACCTGCATTGTACTTACAGCCTGCAATCTTACTGTGTTGCTCTGTTGCTCTCTCTTTCCTGCACTGTATTTACACTCCTCAATGCTACTGTGAGTCTCCGTTGCTGTCTCTCTTCCTGCATTGTATTTACAATCCTCAATGCTATAGCAATGCTCTGTTGCTATCTCTGTTTCTGCACTGTATTTACACTTCCTTAACCCGACTGTGATATTACTTGAATGGAGAATGGCTGCATAATTCTGAGGTGCAGAGGGATCTAGGTGTTCTAGTACACGAGTCACAAAAAGTTAGCAGCAGGTTACAGCAAGTAATTAAGAAGGCTAACGGAATGCTATCCTTTATTACGAGAGGGATTGAACATAAAAGTAAGGATGTTATGTTTCAGTTATACAGGGCATTTGTGAGGCTGTGCCTCGAATACTGTGTGCAGTTTTGATCTCCTTATTTAAGGGAGGGTGTAAATGCCTTGCAGGCGGTTCAAAGGAGGTTTACTAGGTTGATACCTGGAATGAGTGGGTTGCCTTATGAGGAAAGGTTGGACAGACTGGGCTTGTTTCCACTGGAGTTTAGAAGAGTGAACAGCCTTGACAAGGTGGACATCGAAAGGATGTTTCCTCATGTGGGTAAGTCCAGCACTAGGGGGCACTGTTTTAAAATTAGGGGTCGCCCTTTTAGGACAGAGATGAGAATTTTTTTTCTCAGAGGGTTGTGCGACTTTGGAATTCTCTGCCTCAGAAGGTGGTGGAGGTGGGGTCATTGAATATTTTTAAGGCAGAGGTAGATAGATTCTTGTTAGGCAAGGAATAAAAAGGTTATCGGGGTTAGATGGAAGTGTGGAAATCGGAACACAAGAAGATCAGCCATGATCTTACTGAATGGCGGAGCAGGCTCGAGGGCCCAGTGGTCTACTCCTGTTCCTATTTCTTATGTTCTTATGTTTTATGTGATGCTGTGTCATTCTCCCTTTTCCTGCACTGTATTTATACTCCTCAATCCTTCTGCAATGCTCCCTCACTCACTCTGTTCCTGCACTGTATTTACACTCCTCAATGCTATAGCAATGTTCTGTTCCTCTCTCTGTTCCTGCACTGTATATACATTCCCCAATCCTTCTGCAATGCTCCCTCGCTCTCTATGTTCCTGCACTGTATTTACATTCCTCAGTCCTTCTGCAATGCTCCCTCGCTCTCTATGTTCCTGCACTGTATTTACACTCCTCAGTCCTATGCAATTCTCTGTTGCACTCTCTGTTCCTCCACTGTTTTTACACTCCTCAATCATAATGCAATGTTCTGTTGCTCTCCTTGTTCCTGCACTATATTTGCACTCCTCAATTGTACTGCAAAGCTTTGTCATTCTCTCTTTTCCTGTACTGTATGTACATGCCTCAACCCTGCAGAGTAAGAGGCGCTCGATCAGTGAATGGAGACTTTGGCCTGAGTGAGACAGAGACTGAGTGACTATATTTGGGAATTTGGTTCAAAGTGGGAATTAGGTGCAGAGGGGGAAAGAGGTGCTTTAGGTAAGGTTTACTGCAAGATGTGCGAATTAGAATAGAGTGCTGAGAGTTGGGTAATTAAGGTAGTTAGGGAAGGAAGGGAAAGAGGTGCTCTTTTGCTTTCTGCTTTCTAACTTTCTCAGCCTTCAGCAAGTGGTCGTACTCTGCTACAGGAGAAGAAGCTGGTTATTTGGTGAGTATCTGGTAAGTGACTAAGGTTTTTTCTATTCCTGAGGCTCAAAATAGTCACACAACTGGTGGTAAGATTAATAAAATATATAAAAATAAAAGTAAAATATATAATTGAAGAATATAATTAAATGGTTAATTAGAACACATTAAGGATATCAGGACAGGTGATGTGTCACACCCGCAGCGTGTGGGAGCTCCTGGATGCTAGTTTGATCCAGGGCACAATTGACTGCAGTAAGTGTTTGAAGTTTGAGCAGCTTTAACTCAGATTTTATGAGCTGGAGGCTGAACTACAGACACTGCGATGCATCAAGGAGGGGGAAAGTTACCTGGATTCTTTGTACCAGGAGGCAGTCACACCTCTTAGGACAAGGTCTTCTAATTTGGTCAGTGGTTAGGGACAGGGGAGTGTGATTGCGAGTGAGGCAGGTAAGTGGGCTCAGAGGGCAGAAGTGTGAGCCTCTGCAATTGCCTAACAGGTTTAAAGGTTTTTCAGCTTGTTTGGATGAGAGTGGGGGCTGCAGGGTGGATAAGCTAACTGGCTATGGCACCGTAATACAGGAAGCCATTCAAGTGGGGGAACAAAAAGGAATGTAGTGTTAGTAGGGGATAGTGTAGTCAGAGGGATTGAGATCATTCTCTGCAGCAAAGAGCGTGAATCCAGACGTCTGTGTTGCCTGCCCGGTGCCAGGGCGCGGGACATTGAACATAAAGGAAGAAACAATTGGAGCTTGTCAGAAAGGCACAGCGATAATCATGGGAGATTTTAATTTACATATAGATTGGAAAAGTCAGATGGGCAATGATAGCCTAGATGAGGAGTACATTGAATGTTTTCGGGATAGTTTCTTAGAACAGCATGTTATGGAGCCAACCAGAGAGCAGGTTATACTAGATCAGGTATTGTGCAATGAGATGGGAGTAATTAATGATTTCATAGTGAAGGCAACCCTAGGTAGCAGCGACCATAATATGATTGAATTTTATATTCAGTTTGAGGCAGAGAGGAGTGGGTCTGAGACTAAGTTTTTAAACTTAAATAAGGGCAGTTATGAGGGCATGATAGCTGAGCTGGCTAAAGTGAATTGGCAAATTAGGTTAAGGGACAGGTCAATAGAAATGTAGTAGCTAATATTTAAGGGGATATTTCAGAATGCACAGAATAGATACATTCCAACGAGTAAGAAAAGCTCCAAGGGATGGACACACCATCCGTGGTTAACTAGAAAGGTTAAAGATAGTATCAAACTTAAAGAAAAAACATATAATTGTGCAAAAGTCAGGTGGCAGATCAGAAGATTGGACAGAATATAAGGAACAGCAAAGAATGACTAAAAGACTAATAAGGAGGGAAAAGTTAGAGTATGAGGGAAAGCCAGCCAGAAATGTAAAAACAGAAAGTAAGAGTTTTTATAAATAGTTAGAAAAGAAAAGAATTAAAGTGAGCGTTGGTCCTATAGAAAGTGAGTCTGGAGAATTGATAATGGAAAACAAGGAGATGGCAGATGAATTGAACGAGTATTTTGCATCAGTTTTCACTCTAGAGGATACAAATAACATCCCTGAAGCAGCTATAAACCAGGAAATGGAAGTGGGGAAGGAAGTCAGAAAAATTAGTCACCAGAGAAGCAGTACTGAGTAAATTGTTGGAGCTGTGAGCCGACAACAGCTCGGGTCCTGATGGACTTCATCCTAGGGTCTTAAAAGTTGTGTCTAATGAGGTAGTAATAATAATAATAATAATGAGATAATAAACATACATAGGAGGAACTTAAGAATAATCACCATCACTAGAGAAAAATTACTGAGCAAACTATTGGGATTAAATGGTGACAAGTCCCCAGGACCTGATGGCCTACATCCCAGGGTCTTAAAGGAAGTGGCAGCGGAGATAGTGGATGCATTGGCTATAATATTCCAAAATTCCCTAGATTCTGGAAAGGTTCCAGTGGATTGGAAAAATGCTAATATAATGCCCTTATTCAAAAAGAGGGGGAGGCAGAAAGTAGGAGACTATAACCAGTTAGTTTAGCATCTCTCTTTGGGAAATTGTTGGAATCCATTATTAAGGAAGTAGTAATGGGGCATTTGGAAAGTCAGAATGCAATCCATCAGATTCAACATGGTTTTATGAAAAGTAAATTGTGTTTGACTAATTTGCTAGAGTTCTTTGAAGATGTGACAAGCAAAATGGATAATGGGGATCTTGTAGATGTCGTATATCTGGACTTCCCAAAGGCCTTTGATAAGGTGCCGCACAAAAGATTAATACACAAGATAAGTTCACACAGAGTTAGGGGTAATATATTAGCTTGGATAGAGGGTTGGCTAACCAACAGGAAGCAGAGAGTCGGAATAAATGGGTCTTTTTCTGGATTGCAAGCTGTAACTAGTGGGGTGCCACAGGGCTCACTCGGTCCTTGGGCCCCAACTATTTATAATCTATATTAATGACTTGGATTCAGGGATAGAAGGTACTATAACTAAATTTGCAGATGACACCAAAATAGGTGGGAAAGTAAGTTGCAATGAAGAAATAAGAAATTTACAAATGGATATGGACAGGTTAGGTGAATGGGCCAAAATTTGGCAGATGGAGTTTAACGTGGGTAAGTATGAGGTTGTCCATTTTGGTCGGAAGAATGAAAAGGCAGCTTATTATTTGAGTGGAGAGAGGCTTCAGAATGCTTCAGTGCAGAGGGATCTGGGTGTCCTCGTGCATGAATCGCTGAAAACTAGTATGCAGGTACAGCAGGTAATAAGGAAGGCAAATGGAATTTTGGCATTTATTGCTAAAGGAATAGAGTATGAAAATAGAGAAGTGTTGTTGTAACTGTACAAGGCATTGGTGAGACCGCACCTGGAGTATTGTGCACAGTTTTGGTCCCCTTACTCAAGGAAGGATTTAGTTGTATTGGAGGCGGTTCAGAGGAGGTTCACCACATTGATTCCAGAGATGCGGGGCTTGTCTTATGAGAAGAGATTGAGCAGTTTAGGCCTAGAATCGCTAGAGTTTAGGAGGATGAGAGGAGATCTAATTGAGGTATATAAGATGCTAAAGGGGATAGTCAAAGGAAACGTGGAGGGGATGTTTCCCCTTGTGGGGAATCCTAGAATGAGAGCCACAGTTTTAGGCTGAGGGGTGGTAGATTTAAATCAGAGATGAGGAGGAATTACTTTTCTCAAAGGGCTGTGAATCTGTGGAATTCACTACCATAAGACCATAAGACATAGGAGCAGAAATTAGGCCATTCGGCCCATCGAGTCTGCTCCGCCATTCAATCATGGCTGATAAGTTTCTCAACCCCATTCTCCCGCCTTCTCCCTGTAACTACCTCAGAGTGCAGTGGATGCCGGGACGCTGAATAAATTTAAGGAGGAGATAGACAGATTTTTGATTTGTAACGGGTTGAAAGGTTATGGGGAGAGGACAGGAAATTGGAGTCGAGGCTGAAATGAGATCAGCCATGATCGTATTGAATGGCAGGGCAGGCTCGATGGGCTGAATTGCCTACTCCTGCTCCTAGTTCTTATGTTCTTATTGGTTTTAATTTTCCAAAACTCCCTAGATTCGGGGAAGGTCCCATTAGATTAGAAGATAGCAAATGTAACCTCATTATTCGAAAAGGGAGGGAACAGAAAGCAAGAAACTACAGGCCGATGGGCCTCTTACACGATGGGCCAAAGGACCTCTCTCCATGTTGTAAAACTCTATGAGACCAGTTAGCTTAACATCTTTTGTAGGGAAAATGTTAGAAGCTGTTATTAGAGAAGCTATAGCAGGGCACTTGGATGAGCTCAATATCATCAGGCAGAGTCAACATGGTTTTGTGAAAGAGAAATCGTGTTTAACCAACTTGTTGGAGTTCTTTGAGGAAGTAACATGTGCAGTGGACAAAGGGGAACCGGTGGATATACTGTACTTAGCTTTCCAGAAGGCATTTGTTTAAGTGCCACATTAAAGGTGATCGTGGAAAATAAAAGCTCATGGTACAGGGGGTAACATATTTGCATGGATAGAAGATTGTCTGGCTAATAGCAGGCAGAGAATAGGCAGAAATGGGTCTTTATCAGGTTGGCAGGATGTAATGAATGGTGTGTCACAGGGATCAGTGCTGGGACCTCAACTGTTTACAATTTATATAAATGACTTGGATGAAGGGATTGAAGGGATGGTTGCCAAATTTGCTGATGACACAAAGATAGGTAGGAAAGTAAATCACGAAGAGGACATAAGGAGACTACAAACAGATATAAATAGGTTAAGTGAGTGGGCAAACAGCTGGTAGATGGAGTATAACATGGGCAAATGTGAAATTGTCCATTTTGGCAGGAAGAATAAAGGAGAAACATATTATCTAAATGGTGAGAGATTGCAGAGCTCTGAGGTGCAGAGTGATCTGGGTGTCCTAGTGCATAAATCACAAAAGGCTAGTATGCAAGTACAGCAAGTAATTAGGAAAGCTAATAGAATATTATCATTTATTGCAAGGGGAATTGAATACAAAAGTAGGGAGGTTATGCTTCAGTTGTACAGGACATTGGTGAGACCACATCTGGAGTACCATGTACAGTATTGGTCTCCTTATTTAAGGATGTAAATGCACGGAAGAAGTTTAGAGAAGGTTTACCAGACCTGGTTTACCTGGAATGGGTGGGTTGTCTTATGAGGAAAGGTTGGACAGACTAGGGTTGTATTCATTGGAATTTGGAAGAATAAGAGGTGACTTGATTGAAACATTTAATATCCTGAGGGGTCTTGACAGAGTGGATGTGGAGAGGATGTTTCCTCTTGTGAGAGAATCTAGAACTAGGGGCCACTGTTTAAAAATAAGGGGTCACCCATTTAAAACAGATATGCTGTGAAATGTTTCCACTCAGAGAGTTGAGAGTCTTTGGAATTCTCTTCCTGAAAAGGTGGTAGAAGCAGAGTCTTGAGGATAAATGGGATGCAGATTTCAAGTTACTATCAGATGAGCCATGATCTTATTAAATGATGGAACAGGCTCAAGGGGCTGAATGGCCTATTCCTGCTCCTTGTTCATATGTTTGTAAATTCCGATATGCTCCTTAATCCTCCTGCAATGCTCTGTTGTTCTCTCTGTTGCTGCACTGTATTTAGACTCCTCAATCCTACTGGATGCTATGTTGCTTCCTCTGCTGTATTTATGTTCCTTGATCCTCCCTTGATGCTCTGTCACTGTGACCATTCTCCCGATAAACAGAGACTGGAATATGACTGAAGATGTGTGTCGGGACCCGGTAGAAGCCCTGAAGTGTCAGCTTTCATTGGGCAATTCACCAGCTCCCCAGGACCCCCTGCAAATGTCTCTGATTCTGAGCTAGAGTCGGAGACTTCAGACAGTTCCACGGTACTTACCTGAATAGTTACCCAAGAAATGTTAAGACAGTTTAAACCGTAGTCTAACAGCTAGGTAACTACTGACCTCCCCAATCACTCACACTGCACCCCCCAACTCCCACCACTGACCCCCCCCACCAACTACCCCCTCTAAGAACCCAACTACCCACCTGACCCAACTATCCCCCCAGACCCGACTACTATCTCGCACACACTACCCTCTATGCAACACAGCACACCCTACCACCTCAGCTACCTATCCATTTACTCGTTCACACATCTGCTCATCCATGCACTGCTGGCATCCAAACTCGACCTTTAAAATTACCAGACTGCAGCCAGTGCCATAAAAAGGGGGGCATGTTTTGTTTTTCCCTGACTCTACTCCCGTCCAATGGAGCTTCCTGAGGGAACCCTATGCCATGAATTTCTGGGAAAGCAGAGCTTGGAAGGTCCCAGTAGAAATGTGCGGCAGCGTGTTCATAGGGAATTCCTGATTGCAGCGGGGAGGGTCTGAGAGAGGATTAGAAAGGGTGAGACTCTAAGGGAGGGATAACGGGAGGGTCTGAGAGAGGATTAGAGAGGGTGAGGCTCTGAGGGGGGGATTACGGGAGGGTCTGAGAGAGGATTAGAGAGAGTGAGGCTCTGAGGGAGGGATTACGGGAGGGTCTGAGAGAGTATTAGAGATGGTGAGGCTCTGAGGGGGGATTACGGGAGGATCTGAGAGAGAGTGAGGCTCTGAGGGAGGGATAATGGAGGGTCTGAGAGTGGATTAGAGAGGGTGAGGCTCTGAGGGAGGTATTACGGGAGGGTTGGAGAGGGTGTGGCTCAGAGGGCGGGATAATGTAGGGTCTGAGAGAGGGTTAAAGATGATGACTCTCTGAGGGAGGGATTACAGGAGCGCTTGAGAGAGGATTAGACATGGTAAGGCTCTGAGGGAGGGATAAAGAGAGGGTCTGAGAAAGAGTGAAAGACAGTGTGGCTCTGAGGGAGGGATAGCGAGAGGGTCTGAGAGAGGGTTAAAGAGGGTGTTGCTCTGAGGGAGGGATAATGGGAGGGTCTGAGAGAGGATTAGAGGGGGTGTGGCTCTGAGAGAGGGATAATAGGAAGGACTGAGAGATGGTTAAGGAGGGAGAGGCTCTGAGGGGGGATTATGGGAGGGTCTGAGAGAGGATTAGAGGTAAGGCTGTGTGGGAGGGATAACGGAGGGTCTGACAGAGGATTAGACAGGGTGAGGCTCTGTGGGAGGGATAACCAAGGGCCTGAAAGAGGTTTAAAGAGGGTGAGGCTCTGAGGGAGGGATAACGGGAGGGTATGAGAGACGATTAGACAGGGTGAGGCTCTGGAGGGATAACGGGAGGGTCTGAGAGAGGATTAGAGCGGGTGAGGCTCTGAGGGAGAGATTACGGGGGGATTGAGAGAGGGTTAGAGAAGGTGATGCTCTGAGGGAGGGATAACGGAGGGTCTGAGAGAGGATAAATCAGGATGAGGCTCTGAGGGAGGTATAACGGGAGGGTCTGAGAGAGGATTAGAGAGGGTGAGGCTCTGAGGGAGGGATAACGGGAGGGTCTGAGAGAGGATTAGAGAGGGTGAGGCTCTGAGGGAGGGATAACGGAGGGTCTGAGAGTGGAGCATGCGGTTGTGGGTGGTCGATCTTCGTGGAGGGCTGCGTGTTGAGGCCTTGTTGTCTTCGGTTGAGCCTGCCACCCGTGCCCCTCGCTGTGATGTTGCCTGCGGACCTGCAAAACCTCCAGATCTTGTTGCTTAAACTCTGTTTCAACCGCTCCCAACTGCTCACTGCCTGCTAGCTGGTTTCCCTCCCTCCTTTGTAACTGACTACCCAGTTATACTGTCTTTCGAATTTCTTATTTCAATCCAAATCAAGGTTAGTTCTTTGTGTGACTTTGGTGGGCTTCCTTAGGTGATTGTAGTCTCGTTGTTTTTAATGGGCTCGCATGATGTTTATCATTGTTTTCCTGTCCTAGTAACTAGTTTTGAACTGAAAGCCATTGTATGTGTGGAGTATTGATGGGTTCACATAATTGAATTGAATGTGCCTTCCTGCCTTAGTAGTTAGTAGCGATTATTTATGCAAGATTTTGATGGGCTTCAGTTTCGTGTGAGGTGAAGTCTTTCTCTGGGTTGATTGTATTAAAGGGAAGAATGCGTATTCTGTCTCCGCTCCTTGTCTGATTTCAGGTAAAACAATCCACACTGTACTCAATAAGCCCGGGCATGTGCAGCCCCAGGCCTTCATGGGCCCATTCTCCTGTCTGCAGGGTTTTAGACTTAACTTAGCAGTTTAAAAGTCCATAAGTCATATCCTTGTTGATGTTATGAAAAAAGTGGGAATTTTGAGAACCCTTCAGCCCCCCCGTGATACTTCAACCTTGCTTCAAGTATCATACTGGAAAAAAACAAAATTCCCGACCCACCATAGTCAATCTTCCCCTGTAATTACCTATCTAAAATCTCACGACACATACATTCCCCATTCCTTAGAAATGTGGTGTACGTAAGCATGCATAAGCAAAATACAGTTATTTACATACATCCAAACATTTAGGAGGTTCAACACCCCACTTGGTGCACATACATCTTTATTAAAAGAAAACAACACGTAAAAATCTTTCTTAAAAATAACCGAGCTCAAGAAAAACAACAATCTTTATTCAGGAACACAATAAAAAAAATATATGAAAGGTTCAAACAGGTGTATCTCTCTCCGCCTTAGCATAATGCTTCTTCCAGGTCCTTTTGTTTTGGAACTCTAGGATTTTGCCTTTTCCCTTGCACTGAGAGCACAACAGGTACAACACTATTCCCAGCTGGCCAACCACGAGGATGTGGGAAGCCATTCTGACCCATGAAGGGACCTCTATGTTTTCGAAAATGTCCCACCAGGGTGGGACTGTGATTGATACCTTGAATCTCTCCTTCTATCTCATGTGTTTTCTGTTCCAAAGTATAGAAATACTTTTGTGATAACTCTACAGCTTTTAATAGTTTAGTAAGATGTTCTGGTAGAGGGGGAATTTCGTAACTGAAATGTGTGACAGAGCTCTGCAGGTTGGTAATGTTTTCCCTAACAGTGAGGTGAACAGTGGAGGGTTCAGGAATGGGGACAATCCGTTCCTGGGCCACTTGAACTTCTGTCTCGGGTTTAAAACAAAAACTGCTGTCACTTACCGGACACCGGATGTGCTGTCCAAATAGTAGTGGGGCGCACTTGTGGTGACACAATATGTCCCACCCCCTATATATGCTACCTGTGGGGGAACATGGCCTTGTACCATTACCTCCACGGTACAGTTTATAGGTCGTACACCAGCAGTTTTAAACCCGCACTGTGGTCTGGAATAGGCGTTCAAGTGCTGGGGACACAATACTATGTGTGCATCCCGGCTCTGGCACCCAGAGAGGTCTGTACCTGTCATCATGTGCTCCCACTTTATGACGTAAGGTGGGACCGCTGCGAAATGGACGTGTGCACCCCCTTGAATGACTCCAATGTTCTCCACCCTATATACCGGTGCAGGTCGGGCTATCCCACCCATGACCAGCATCCTCACTACTATACCCATGATGGTGTGGTTGGAGAACCCACAATCTACTGGGACAGGGTAGGTTTCAGAGGCTAGGCGGAACTGACACGGGCTTAGTGAATTCTTAAATGGGTGGAGGACTGCGAGGTGCTTGTTGCTGATCCAGGAGGGGACTAAATCTTGCTTTAAATCCTCCAGGTTGCTGTGGCCCTCACCCAGCAACCATGCCCCATACAGCACGCACACCTCATTCTGTGCAGCCTGGTCTGATGCATTCCTATCCTCTCGAATGAGTGCATTCACTGTTTTGGCATGCTTTTCCAACTCAGCAATAATCTCCTTTAAATGGACCGTCATGGCCTGGTCCTCGTGTAGCTCTGAGCCTATCACTGTGTTCCCCTCCGTTAAGATTTTACATAATTGTATTTTTAAACCGTTTATTTGTGTCTGCAATTCTATGTCATCCAGACTGTTTATCACAGAGGATCCTGTATTATATGCTGTGAAAACATCATTCCAGGTTCCCCTTCTTTGTCTCCCCACATTGCTAAAGTACTCAGTGTGGGTAGTGCACAGTTCTGTTTTGTCTACATTGGCAAAATTGAACTCATAGAATTTCCTGAACATTTCTCTTAACAGGGCCTGGTATAGCTGTTCTGTCTCCTTGGGCCACCACTCAGGTAAGTGTACCTCTGTGAGGTTTAGAATCACAGAAGCTACCGCGTAGTGTACCCCCTGGTATAGCACCTTTTCGGTCGGCACTAGTACCAGCCCATTCCCTGGTCCCTTGGCAGTGGCAGGGCACTTCTCCATATGTGTCCTTACTGTCGGGGCTGTGGGCAGGGGCTTTTGGGCACGTGCCACGAGTTCAGTGGCCTTAACTGAGGCTGGAGAGGATGGGATTATGCAAGTGTGTAGGTGGGAATCCCACTCCACCCCCTTCCCCTTGTCCAGCCATGCTGCGGAAAAGATAATGGATATGTCCATGGGGCAGGTCTTCCGCGATCCCCACATGCAGACATAGATTCCCTGTTCCGATTTCCACCACTTGTCCCAGCACACGCTCACCCCCCCATGGTTCCCGGTAATGGTCCGATGGGTGTCGTTCCCAGTCAGCTGTACCATCCCACATGTCTCTGCTCAGCTTCCTGAGCCACCATCACCTTCCCAGGGGAATCTGTCCTCTGCAGATCAGGCACACGCGTTTCCCCTCAGTGACCCCAACTCGTGTGGCCACAACCTGTATGCTGGGGCAGGGGAGGGAGGCCTCCCCGTAGGTGAACCCGGTCTGACTGGAGTATCGAGTGGAGTTAGATCCCAGCCACCCTGGCCATCTTCCCACATGGGAATAGGTAGTGATCTCCTCCATGTTACCTCACAGTCACAACCGGTGCTCTCTCCCAAGCACCCAAAAATGTGGGAGACCTCCATGTCACCACGCCTCCCAGCGGCCATTCCTATCAGGGCGAGTAGGAGTATGCCCCACATCCTATCAAAATCCTTTCTGTAGGGAGACAAAAGAGCATATAGCCAGGTCCTGAACGGATTCGCTGGCTTGGGTAAAACATAGTCGAGTCTTGCGACCTCGACTCAATACAAACACTCTTAAACAATAATACTTAAACTACCAACCACCTTATTCACTAAAACACCCAAACTTAACAATCTCAAAATTAAATAACAGAAGCTATGTACATATGACACCCATCACCGGGCGGCCAGGTTAATCCCTGCTCGGGCTACAACACACTACTCCCTTTGGTGTGGCCGCCCTGTCCTGTACCTTTGGTCCCTCGCAGCCTGCGGCTGCTGGCTGGGAACCTCTGTCCTCAGATCGATCCCTGACTTGAGGGGCTGCCCTTTTAAACTGGGGAGCCAGTGACCACGGTTTCTTTGGCCGTGGCGTTCGTGGGGACCTTCTAGGGACTCTGGTTGGTGGGGGTTTTCTGGCTGGTGGGCCTTCAACCCGGGCCGCTGTCCCCTCTTGTGCGGTCTGTGGAATCTCCACTGCCGCTGGCTGGGGATTTCTATCCTCAGGCTGTACCTCTTCTAAACCTGTGTCAGGGGCAGGTAACTCTCTGCCCTCAGGTTCCACCTCGTCTGAGTCCCAGATGAGCGGGGGAGTGTCCCAAACGGTGAGTGGGATGGCCCTTTCCTTAAAACAAGCCACTGCACCTGCTTGTGCAGACTGTGAGTTTGCTCCTGCTGCAAGCTGGGGATTTTTATCCTCAGGCCTTGCCCCAACTGGCTGTTCCCTTCTCTCAGATTTAAACAACTTACATTGGTTCCCATTCCTACCCATGACTGCTGCTATAGGACGGGACCCATATGGGTCCCAGAAAATGCCTGTGCGGGCACCCTCCATAGCTAGCACATCGGCCTGTCGGTTGCCCTCACTCCGGGGTTCTGCAGAGGAATGGGCTTTCACCTTATGGATGAAAACCTCCCCTTCCTCCCCCATTGCTGCTGGCTCTAGCCAGGGTTGTGGGTTAGATGGGGCTGATGGTGGTGGCTGCTACCTTCCCTGGGCCAGTCAATAGGGTTCTCATGGAATCCAAAAATGACTCGATCGTGGCGGGAGGGATTCCTGTCTCTGCCTTTGGGGCTGGGGTTGAGGAATTCTTTCCCTTGTTATCTTTCCAAGGATCCTTACACTCCTCCCTCCAATGTCCATTCTTCCCACACCCATAAAAGTTGCGCTTTCTGCTGGAAGGGTTATTCCCTTCCTGATGCCACTCATTCCTACCCTGGCTGGGTTTCATTTCATGCACTTTCCCTATAGGTGGGTGTGCGTCGGTTCCTTTACCATTACTGTAAGCTATGGTCAATTGTCTGATCACTGTGAGTTCGGTAGTCAGGGGATTCTTTGGGTCAAACCACATTCCTGCCGTGGCCTTGACCTGTGCCAAGTTGTTTGCCACCAGGCAACGGAGCTGATCCTGGTCCAGGTTAGCCCGGTTAGGCGTCCCACTGCATGCACTCCAATACACCGGCCACAACCTGTCTGCAAAAGCCTGCGGGGGTTCTCCTACGAGCTGCACTGTTTTTTCCACCCGGGAGAAAGGACTTCCCTCATTCATCCCCATGCCCTCAAGAACTTCCTCCTTGAGCTCCCCATAATCACACTGTCCCATCTTACATTGGTCAGAGAGGGACTGGAAGAGCTCACTCTCCAGGGAGAGTAGCAGCATTTTGGCCTGTTCAGCATCATTGCACTCGTTGATGCTTGCTGCTTGTTCCACTTCCCTGAAGGATCCCTATTTACTGCAAGTTTAGCTAAATGGCTTACCATGGCCCTAAGCTGAGCCCATTAAAAACAACGAGACTACAATCACCTGGGGAAGCCCACCAAAGCCAAACAAAGTACTAACCTTGATTTGGATTGAGATAAGAAATTCGAAAGACAGTATAACTGGGCAGTCAGTTACGAAGGAGGGAGGGAAACCAGCTAGCATGCAGTGAGCAGTTGGGAGCAGTTGAAACAGAGTTTAAGCAAGAAGACCTGGAGGTTTTGCAGGTCCGCAGGCAACATCACGGCGAGGGGCATGGGTGGCAGGCTCAACTGAAGACAACAAGGCCGCAACCGCAGCCCTCCACGAAGATCAACCACCCACAACCGCGTGCTCCACCCAACTGAAGAACCTTCGTAGATTCCACAGACCAGGACCATGTGGGGACGGCAGGCCCCAGAGGACACAAAGAGCATACCCCAAAACTGCAACCGGCTTACCTGGCTGGATTTCGAACTGTCAAGGAACCCTGGGTTGGTGAGCATGATCCCTGACCTCTCCTAGTTCAATTTAGTTAGGTTTTGGAGGTGGGACAAGGGTAAGGGGATTAGTAGCATGATTTTTCCCTCGTTATGCCATGTGTTCTCCATTCTTAACTAAGTGTACTTTGTAAATCTGTATAATCTCAGTATAATCCTAATGTTATAAATTCATTTGTGACTTCAATAAACTCAGTTTTTCTTGCACCAAAACAAGTTGTCTGCTGCACTTTGTCACAACCCCTAAATAAGTCCAAGGTCTAGAACCCAGGGAGTGGGAACGATTCAGACCACCCAGAAGTCAGAGGTGAAGCTGACACACACCACCACCCCCCACATAATGGCGACCGCGGCAGGACCTTGGCAAAAGGGATGCGATGCAGTGGACACTGATTTGGAAGAGAGAACTGGAATGGAAGAGAGGATTTCAAATTATGTGTTCAGTAAGGTGAATATGGAAAAAAAACAGGTCACTAATCTGTTAAAGGCTGGGCGCCCGGTAGATGCTGCAGCTAAATGGACAGAAGGGAAGGATCATAAAAAATCCATAGAAAAGGCAGTCAGGCTGATGTGCTTCAAAAAACAGATCCAGCTTTTGGGCAGGCTTGTTGAAGCACAGGCAGCTGAGATTCGGAAGTCAGCCCCGGAAGTCCAAACAAAGGCCCTAGCAGGGGAGAAGTTACTGTTAGCATTGCAGGATCTGAACCAGGAAAGGGTGCAGTTAGTGGGGGAGCATAAGACCCAGCAGGAATTTTTACAGTGTCAGGTGACCGAGGCCAAGAACAATGAGCTGGGGCTGTGGGAAAAGAATGCCCGCCTAGCAAGACAAGTAAGAGAGCAGGAGGAGAAAGTAAAAGGCTTACAGGCAGTCTATAAGATAGTGAGCGCACAGGGGTTTGACCATGGCCCCTGCCAGAAGCAGATAGAGAGTCTGAACCTTGCTCTAAGGACGATAAAAGGCATGGTGTGCCTCATAAGCCCTAGTGCAGCCCAAGTCGACTTCACAGGGAACCTGGGGAGGACGGTTCAGTCTCCACAGGTAGTGCCAAGGGACTACCCGGTTGAGGAGCAGGAGGGCCCACGACCACCACCCGTAGCGCCAAGCTATAGCAAAATCTGGCAGGAGGGGGGGGTGGAATTAGGGGCAGAAGCTGAGGAGGAAAACCCCCAGCAAGAGAGGCTGGGACCAGGGCCGATGTGCCCGGCCCAGCAGCAAAGGTTCAGCCCACCCGCTGATAATGGGGATGAGGGACCCCTCCAAAATCAGTTCGTAGTTCCATGATGTTTATCGTTGTTTTCCTGTCCTAGTAACTAGTTTTGAACTGAAAGCCATTGTATGTGTGGAGTATTGATGGGTTCACATAATTGAATTGAATGTGCCTTCCTGCCTTAGTAGTTAGTAGTGATTATTTATGCAAGATTTTGATGGGCTTCAGCTTCGTGTGAGGTGAAGTCTTTCTCTGGGTTGGTTGTATTAAAGGGAAGAATGCGTATTCTGGGTTTTAGACTTAATTTAGCAGTTTAAAAGTCCAAAAGTCATATCCTTGTTGATGTTATGAAAAAAGTGGGAATTTTGAGAACCCTTCAGAGGGAGGGATAACGGAGGGTCTGAGAGAGGATTAAACAGGGTGAGGCTCTGAGGGAGGCATTACGGGAGGGTCTGAGAGAGGATTAAACAGGGTGAGGCTCTGAGGGAGGGATTATGGGAGGGTCTGAGAGAGGATTAGACGGTGTGGCTCTGAGGGAGGGATAACGGGAGGGTCCGAGGTAGGATTAGGGAGGGTGAGGCCCTGAGGAATGGGTTACGGGAGGATCTGAGAGAGCATTAGACTGGGTGAGGCTCTAAGGGAGGGATAACGGGAGGATCTGAGAGAGGGTTAAAGAGGGTGAGGCTCTGAGGAAGAGATTGCGGGAGGATCTGAGAGAGGATTAAAGCAGGTGTGGCTCTGAGGGAGGGATTACGGGAGGGTCTGAGAGAGGATTAGAGGGGGTGAGGCCCTGAGGAAGGGGTTACGGGAGGGTCTGAGAGAGGATTAGACAGGGTGATGCTCTAAGGGAGGAATAATGGGAGGATCTAAGAGGGAGTTAAAGAGGGTGAGGCTTTGAGGGAGGAATAACGGGAGGATCTGAGAGAGGATTTGAGAGGGTGAGTCTCTGAGGGAGGGATTACAGGAAGGTCTGATGGAGAATTCGAGAGGGTGAGGCTCTGAGGGAGGAATAACGGGAGGGTCTGAGAGATGGTTAGACAGGGAGAGGCTCTGAGGAAGGGATTATGGGAGGGCCTGAGCGAGGATTAGAGAGGGTGTGGCTCTGAGGGAGGTATAACGGGAGGTTCTGAGAGGGTTAAAGAGGGTGAGGCCCTGGGGAAGGGATTATGGGAGGGCCTGAGAAGTTTAAAGAGGGTGAGGCTCTGAGGGAGGTATAACGGGAGGGTCTGAGAGGGTTAAAGAGGGTGAGGCCCTGGGGAAGGGATTATGGGAGTGCCTGAGAAGTTTAAAGAGAGTGAGGCTCTGAGAAAGGGGTTACGGGAGGGTCTGAGAGAGGATTAGACAGGTTGAGGCTCTGAGGGAGGGATAATGGGAGGGTCTGAGATAGGATTAGAGAGGGCGAGGCTCTGAGGGAGGGATAATGGAAGGGCCTGAGTGAAGGTTAGAGAGGATGAGGCTCTGAGGGAGTGATTACGGGAGGGTCTGAGTGAGGATTAGAGAGGGCGTGGCTCTGAGGGAGGGATAATGGGAGGGTCTGAGAAATGGTTAGACAGGGTGTGGCTCTGAGGGCGGGATTACGGGA
Source organism: Cetorhinus maximus (assembly GCF_964194155.1). Lineage (NCBI taxonomy): Eukaryota > Metazoa > Chordata > Chondrichthyes > Lamniformes > Cetorhinidae > Cetorhinus > Cetorhinus maximus. Next base: position 172,248,490 of record NC_135883.1, read on the forward strand.
GGGTCTGAGAGAGGGTTAGATATGGTGAGGCTCTGAGGAAGGGATTACGGGAGGGCCTGAGAGAGGGTTAAAGAGGGAGAGGTTCTGAGGGATGGATAACGTGAGGCTCTGAGGGAGGGATAACGGGAGGATCTGAGAGAGGGTTAAAGAGGGAGAGGTTCTGAGGGATGGATAACGTGAGGCTCTGAGGGAGAATTATACAAGGTGAGGCTCTAAGGGAGGAATAATGGGAGGATCTGAGAGAGGGTTAAAGAGGGTGAGGCTCTGAGGGAGGGATTACGGGAGGGTCTGAGCGAGGATTAGAGAGGGCGTGGCTCTGAGGGAGGGATAATGGGAGGGTCTGAGGTAGGATTAGACAGGGTGAGGCTCTGCGGGAGGAATAATGGAGCATCTGAGACGGTTAAAGAGGGTGAGGCTCTGAGGGAGGGATAACGGAGGGCCTGAGACAATGTTAAAAAGGTGGTGCTCTGAGGATGGGATTACGGGAGGATCTGAGAGAGGATTGGACATGGTGAGGCTCTGAGGGAGGGATAACGGAGGGTCTGAGGGAGGATTAGGGAGGGTGGGGTTCAGAGGGAGGTATAACGGGCGGGTCTTAGAGAGGGTTAATGAGGGTGGGGCTTTGAAGGAAGGATAACGGAGGGTCTGAGAGAGGTTAGAGAGGTTAGAGAGGTTGAGGCTTTGAGGGAGGGATTGCGGGAGGGTCCGAGAGAGGGTTAGACAGGGTGAGGCTATGAGGAAGGGATTACGGGAGGGCCTGAGGAGGTTAAAGAGGGTGAGGCTCTGAGGAAGGGGTTACAGGAGGGTCTGAGAGAGGATTAGACAGGTTGAGGCTCTGAAGGAGGGATAACGGGAGGATCTGAGGTAGGATTAGACAGGGCGAGGCTCTGAGGGAGGAATAATGGAACATCTGAGACAGGGTTAAAGAGGGTGAGGCTCTGAGGGAGGGATAACGGGAGGGCCTAAGAGAGGTTTAGAGAGGGTGAGGCTCTGAGGGAGAAATAACGGAGGGCCTGAGAGAGGGTTAAGGAGAGTGAGGCTCTGAGGGAGTGATTACGGGAGGGTCTGAGTGAGGATTAGACAGGGTGTGGGTCTGAGGGAGGAATAGCAGGAGTATCTGAGAGAGGGTTAAAGAGTGTGTGACTCTGAAGGAGGGATTATGAGAGGGCCTGAGAGGGTTAAAGAGGTTGATGCCCTGAGGGAGGGATAAAGGAGGGTCTTCGAGAGGGTTAAAGAGGGTGAGGCTCTGAGGGAGTGATTATGGGAGGGTCTGAGTGAGGATTAGAGAGGGTGTGGCTCTGAGAGAGGGATCATGGGATGGCCTGAGAGAATGATAAAAAGGGTGTGGCTTTGAGGTAGGGATAACGGGAGGGCCTGAGAAGGTTAAAGAGGGTGAGGCTCTGAGGAAGGGGTTACGGGAGGGTCTGAGGGAGGATTACACAGGGTGAAACTCTGAGGGAGGGATTACGGGAGTATCTGAGGGAGGATTACACAGGGTGAAACTCTGAGGGAGGGATTACTGGAGTATCTGAGGGAGGATTACACAGGGTGAGGCTCTGAGGGAGGGATAACGGAAGGATCTGAGAGAGGGTTAAAGAGGGTGAGTCTCTAAGGAAGGGATTACGGGAGGGTCTGAGGGAGGATTACACAGGGTGAAACTCTGAGGGAGGGATTACGGGAGGATCTGAGAGAGGATTAAAGAGGGTGAGGCCCTGAGTGAGGGATAATGGAGAGTCTGAGAGTGGGTTAAATAGGGGTGGGTCAGAGAAAGGAATTGAGAGTGGGAGGTTTTGAGGCAGTGATACCTAAGGGGAGGTTCTGGGAGAGGGGTAGAGAGGGGGTTTCTCTTGGATTAATAGGTTGACCGGGGCACCCTTAGATTGTGTTGCATTTTGTGGTGTGAAAGGGGATGAAAGGGGAATGGGTACTGTTGAGATTCTCCGATCTGTAATCAGCTGCTCTGCCCTTAACTTGTCTTTTTCTTTCTCTAATCATTTGGTTTAAAACCTAATCAAATACACATTGCAGCAGCTATCACTAATTGATTCCTGCTCCGCTGATGTCATCTGAACTGTGCCTGCCACTTCTTGTCCACTGATGCAGGAGGGTCCTGTGGAGTCTTACTGATTTCCAGTGACAATTGCTCTCTTTTTCTTATGCTCTTTCTCTATCTGTATTGATGGAATATAAAAAGCTTCTTCGTTTTCACTATGTTTCCAAGCAATGTCACCATGATCTTTAAGTACAAATCTCTCACTCAGTGGACTGGCTTTGGCAGTAATGTCCTGTGGATTTGATGCTTCACTCTGCTCCCTGTCATGAGATTGTCTCTATTGTCACCATCACTTATATATTCAATTAGGCAGCATTAATTCTTATGGCATAGCAGGTTTAATTATATATAAGTACAAAAAACTTTCTATTTTCAGCTGATTGAATTCAAAGTCCTTTTCCACATTTACAAATCCTTCCTCTGACACTTGCTGCAGTCTCTCTCTTCAACATCCTCTGTCTCTATAACCCAGCTCACATTCTGTTTCTAGTCATCTGTGCACCTTCCCTTACTTTTTTCGACCATAAATGACAACGCCTCTTCTCTGCATTCTAGACCATTCTCCTTAAATCGCTCCTTCCTGTTACACCTTTCACACCTCTTCATCCATCCATCTCTCCTTCAGTCATCTCCACTCTATCTTAACCTCTGATAATGTTGAAAAACACCTAAGAACCAAAAGCATCATAGAAAATAGTCAGCATGGATATCAAAAGATGAAGTCTTGCTGGACCAGCCTCTTTAAATTCTTTGGCGGTATCAAAGAATGTATAGCAGGGTAATGCAATAGGTGATGTTATATATCTAGACTCCTTAAGGCTGTTGATAAGCTGCCACAGAACAGATTCAGGTATATGGTCAGAGTAAGCGGAGGCAGAAAGCAAGTAGCAGAATGGATAGCTAGCTGAATTCAAGACAGAAAGCTGAGAGCAAGGATGCAGGATTTCTAATCGCAGTGGCAGAAGGTGGGAAGTGGGATCCCACAAGGATCAGTGCTGGGACAAGTGTTGTTCAAAACTTAGACACTAACAATTCAAAAACACAATGTCTAAATTTGCAGACAACACCAAATAAAGGGGGAAATTCAACATTGAGAAGAACTACAACAAATCATGAGAAGACATAAACTTGAAGAGTGGGTATATAGTTGGCAAATAAATCTTAGCATAGATAAGCGGGAGTTATTATATTTTGAGAAGAAAAATAAGGAGGTTGCCGATTACATGGGAAATAAGAATTTAAATGGATAGAGGAACAAAGGGATCTGGCCGAACAAATCATGAAAGCTGGTTAATATAACCATAAAAAGTAAACCAAGCACTTGGGTTTATTTCTCGAGGGATTGAATTGAAAATTAGAGAAGATATATTCAATCATATAAAACAACCTATGCTGGAGAGCCAGCATAGACTCAATGGGCCAAATTGCCTCCTTCTGTGCCATAAATGGCTCTGTGATTCTCTGGTTTGCATCTTTCGGTTGGCGAGTCGGAGGCGGGGCCCACTTGCCGATGCATAAAATGACACGGCCTGCATCATTTACATTTTCAGGTCACCAACCTGTCAGCAGCCACTTAAGTCTATTAATAAAGTAATTGAATCAATCAATGGACTTGCCCGTCCAACCTTAAAGTTGGTAGACAGGCTGGGAGCCCAGGCGGGCTTCCGAAAAGACATGAAACCTCCTCCATGGGCGGGATGAGGTTTCATGAGGGTATTAAAATTTGTATTAAATGTCTAAATAAATTAATTGACATGTCCCAGCTCATGTGACAGTGGCACGTGAGGGGACATGTCAGTAATTTTTTTTCTAATCTTTATTCAGTCTTTCAAACCTGAGCCGATCTCCCTGAGGCAGCATGCGTGTGAAAGAGCGCACTCCCAGCTTAGGGAATCCCCCCCTCTACCTGCACAGGGAGCGCATAGCGCTTCCTGGCAGACATCACGCTGGGCGGGCCAATGTAAAATGGTGGCGCGCCCCTGACCAGGGGCGCCGATGGGGAACCCGCCCACTCCCGCACAACCCCCCCACCACGGGGGGAAGATCCTGCCCTCTATAACCTTGGTTTGACTACACTTGGAGTAAAAACACAGCTACCAATTTGTGCACAGCAAGCTCCCGCAAACAGAAATGCTAGTTCACTGCATTCTAAAGAAAAGCAAAGTGCGATGTCACAAGGAAGAAGGTAAGTTGGTGAATATTTTTCTTTTTTTCTCTCTCTGGGCTAATTTATTCATTCAAATTAAGAGTTGGGAAATTAAAAATATTAAATTGTGGTTAGTATAACAGTAAATGAATTAGTAAGTGTATAAACACAGAGCAGGTCCAGAGGCATTTCATTAAAATTAATAGCCTAAACAAGGTACTAACTGGAAACAGAGAGGGTTTTTTTTTCCATCATGGATGGGCATCTGTGACCTGTTGTTTGCAATTCCTGCAATGTGAGAACTTCAGAACACTTCATGTATGTTGGGGGAACCACATGTGGAGAAAGTGTCTCCAGCTGCTCCAACATTGAGCTCAGGATTTCCAAACTTCAGGGGCAGCTGATAACACTGAGGAGGATGAGGATGAGAGTTTTGTGGATCATTCATTCTAGGAAGTGGTTACTCCACAAGCAGCGAGGGGTCAGGATAATAGGTGGATGGCCATCCCGATGAGTAGGGAGAAATAGGTAGAACAGGGGCCTTCAGGGTTTGTACCAATCTCAAACAGGTACTCTGTATTAGAGACTACTGGGAGTGATGATACCTTGAAGGAGTGCAGTCCAGACCATGGTACCAATGGGCAAGGGACTGTACGGGAAGGAACAGCAAAGCATAGAAATGCAGTCGTTATAGGAGATTCCATAGTCGAGGGACAGGCAGGAAATTCTGTAACCGCCATCATGAGTCCTGCATGGTTTGTTGTCTATCTGGTGTCAGGGTAAAGGACATCATGGAGAGGCTGCAGAATATTCTGCAGTGAGAAAGGAGTGAGCCGCAAGTTGTGGTACACATTGGTACCAACAACATAGAGAGAGTGGATATTTTCAGATGTTGATGTCCTAAGGTCAGATTTTCAGGAGCGAGGGAGAAATTAAAAGGCAGGACCGTGAGGATAGTAATCGCTGAATTACAACTACTGCCATGCTCTAGCCAAGTAGAAATAGGAAGATAGGGAGGATCAATACATGGCTTGAAGCATGGATCAGGAAGGAGGACTTCAGATTCTTGGGGCATTGGGACCATTTCTGAGGCAGGAGGCATCTCAACAAAACTGAGACCAATGTACTTGCAAGAAGATTCACTCGTGTGGTTGGGAAGGGTGTAAACTAAATTGACAGGGTGGGTAGGCATCAGCATATTGAAGTAGAAAAGAGGAATAAGGTGCAGAAAGAGAGATTGTTGGACTAGAGAAGGAAGTAATACCATATAAGATAGATGTGGTCTAAGAAGAATGTAAAAACAGGATTACAATGCATGTGTTGAATAAGGTTGGTGAGCTACAAGCACAAGTAGCAGTGTGGGAATATGATATAGTGGCCATAATGGAAACTTGGCTTAAAAATGGTGGGGGCTGAATGCTTAATGTACAAGGATATAAAGTGTTCAGAAAAGATAGAGAAAGAAAAAAGAGGTGGAGAGGACACGCTGGTTAAGGAAAATATTGTAGTGTTGGAAGAAGAGAATGTCCTTGGAGGGGGTGGTGGCGTGTAAGGACAGAGTTCATTTGATTTGAATTGAGAAGCAAAAAGGAGCTGATCGTGTTACTGGGGGTATTCTGTAGGCCTCCAAAAAGTGAGAAAAAGATGGAGGAATAAATCTGCATGGGAATCATAGAGATGTGCAAGAATGATAGAGTGATGATACGGGGGGACTTTAATTACTCAAGTATCAACTGAGGTAACATTAGAGTAAAGGATAAGGAAAGGAAGGAGTTTCTGAAATATCTTCAGGACTTCCATGATCATTATGTTTTCGGTCCAACTAGGAAAGATGCATCGCTGAACCTAATGCTGGGAAATGAGGTGGGCCAAGTATACCAAGGACAGAATTTGCACCTTGGTGGGTGGCCGTGTGCCCGACCCACTTGAGCGTGAAATGACACACGTTGACGTCGGGTGACTGCCTCAACGTCAACTTGCAGTCATGCAATAGTTCGGTCGGTCGGCGGGTGCATGTGGGAATCGACAGTGCGCCCGCCGACAATTAATGGCCTGTTAAGGCCATTAAATTAGCAATTAAGTTAAACGGCCTTTGCACTTTTATGAAACCTCATCCACAGGCTTAATTCATAACATGTCCCTGCTCGTGTGACAGAGTCACATGAGGGGACATGTTTTATTACATTTTTAATTTCTTTATTACATTTTATAAACTCTTCATCTTCCTGAGGCACCTCTTTAGGGTCTCAGGGAGATTCTCAAGTGCGCACTCACGTGCATGTGCAAAGTCCGCGCCTGCCCCGCTCGCACTCTGCCCCAGCCTACTCAGCTGCCACTCACGTTTCGCACAGGGCAGGCCTTAATTGGCCCGCCAGCATGAAATCACTTTCCGGCCCTGATCACAGGTGGCAGTCGGCTTCCCAACCACTCCCGCCCGCCTCCGCCCGCCCAACAAGGGCAAGATTCTGCCCCAAGTGCCTGTGGTGAAACATTTGAGTAAGAGTGATCATTGATTTAAATTAGTAATGGAGATGAACAAGGAACAATCTAATATAGAATCTAAATTGGAAGAGGGCTAACTTCAATTGGATGAGAAGGGATCTAGCCAGGGTAAAATGGAATGAGGGACTGTCAAGACAAACTGTAACAGAACAATGGGTGCTCTTTAAGAAAGAGAGGCTTCAGGCGCAGGCTAGGTATATTCCAACAAGGGGCAAAATGTAAAGGAGCTAAAAACAGGGCTCCTTGCATGATGAGGGAGATAGAGAATATGATGAAACACAAAAGGATGGTGTATGATGCATGGCAAGTGAATTCTTCAAGGGAGGACCAGGTCAAATACAATAGGTTGAGAGGGGAAGGGAAGAAGAAAATAAGGCTGGTAAAGAGAGAGTATGAATACAATGCAAGTCAACGTAAAAGGGAACCCAAAAATCTTCTACCGGCATGTAAATAATAAGCAGGTAGCAAAGGTGGAGTTTGTACGATTAGGGACAAAGAGGGTGATGTACATCTGAAGCATGGGGCAAGGTCAGAATACTTAATGAGTTCTTTGTGTCAGTATTTACTAAGGAAGAGGAATCTGACAAAATATCGGTAGAAGCAGAGAGATAGTGGAGGCAATGGATAGTGTGAAAACTGAAAGGGTGGAGGTACTGGAAAGGCTGGCTCTGCTTAGTGTAGATAAGTCACTTGGTCCGGATGGCTTGTATCCCAGATTGCTAAAGGAAGTGGGGTGAAAGATAGTGGAAGGGCTTGCCGAAATCTTTCAATCCTCCCTTAATAATGGGATATGCCAGAGGATTGGAGTGGCAACTGTGACACCCATATTCAAGAAAGGATACAAGGATAGTCCGAGTAACAAGAGGCCAGTTAGTTTAACATCAGTGGTGGGTAAGGTTTTGGAACCCATAAACAGAAAAAAAATCAACAGGGACTTGGAGAGGTTTGAGTTAATTAAGGAGAGCCACCATGGATTTGTGAAAGGTAGGTCGTGCTTGACTAATCTAATTGAATTTTCTGATGATGTAACAGAGAAGGCCGATGAAGGGAATGCAGTGGATGTTGTCTATGTGGATTTTAAGAAAGCCTTGGACATTAAGAAAGTCTTGTCAAAGTAGCACATAAAAAGCTGATTAACAAAATTGAAGCTTATGGAACAGAAGGGTCAGTGTCAGTTTAGATTTTAAAAATTGGCTTAAGGACTGAAATCAGCAAGGCATGGTAGATGCTTGATTTTCGGACTAGAGGATGGTGGACAGTGGTGTTCTCCAAGGGTGAGTGCTATGACTGCTGCTTTTAAATGACTTGGATCTTGAAATATGCAGTAAAATTTCAAAATTTGCTGATGATACCAAACTTGGAGGGGTGGCAAATAGTAAGGATGATATGACTTGCTTGCAGCAGGACTTAGATAGGATAGCAGAATGGGCAGACAAGTGGCAGATGGAATTTAACACAGACAAGCGTGGTGATACACTTTGGCAGAAGGCATAGGGAGAGACAATAGAGAATTAATGGCACAATTCTAAAGAGTGTGCAGGAACAGAGGGACCTGGGGGTGCATGTGCACTGATCTTTGAAGGTGGCAGGATATATTGTAGCAAACCTCTAAAAAACCAATAATAAGGTTTGAAACCGGACGGACCACCCGGCACCGTCAACCTAGGCACCGGAAATGACCAGGGCAAAACCAGCCCTGTCAACCCTGCAAAGTCCTCTTCACTAAATCTGGTGGCTTGTGCCAAAATTGGGAGAGCTGTCTCACAGACTAGTCAAGTAACAGTCTGACATAGTCATCCTCATGGAATCATATCTTACAGGTCATGTCCCAGACACCCCCATCACAATCCCTGGGTATGTACTGTCCCACTGGCTGGCCAAGACCTAAAGGGCATAGCTGCTGGACTGGTTCTGTGGCAGGTGGTGAGGGAACCAACAAGAGGGGAAAACATACTTGGCCTCATCCTCACCAATCTGCCTGCCCCAGATGCATATGTCCATAGCAGTATCGGTAGAAGTGACCACCGCACAGTCCTTGTGCAGATGAAGCCCTGTCCACACGTTGAGGATAACCTCCATCATGTTGTGTGGCATTTAGCAGTGCTAAATGGGATAGATTTCAAACAGATCCAGCAACTCAAGACTGGGCATCCATGAGGTGCTGTGGGCCATCAGCAGCAGCAGAATTGTACTCAACCACAATCTGTAACCTCATGGCCTTTTTTTTCTTCTTTTTATTCATTCACGGGATGTGGGCTTCACTGGCTGGGCCAGCATTTATTGCCCATCCCTAGTTGTCCTTGAGAAAGTGGTGGTGAGCTGCCTAGGGATGGACAATAAATGCTGGCCCAGCCAACTAAGCCCACATCCCGTGAATGAATAAAATTTTTAAAAAGTAAAGCGGGCATAGCCCCCACTCTATCATTACCACCAAGACAGGGGATCAACACTGGTACAATGAAGAGTGCAGGAGGGCATGTCAGGAGCAGAACCAGGCATACTTAAAAATGAGGCGTCAACCTGGTGAAGCTATAACACAGGACTACTTGTGTGCCAATTGGGATGATCAGCAAGTGATAGAAAGAGCCAATTGATTCCACAACCAGCGGATCAAACCTAAGCTCCGTACTCCTACTACATCCAGTTGTGAATGGACAATTAAACAACTCACTGGAGGAGCAGGCTTCACAAATATCCCCATCCTCAATAATGGGGGAGCCCAGCATCTCAGTGCAAAAGATAAGTCTGAAGCATTCACAACAATCTTCAGCCAGGAGTGCCAAGTGGATCCCCAGGATCACAGATGCCAGTCTTCAGCCAATTCAATTCACTCCACATGATATCAAGAAACAGCTGAAGGCACTGGATACTGCAAAGGCTATGGGCCCTGACAATATTCTGGCAATAGTACTGAAGTCTTGTGCCCCTAGCCAAGCTGTTCCAGTACAGTTACAACACTGGCATCTACCCGGCATTGTGGGAATTTGCCCATGTACGTCCTGTACACAAAAAGCTGGACAAATCCAACTCGGCCAATTAACGCCCCATCAGTCTACTCTTGATCATCAGTAAAGTGCTGGAAGGGATCATCAACAGTGCTGTCAAGCTGCACTTGCTTAGCAATAATCTGCTCACTAATGCTCAGTTTGGGTTCCGCCAGGGCCACTCAGCTCCTGACCTCATTACAGCCTTGGTTCAAACATGGACAAAACAGCTGAACTCCAGAAGTGAGGTAAGAGCTACTGCCCTTGACATCAAGGCCGCATTTGACCGAGTGTGGCATCAAGGAGCCCTAGCAAAACTGGGGTTAATGAGAATCGGGGGGATAACTCTCTGCTCATTGGAGTGATACCTAGCACAAAGGAAGGCAGTTGTGGTTGTTGGAGGTCAATCATCTCAGTTTCAGGACATCGCTGCAGGAGCTTCTCAGGATAGTGCACTCGGCCCAAACATCTTCAGCTGCTTCATCAATGACCTTCCTTCCATCATCAGGTCAGAAGTGAGGATGTTCACTGATGATTGCACAATGTTCAGCACCATTCGCGACTCCTCGGCTACTGAAGCAGTCCATGTCCAAATGCAGCAAGACCTGGACAATATCCAGGCTTGGGCTGACAAGTGGCAAGTAACATTCGGACCACACAAGTGTCAGGCAATGACCATCTCCAACAAGAGAGAATCCAATCATCGCCCTTTGATGTTCAATGGCATTACCATCACTCAGTCCCCCACTATCAACATCCTGGGGGTTACCATTGACCAGAAACTGAACTGTACTAGCCATATAAATACTGTGGCTACAAAAGCAGGTCAGAGGCTAGGAATAGTGCGATGAGTAACCCATCTCCTGACCCCCCAAAGCCTGTCCACCATCGACAAGGCACAAATCAGAAGTGTGATGGAATATTCTCCACATGCCTGGATGAGTGCAGCTCCCACAACATTCAAGAAGCTTGACACCATTCAGGACAAAGCAGCCCGCTTGATTGGCACCACATCCACAAACATTCACTCCCTCCACCACTGGCGTACAGTAGCAGCAGTGTGTACCATCTACAAGATGCACTGCAGGAATTCACCAAGGCTCCTTAGACAGCATCTTTGAAACCCGCGACCACTACCATCTAGAAGGACAAAGGCAGCAGATAGATGGGAACACCACCACCTGGAAGTTTCCCTACAAATCACTCACCATCCTGACTTGGAAATATATCGCTGTTCCTTCACCGTCGCTGGGTCAAAATCCTGGAACTACCTTCCTAAAAGCACTGTGTGTGTACCCACACCACATTGACTGCAGCGGTTCAAGAAGGCAGCTCACCACCACCTTCTCAAGGGCAACTAGGGATGGGCAATAAATGTTGGCCCAGCCAGTGAAGCCCACATCCCATGAACAAATATAAAAAAAAGACCCACAGCAATGTGATTGACTCTTAAATGCAATTATGGATGGGAAATAAATGCTGGCCTAGCCAGCGATGCCCACATGAATGAATAAAAAACAACAGTGCCCTCTGCCTGTGACCCCATCCACTCTGGTTTCTCAGGCCACCAAGGGCACCTCTGCCCCTGAGCAGGAGAAACTTATCAGACCACCAGAGGATGTCCGCCAAGGTCATCACAGACATCAGGATGTAGCAGTCAACAGGCTGCCTCCTCCTCTGCTGTGGATATCGGGGCTGCAGCCAGGAGTCGCAGTAGGGTTAGGAAAGTAAAGAAAAATTGATTGGGTCACAGGTATGCTAGACTGCACTAAATTGCACTTTTGTGAATACATTTGTTGGTTATGTGAATGTTTTGGGCAACTGAAGGCGGTGTGATTTTGTTCTTTGGAATCCATGGAACCATAGAAAAGTTACACCACAGAAGGAGGCCATTCGGCTCATCTTGTCCATTCCAGCCGAGGACACTCAGGTGCCCTTTCTAATCCCACCTTCCTGCACTCGGCCTATAGCCCTGCAGCTTACAGCACTTTAGATGCAGATCCAGGTACTTTTTAAAAGAGTTTAGAGTTTCTGCCTCTACCACCAACTTGGGCAGCGAATTCCAGACACCCAATACCTTCTGCGTAAAAAGGTTCTTCCTCATGTCCCGGCTACACCTTCTGCCACTCATCTGGAATCTATGTCCCCTGGTTCTAGAATTCTCCATCAAGGAAAACAATTTTATCCTGTCCACTCTATCTATTCCCCTCATAATTTTGTACACCTCAATCAAGTCACCTCTCAGCCTTCTTCGTTCTAAGGAAAATAACCCCAACCTATCCAATCTCTCCTCGTAGCTACACTTTTCTGACCCTGGCAACATTCTTGTAAACCTCCTCTGCACTCTCTCCTGAGCTATTACGTCCTTCCTGTAATGTGGTGACCAGAACTGCACACAATACTCCAGTTGTGGCCTCACCAGTGTTTTATACAATTCCAACATTATATCCTTACTTTTATATTCTATACCTCTGCCAATGAAGGAGAGCATTCCATATGCCTTCTTTACAACCTTGTCTACTTGAACTGCTGCCTTCAGGGACCTGTGTACTTGTACGCCAAGATCTCTCACTTCATCTACCCCTCTTAGTATATTCCCATTTATTTTGTAATCCCTGTAACTGTTTGACCTCCCTAAATGTATGACCTCACACTTCTCTATGTTAAAATCCATCTGCCACTTTACCGCCCACTCCATCTATATCGTTTTGGAGATTATGGCTATCCTCTACACTATCCACTACTCGGCCAATCTTTGTGTCATCTGCAAATTTTCCAATCGTGCCCCCCACGTTCACGTCCAAATCGTTAATATGTAACACAAACAGCAAGGGTCCCAACACCGAGCCCTGTGGAACACCACTTGAGACAACTTTCTATTTGCAAGGGCATCCATCGACCATTACCCTTTGTTTCCTGTTACAAAGCCAACCTTTTATCCAGTTTACCATATTACCCTGAATCCCATGGGCTTTTACTTTCCGGACCAATCTGCCATGTGGGACCTTGTCAAATGCCTTGCTAAAATCCATGTACACAACATCCACTGCACTACCTTCATCAACCCTTCTTGTCACTTCCTCAAAGAATTCAATCAAATTTGTGAGGCAAGACTTTCCTTTAACAAATCTATGCTGACCATCCCTGACTAGTCCATGCCTTTCCACATGACAGTTAATCCTATCTCTCAGGGTTGATTCTACTAATTTGCTCACCACTAAGGCTAACTGGCCTATAATTGTTTGGCATTTCCTTTGATCCTTTTTTAAACAATGGAACTACGTTTGCATTTCTCCAGTCCTCCGGTACCTCCCCTGTATCTAGTGAAGATTGGAAAATCATCCTCAGAGCATCTGCTATCTCCTTCCTGACTTCCTTCAGCAGCCTCGGAAACAATCCATCTGGCCCTGGTGACTTATCAACTTTCAAGGATTTCAATCCTTCGGGTACTTCCTCTCTCTTTATGACTATCCCGTCCAATATCTCGCAGTGTTCCTCCTGGACTACTAAATCTACATTTTCCCTTTCCTTTGTAAACACGGAGACAAAATATTCATTCAAATCCCCTCCCACAGACTCTGCATCTACACATAAGTTTCCATCTTCATCTCTGATAGGTCCCGCTTTTTCCTTAACTAACCTTTTAGCATTAATGTATTGGTAAAACATCTTTGGGTTATCTTTAACTTTACTTGCTAATCTTTTTTTGTGCCCTCTCTTTGATTTCCCTTTTTACTTCGTCCCTGCACTTCCTATATTCGTCTAGGCTATCTCCAGTGCTTAGTTCTTTGTGCCTATGATGTGCTTTCTTTTTCTGTTTGATCTTCCCCTGTATTCCTCCAGACAACCAGGGAGGTCTAGATTTGGCAGTACCACTCTTATTTTTGTAGGGGACATGTCTACTTTGTACAATTAGGATCTCGCTTTTCAGTGCTTCCCAGTGTTTTTCCACTGTTTTATCCTCCAGCAGTGCTGTCCACTCCACCTCAACCAAGTCCCTTCTCATTTCTGCAAAATTTGACTTCCCCCAGTTCAAGACTTTTATTCCTGCCTTATCTCTGTCCTTTTCCATGGTAATGCTAAATCTAACTGAATTGTGATCACTGTCCCCGATATGGTCGCCAACTGTCACTTCACCCATTTGCCCTTCTTCGTTCCCCATGACTAGGTCTAGAATTGCATCTCCTCTCGTTGGGTTTGTCACTAACTGGTTGAAAAAATTTTCCTGGACACACTGCATGATTTTTTCTCCCTCAGTGCCCCTTATATTGTTTGAATCCCAGTTGATATTAGGATAGTTGAAGTCTCCTACTATTATTGCCCTCTTGTTCTTACAAGCAGAAATTTGCCTACATATTTGTTCTTCTATCTCCCTTTCACTATTTGGGGGTCTGTAGTATACTCCCAGTAGTGTGACTGCCCCTTTTTTATTGCTAAGCTCAATCCATAAAGCCTTGTTTGTTGACCCATTTAGTATATCATCCCTTCTCACAACTGGAATTGATTCTTTAACCATTAGTGCGACCCCCCTTCCTTTTTTACCTCCTACTCTATCGTGTCTGAAGACTCTATAACCAGGGATATTATGCTGCCAGTTTTGTCTCCTTTAGCCAGGTCTCCATTATATCCTCATTTTTCGAGGTTTAGCCTTCCTCCCACTCAGTGATAGTGTCCCACTGTGAGATTCATATTCTTGTAATGTCAACCTCAGTTGAACTAGTCTCCACACCCTTGTGTGATGTCAGAGAGATATGTCTGAATCTTTTTTGGAAGTGTGGGATGTAAGTGTTTCTAACCCTTCTTCCTCCAGGGGCACCATCGAGTGAGGGCAGCTCATCAGCATTGATTTTTTTTTTTTTTTTTTGTAAAAATATACTTTATTCATAAAATATCTTCAATCACATTCCAAACCATTTCAAAAACAACATTACAAGGGTACAATCCAGGTTAAACTTTTACAAAATGTATCACCAGGTGCATCAGTACAAACAATATTACAATCATTTACAGCCTTTCATTTTGATCTGTACAGCCCGAGGGGCTCTAAACAGTTCCCAGTCTCTCGGTGCGCTGTGGTAGAAAGGTCTTAGACAGCGACCCTTCCCCATTGCGCCTTTGCGGCAGCTGCCCCAAGCTTTAGTGCGTCCCTCAGCACGTAGTCCTGGACTTTGGATTGTGCCAGTCCGCAACAATCGGTCGGGGACAACTCTTTGTGCTGGAAGACCAACAAGTTTCGGGCAGACCAAAGCGCCTCTTTCACCGAGTTGATGATCCTCCAGCTGCAGTTGATGTTTGTCTCGGTGTGTGTCCCTGGGAACAGCCCGTAGAGCACAGAGTCCTGTGTCACAGAGCTGCTCGGGATGAACCTCGACAGCAACCACTGCATCTCTCTCCAGACTTTCTTTGCAAAGGCACAATCCACAAGGAGGTGAACAACGGTCTCTTCCCCACCGCAGCCACCTCGAGGGCAACGTGCAGAGGGGGTTAGCTTCCTGGCGTGTAGGAAGGATCTGACGGGGAGGGCCTTTCTCACCACCAGCCAAGCTACGTCTTGGTGCTTGTTGGAAAGTTCTGGCGATGAGGCATTCTGCCAAATGACTTTGACAGTCTGCTCGGGGAACCATCCCACAGGGTCCACCCTCTCCTTATCCCTCAGGGCCTCTAGGACGTTACGTGCTGACCACTGCCTGATGGACTTGTGGTCAAAGGTGTTTTTCTGCATAAATTTTTCCACCAGGGACAGGTGGTACGGCACGGTCCAACTACTTGGAGCGTTCCGCGGCAGCGTGGCCAGACCCATCCTTCGCAACACCGGGGACAGGTAGAACCTCAGCACGTAGTGACACTTGGTGTTTGCGTACTGAGGGTCTACGCACCGCTTGATGCAGCCACACACAAAGGTGGCCATCAGTATGAGGGCGATGTTGGGCACGTTTTTTCCCCCTTTATCTAGAGGCTTGTACATCGCGTCCCTGCGGACACGATCCATTTTCGACCTCCAGATAAAGCGGAAGATGGCTCGAGTGATCGCCATCGCGCAGGAGTCTGGAATGGGCCAGACCTGCGCCACGTACAGCAACAGCGAGAGTACCTCACACCTGATGACCAGGTTCTTACCCGCAATGGAGAGGGAGCGTCGCTCCCACATGCCCAGTTTCCTTTTCACCATAGCCACTCGCTCCTTCCAGTTTCTAACGCATGCCCCGGTCCCTCCGAACCATATCCCCAGCACCTTCAGGCCGTCAGCCCTGACAGTGAAGGGGACAAAGGATCGGTCAGCCCAGTTCCCAAAGAACATGGCCTCGCTCTTCCCACGATTTACCTTGGCTCCCGAGGCCAGTTCGAACTGGTCGCAGATGTGCATCAGTCTGCGCACCGACAGCGGATCCGAGCAGAAGACGGCGACGTCGTCCATGTACAGGGAGGCTTTTACCTGAGTGCCTCCACTGCCTGGGATCGTCACTCCTCTTATGCCCGGATCCTTCCTGATGGACTCGGCAAAGGGTTCTATGCAGCACACGAAAAGGACAGGCGAGAGAGGACAGCCCTGCCTGAATGACATTTGTGTCTCCTCAGTGGTAGTGGCAGAAGAAAACACATGCAGGAAAGGAGGAGATCCCGAGGCAGGTCCACATCTCAGTCGCAGCAGTGTTTGCACCATTAGAAGGCGGCAAAGGCTTCAAGTCTCTCGCCTCGCTCTTGTTCCTAAGTGGACTCTCAGTTCCCAGAGTGAGCTCACTCACTGGGCTACCCTGGACCAAAGCAAAGATTATGGCCTGGTGAATCTTAAAGCCAGAACGCGCAAGTGTGAATGCAAGACTCGTTCTCGCTGCAAGTGGGTGGGCATCCCCTGAGATGAAAGTAAATGGCATTGAGGGCTAGGAGAGATGTGGTCATATGCCCTCACTTAACTTTAATCTTCCTGAAACCTGTCAACAATTAACACATCACGGGTATGTCTCCCACGTCTTCCTTCCTCCATGGCGTGATTACACTCATACTGACCCTCAGCAGCCTCTTGAGGTTCCTGGGCATCCGGATCTTCATCCTCAGATGAGCTCTCATCCTCCTCCAGTCCATCCTCTGGCAGGGGTTCACCTCTTTGTATTGCCAGATTGTGAAGAGCGCAACATACTGCAATGATGCGAGAAACCCTGTCGGGAGTGTATTGGAATGAGCCGCCCGAGGGGTCCAAGCATCTGCAGAAGCCCTATGGTCTGCTCTGTAAGGGAGCGTGTGGAGCTGTGAGCAGCAACGTACCTCTCCTCGGAAGGACTCTAAGGGTGATGCACCGGTGTCATCAGCCAGCATTCCATTGGGTACCCCTTATCCCCATGCAGCCATCCCTGCAGATGTACAGGCCTCTCGAAAATCTCAGGCACCTGGGAGTGATTCAGGATGCAGGAGTCATGGCAACTCCCAGGGCATCGTGCACAAACCTGCAGTATGTGCTTCCAGTGATCCTGTGTACCAGTTGTACATTGATGGAACGATAGCCCTTGCAGTTACAAACATCAGGGGCTGTTGCCATGGAGCTCGTAAAGCCACATGGGTACAGTCTATTGCACCCTACATTCTTGGTGGCAAAGCCGGTAAATCTTGTAGCTTGGCTATCTTTGTCCAGAGCAAACCTGACATAATGATGGGCCTTGTAAAGGGCATCTGTGACCTCCTTTATGTATTGATGTGTTGTGGACTGAGAGATGCCATACAGGTCCCCTGTTGATCCTTGGAAAGAACCGGAGGCAAAGAATTAAGCATTGCTGTCACCTTCAAAGCCACTGACAGGGGATACCCCCCAACTCCATGTGGCATCAGGTCTTCATGAAGAATATGGCATACGTGATGTACCAGTGATTAGGCACAAGCGCAGACATGTACGGCATTGCTTCTCACTCATTTGTAAATTGGAGATTCTTCTACGATAAACCCTAGGTATGGCGAGTCACCCTCTGGGTCTGGGTCTCTCCTCCTGACCCTCCTGTTCATGCTCTGGCTCCAATCCTGGCTCTGTGCTCCAATCTCTTATGTGGCATATTAATGACCAATCAGTTTTTAAAAATTAATTTATGGGATGTGGATGTCGCTGGCTGGGCCAGCATTTATTGCCCATCCCTAATTGCTCTTGAGAAGGTGATGGTGAGCTGCCTTCTTGAACCACTGCAGTCCATGTGGTGTAGGTACACCCATAGTGCTGTTAGGGAGGGAGTTCCAGGATTTTGACCCAGTGACAATGAAGGAACGGCGATATATTTCCAAGTCAGGATGATGAGTGACTTGGAGAGGAACTTCAAGGTGGTGGTGTTCCCATGTGCCTGCTGTGATTGGATGCCCTTTGACTTGTTAGGAGTGTCAAATCTGGTGAACATGTGACAGGCCTTCATTGATGGAATGCCATATATGATACGGCTGTGTCTCCCTCATTATTGCCTGCATTCCCAAATTTTACATTCCTATGTGTTACCCTTGAGATGGAGCGACTGTGATGTGAAGACACTGAGTTCTGAGTAGCCCTCTAACAGTGCTAATGAAGCCATTGGCTTTCAGTGGCTTTCATAGCAAGGAGGTTTTCCTCCTTTCTTTTGAAGCAGACTCCTGCTCACTCCGACAGCAACAAGAAGTTAGACGGTGACCCCAAAAAGTCTCCCCTCGTGTTCGCTCTTCCCCCTCACTGCCATTCCACAGCCTTCCTTCCTCATTGCCCACTTTGTGTTCATCAACCCCACCCTTGCCTCACAGCCTACCCCAAGTGCTAGTTTCTGAAAGTGGAGGCCTGCATGAGTGCCACAGCACAGTGGTGTTCCTCGGGACAACGTAGGCAAAGAGCAGGAGCAGGCCAATCTTACAGCCCCAGCATTGTTGCATTCATCACAACAAAACTGGTGCAGCACTGTGGCAGGTAGGCTATGTATGTTGCACTCACCTTGCAGTTACTAGCGAACTGAGGTTCAACTTGTGCACGTCACTCCTTTTCAAATAAGTAACTTCCCACTGACACAAGATTGGAAAGCGTGATCAAATTCCAACGAGCAGCTGTTTTAATGATCATTCATGAGATGTTAATTAATGCAAATGGCATTCACGCCACTAGTCAGCGGGATAACCAACCTGCTATAAACCCACCATCGGGAGAATTTCAAGCTGTTCTTACACCGGATTTCCAACTTTTTGCCTGCCTCAGAATTCTCCGCTCCTGCCTGCGACAAAACCCACCACAGGCAGGATGGGAAAATTCGGCCCTTTGTTTCAAAGCTCCCTTTGGAAAAATCGTATCAGCATGGATTTGTTCTGGGAAGAAAAAAGCAAAAAACTGCGGATGCTGGAAATCCAAAACAAAAACAAAAAGACCTGGAAAAATTCAGCAGGTCAGGCAGCATCTGAGGAGAGGAGCACAGTTAACGTTTCGAGTCCGAATGACCCTTCAACGGAACTAAGTAAAAATAGAAGAGAGGTGAAATATAAGCTGGTTTAAGGGGGAGGTGGGGGTGGGACAAGAAGAGCTGGATAGAGGGCCAGTGATAGGTGGAGATAACCATAGATGTCACAGACAAAAGGATAAAGAGGTGTTGAAGGTGGTGATATTATCTAAAGGAATGTGCTAATTAAGGGTAGAAAGCAGGACGAGCAAGGTACAGATAGCCCTAGTGGGGGTGGGGTGGGGGGAAGGGATCGAAATAGGCTAAAAGGTAGAGATAAAACAATGTACACTTAAAAATAATGGAAGTAGGTGGGAAAAGAAAAATCTATATAAATTATTGGAAAAAACAAAAAGGAGGGGGAAAATCGGAAAGGGGGCGGGGATGGAGGAGAGAGTTCATGATCTAAAATTGTTGAACTCAATATTCAGTCCGGAAGGCTGTAAAGTGCCTAGTCGGAAGATGAGGTGCTGTTCCTCCAGTTTGCGTTGAGCTTCACTGGAACAATGCAGCAGGCCAAGGACGGACATGTGGGCATGAGAGCAGGGTGGAGTGTTGAAATGGCAAGCGACAGGGAGGTCTGGGTAATACTTGCGGACAGACCGAAGGTGTTCTGCAAAGCGGTCACCCAGTCTGCGTTTGGTCTCTCCAATGTAGAGGAAACCGCATTGGAATGCAGTAGACTAATTTGAGGGAAGTGCAATTGAAATGCTGCTTCACTTGAAAGGAGTGTTTGGGCCCTTGGACAGTGAGGAGACGGGAAGTAAAGGGGCAGGTGATGCACCTTCTGCGGTTGCATGGGAAGGTGACGTGGGAGGAGGTTGAGGTGTAGGGGGTGATGGAAGAGTGGACCAGGGTGTCCCGGAGGGAACGATCCCTGCGGAATGCCGCCGGAGGAGGTGAAGGGAAGATGTGTTTGGTGGTGGCATCATGCTGGAGTTGGTGGAAATGGCGGAGGATGATCCTTTGAATGCGGAGGTTGGTGGGGTGATAAGTGAGGACAAGGGGGACCCTATCATGTTTCTGGGAGGGAGAAGAAGGTGTGAGGGCGGATGTGCAGGAGATGGGCCGGACACGGTTGAGGGCCTGTCAACCACCATGGGTGGAAAACCTCGGTTAAGGAAGAAGGAGGACATGTCAGAGGAACTGGTTTTGAAAGTGGCATCATCAGAACAGATGCGACGGAGGCGAAGGAATTGAGAGAATGGGATGGAGTCCTTACAGGAAGCGGAGTGTGAGGAGCTGTAGTCGAGGTAGCTGTGGGAGTCGGTAGGCTTGTAATGGATATTGGTGGCCAGTCTATCACCAGAAATTGAGACAGAGAGGTTAAGAAAGGGAAGGGAAGTGTCAGAGATGGACCATGTGAAAATGATGGAGGGGTGGAAATTGGAAGCAAAATTAATAAATTTTTCCAGGTCCAGAGGAGAGCATGAAGCAGCACCGAAGTAATCATCGATGTACCGGAGAAAGAGTTGTGGGAGGGGGCCGGAGTAGGACTGGAACAATGAATGTTCCATATTCACCATACCCCCTGACCTTCCCCTCTCTGACGCTGAACGTTCAGTGCTCAGCAAAGGACTCAGTTTCATACCCTTACGCCCTCATCTCAATGAATTTCGGGCTCGGCACGATGCTGAACTCTTCTTCCACCGCCTTCGTCTCCGTGCTCACTTCTTTGGGCAGGAGTCCTCTCCCCATTCAACGGATCCTTTTACCCACCTCCAATATTCTCCCTCCACCTGGACCCCTCCCTCTGGATTCTTACATTCTCTTGATCTTTTCATTGAGAACTGTCGGCGTGACATTAGTCGTCTCAATTTCTCTGCTCCTCTCGCCCACTCTAACCTGTCTCTCTCTGAACTTGCTGCACTCTGTTGTCTCAGGTCCAACCCTGACATTGTCATCAAACCCGCTGACAAGGGGGGTGCTGTTGTTGTCCGGTGCACTGACCTCTACCTTGCAGAGGCTGAGGGTCAACTCGCAGACACTTCCTCCTACCTCTCCCTGGACCATGACCCCACCACTGAACATCAAGCCATTGTTTCCAGGACTGTTACTGACCTCATCTCCTCTGGAGATCTTTCTCCCACAGCCTCCAACCTGATAGTCTCCCAACCTCGGACGGCCCGCTTCTACCTCCTACCCAAATCCAAAAACAGGACTGTCCTGGCAGACCGATCGTGTCAGCCTGTTCCTGCCCCACGGAACTCATTTCTCGCTATCTTGACTCCATTCTCTCTCCCCTTGTCCAGTCCCTTCCCACCTACATCCGTGATTCCTCTGACACCCTACAACATATCAACAATTTCCAGTTCCCTGGCCCCAACCGCCTCCTCTTCACCATGGACGTCCAATCCCTCTACATCTCCATCCCCCACCGGGATGGTCTGATGGCTCTCCGCTTCTTCCTCGAACAGAGGCCCGAACATTCCCCATCCACCACTACTCTCCTCTGTCTGGCTGAGCTTGTTCTCTTAACTGAACAATTTCTCCTTAAACTCCTCTCACTTCCTCCAAAAGTTGTGGCTATGGGTACCCGCATGGGCCCCAGCTATGCCTGTCTCTTTATGGGGTATGTGGAACATTCCTTGTTCCAGTCCTACTCCGGCCCCCTCCCACAACTCTTTCTCCGGTACATCGATGATTACTTCGGTGCTGCTTCATGCTCCCGTCTGGACCTGGAAAAGTTTATTAATTTTGCTTCCAATTTCCACCCCTCCATCATTTTCACATGGTCCATCTCTGACACTTCCCTTCCCTTCCTTGACCTCTCTGTCTCAATTTCTGGTGATAGACTGGCCATCAATATCCATTACAAGCCCACCGACTCCCACAGCTACCTTGACTACAGCTCCTCATACCCCGCTTCCTGTAAGGACTCCATCCCATTCTCTCAATTCCTTCGTCTCCGTCGCATCTGTTCTGATGATGCCACTTTCAAAAACAGTTCCTCTGACATGTCCTCCTTCTTCCTTAACCGAGGTTTTCTACCCACGGTGGTTGACAGGCCCTCAACCGTGTCCGGCCCATCTCCTGCACATCCGCCCTCACACCTTCTTCTCCCCCCCAGAAACATGATAGGATCCCCCTTGTCCTCACTTATCACCCCACCAGCCTCCGCATTCAAAGGATCATCCTCCGCCATTTCCACCAACTCCAGCATGATGCCACCACCAAACACATCTTCCCTTCACCTCCTCCGGCGGCATTCCGCAGGGATCGTTCCCTCCGGGACACCCTGGTCCACTCTTCCATCACCCCCTACACCTCAACCCCCTCCCACGTCACCTTCCCATGCAACCGCAGAAGGTGCATCGCCTGCCCCTTTACTTCCCGTCTCCTTACTGTCCAAGGGCCCAAACACTCCTTTCAAGTGAAGCAGCATTTCAACTGCACTTCCCTCAAATTAGTCTACTGCATTCCAATGCGGTTTCCTCTACATTGGAGAGACCAAACGCAGACTGGGTGACCGCTTTGCAGAACACCTTCGGTCTGTCCGCAAGTATTACCCAGACCTTCCTGTCGCTTGCCATTTCAACACTCCACCCTGCTCTCATGCCCACATGTCCGTCCTTGGCCTGCTGCATTGTTCCAGTGAAGCTCAACACAAACTGGAGGAACAGCACCTCATCTTCCGACTAGGCACTTTACAGCCTTCCGGACTGAATATTGAATTCAACAATTTTAGATCATGAACTCTCTCCTCCATCCCCGCCCCCTTTCCGATTTTCCCCCTCCTTTTTGTTTTTTCCAATAATTTATATAGATTTTTCTTTTCCCATCTACTTCCATTATTTTTAAGTGTGCATTGTTTTATCTCTACCTTTTAGACTATTTCGATCCCTTCCCCCCACCCCACCCCCACTAGGGCTATCTGTACCTTGCTCGTCCTGCTTTCTACCCTTAATTAGCACATTCCTCTAGATAATATCACCACCTTCAACACCTCTTTATCCTTTTGTCTGTGACATCTTTTGGTTATCTCTACCTATCACTGGCCCTCTATCCAGCTCTTCTTGTCCCACCCCCACCCCCCTTAAACCAGCTTATATTTCACTTCTCTTCTATTTTTACTTAGTTCTGTTGAAGGGTCATTCGGACTCGAAACGTTAACTGTGTTCCTCCCCTCAGATGCTGCCTGACCTGCTGAATTTTTCGAGGTATTTTTGTTTTTGTTTTGTTCTGGGAAGTCCTGGGTTGTACTTCTGTTTAAAGTGAAAGTAATGTCTTGGTTTGGGAAATATCTTCTGGATTTTTTGGCTAAGAATCTATAGGGCTGTTGTCAAAAAGGTAGTTGTATTGTATACCTTTCAAAACGCATTTTGGGGGTTATTATGGATGATTTCTTTCTAGTCCTCTTTCTTTTATCTTGTGTGTTGCTGCACGTGGCCCAGGTCTGGTCCATTCCTCGCTCCTGGGCGAGGGTGATCACCCAACCCATCTTTCGCTTTATCTGGCGGTCGAAAATGGATCGTGTCCGCAACGATGCGATGTACAAGCCTCTAGATAAAGGGGGAAAAAACATGCCCAACATTGCCCTTATCCTGATGGTCACCTTTGTGTGCGGCTGCATCAAGCTGTGTGTAGACCCTCGGTATGCAAACACCAAGTTTCACTACGTGCTGAGGTTCTACCTGTCCCCAGTGTTGCGAAGGTTGGGTCTGGCCACGCTGCTGCGGAATGCTCCAAGTTGTTAGACCGTGCCGTACCACCTGTCCCTCGTGGAAAAATTTATGCAGAGAAACGCCTTTGACCACAAGTCCATCAGGCAGTGGTCGGCACGTAATGTCCTAGAGGCCCTGCGGGAAAAGGAGATGGTGGGTACTGTCGGATGGTTCCCCGAGCAGACTGTCAAAGTCAGTTGGCAGAATGCCTCATCGCCAGAACTTTCCAACAAGCACCAAGATGTAGCTTGGCTGCTAGTGAGAAAGGCCCTCCCCGTCAGATCCTTCCAACACACCAGGAGTCTCACCCCCTCTGCACGTTGCCCTCGAAGTGGCTGTGATAGGGAAGAGACTGTTGTTCAGCTCCTTGTAGAATGTGCCTTTGCAAAGAAGGTCTGGAGAGAGATGCAGTGGTTTCTGTTGAGGTTCATCCCGAGCAGTCTGTGACACAGGATTCTGTGCTCTACGGGCTGTTCCCAGGGACACACACTGAGATAAACATCAACTGCAGCTGGAGGATCATCAACTCGGTGAAAGACGTTCTTTGGTCTGCCCGAAACCTGTTGGTCTTCCAGTGCAAAGAGTTGTCCCTGACCGAGTGTTGCAGACTGGCACATTCCAAGGTCTAGGACTACGTGTTGAGGGACGCAGTAAAGCTTGGGGCAGCCGCCACAAAGGCGCAATGGGGAAAGGTCGCTGTCTAAGACCTTTCTGCCATAGCGCACCGAGGGGCTGGGAATTATATAGATCCCATGGGCTGTACAACTCACAAATATTGTATGTAGTGAATACTAAGTGTACCATAATTGTTTTGAAGCACCTCAGAGTACGATATGATGTATGTAGATAACTCCAATCCCATTGCATTGCCTGACTGTCTGTAACAACCATATTGACATGACTGTAATATTCATTGATTGTATTGAAGCACCTCATGATCCATGTGTAAAATTTGAATCTGATTGCACTTTTTGTGATGGCCATTTGGAAATGTAATGTAATGTTCTTTCAGATATTTTCTGAATAAAGTATAATTTTTGCCAAAAAAATAAGAGTGACATCACAAGGCGGCGCGAGAGAGTAGCGGAGAGATCAGAACCAGCGCGAGTGTGAGGAAGCTTCATAAAGTGACATCAGCACAAAGGTGAGAGCTGATTGGTGAGTAGTGGGTAAGTGTTTTTCTCCATTTTTTTTCTCCAGTTTTTCTCCAGTTTAAAATAGATTAAGCTGAGGAAAGGTAAGGGTTCTAGTTTTTATTTAAAGTACATAAACAATTTAACATTTTTTCACTGTGTTTATCTTAAAGTAAGGGTTTTTTTTTCAACTGCACGCATGGCAGGGCAGCTCAGTCTTGTGTTATGTACCGCCTGCAATGTGGGAAGTCCGAGGCGCTCCTTGCGCTCTGACCGACCACGTGTGCAGAAAGTGCCACCAGTTGCAGCTACTTGAGCTCTGGGTTTCAGAGCTTGAGCAGCAGCTGGAGGCAGAGGTGCATCCGCGAGGCTGAGAGTTTCGTGGATAACACATTTATAGACGTGGTCACTCCACAGCTTACAGTAGTGCAGACAGAGAAGGAATGGGTAGCCATCAGTCAGAAGAAAGGTGTCAGGCAGGTAGTCAGGAAACCCCCAGGGTGAATCTCACTCGAGAACCGTTTTTCTGTGTTTGGAAAACGGTGACAATGACGGTTCCTCTGGGGAGCGCAGCCACGCTCACCATAGCTCATGGTGCTATGAGTGGTTCAGCTGCATGGGGGAGGAGGAAAAAGAGGGGAAGCGCAATAGTGGTAGGATACTCAATAGTAAGAGGAACAGACAAGCGTTTCTGTGGCCGTAGACATGACTCCAGGATGGTATGTTGCCTCCCTGATGCCAGGGTCAAGGATGTCACTGAACGGCTGCAGGACATTCTAAAGGAGGAGGGCAAACAGATAGAGATCGTGGTACATATTGGTACCAACGACATAGGTAGAAAGAGGGATGAGGTTCTGCAAGCAGAATTTAGGGAGCTCTGAAACAGATTAAAAAACAGGACCTCAAAGATAGTAACCTCTGGATTACTTCCGGTGCCACGCGCTAGTGAGTATAGAAATAGGAGTTTAGCCCAGATAAATGCGTGGCTGGAAAGATGGTGCAAGAAGGAGGGCTTTAGATTTCTGGGACATTGCGACCGTTTCTGGGGACGGTAGGACCTGTGCAAGGTGGACAGGTCGCACCTGAACCGGAATGGGACCAACATCCTTGCGGGGAGGTTTGCTAGTGCTGCTGGGGAGGGTTTAAACTAACTTGGCAGGTGGATGGGATTCTGAGAGGAGGTTCAACAGGGGGAAATGCACAGCCAAAATTAGAAGAGAGAGTAAGTGAGTCTGGAAGGCATAGAAATTATAGGCCAGTTAAGGCACAAGGGAGCTTGGCAAGGTTGGATGGTATTTATTTTAATGCAAGGAATCTGACGAATAAGGTAGATGAGTCGAGGGCACAAATTAACACATGGAAGTATGATGTCATTGCTGTCAGAGAGACATGGTTGAGAGAGGGGCAGGATTGGCAGCTCAATATTCCAGGATATAGGGTCTTCAGGCGAGACAGGGAAGGAGGTAAAAGAGGAGGGGTATATCGCAGTATTGATCAAGGAATCAATAAGAGCAGTATGGAGGGATGATAGAAGGCTCCTCAAATGAAGCCATATGGGTAGAACTGAAAAGCAAAAAAAGGAGCAATCACATTGCTGGGAGTGCACTATAGGCCCCCAAACAGTCAGAGAGAAATAGAAGAGCAGATATGTAGGCAAATTTCAGAGAAGTGTAAAAATAATAGGATAGTAATAGAGGGGGATTTCAACATACCCAACATTAACTGGGTTAGTCATAGTGTGATAGGTTTAGGGGGAGCGGAATTCTTAAAATGCATCCAGGAGAGCTTATTAAGCCAGTACGTAGAAGGTCCTACAAGGTCCTGGACTTAATTTTAGGGAATGAAGCCAGGCAAGTGGTAGAGGTATCAGTGGGGGAGCATTTTGCAGATAGTGATCATAACTCCGTTAGATTCAAGGTTGCTATGGAAAAAGACATAGATGGACTAGAAATCAGAGTTCTAAATTGGTGGAAGGCCAATTTTAATAAGATCAGATATGATTTGGCCAGAGTGGACTGGGAGCAGCTACTTTTAGGTAAATCTGCGTCAGAGCAGTGGGACTCATTCAGGAAGGAAATAGGGAGAGTACAGGGCCAACACATTCCAGTAAAGACAAAGGGTGGGACCAACAATTCCAGGGAACTCTGGATGTCGAGGGATATACAGGATTGGAAAAAGAGAAAAAGGGAGGCTAATGGCAGATACCGAGGGCTCAAAACAGCGGAAGCCCTCGAGGAGTATAGAATGTGTAGGGGGGAACTTAAAAAGGAAATGAGAGTAAAAAGGGGGCATGAAAAAACATTGGCAGGTAAAATAAAGGAAAATCTAAAGCTATTTTACAAGTACATTAAGAGTAAGAGGATAACTAGGGAAAGAGTCGGGTCTATTAAGGACCATAGTGGAATTTGTATGTGGAGCCAGAAGACGTAGGTAGGGTTCTAAATGAATACTTTGTGTTGGTGTTCACAAGTGAGATGGATGACGTGGGTATGGAAATCAGGCAGAAGGTCTGTGATATCATTAAAGAAATTAGCATAGAAAGGGAGGAGGTTCTGAGTGGTCTGGCAGGCTTAAAGTAGATAAATCTCCAAACCCGGATGAAATGTATCCCAGGCTGTTGAGTGAGACAAGGGAGGAGATAGCAGGGGCGCTGGCAATAATTTTCAATACCTCTCTGGCCACAGGAGAGGTGCCAGAGGACTGGAGGACAGCCAATGTGGTACCATTATTAAAGAAGGGAGGAAGGGATAAACCAGCGAACTACAGGCCAGTCAGTCTAACCTCAGTGATGGGGAAACTATTGGAAGCAATTCTGAGGGACAGAATTAATCTACACTTGGAGAGGCAGGGATTAATCAGCATGGTTTTGTTGAGGGGAAGTCATGTCTGACCAATTTGATTGAACTTTTCAAACATGTGACCGGGGCAGAATTTTCTGCCTGCCGAGCGGGTGGGCCTGCCGGAGAAGCAGGCCCCGCTGCCATTTTATGTGGGCGGGCCAATTAAGGCCCGCCCAGCATGACATTTGGCAGGAAGCGCTATGCACTTCCTGTGCGGTTGGGGGAGATTCCCCAAAAGTGAGAGTGCACTCTTTCGCGCATGCGCCCGGAAGAGCACACATCTCCCTGAGGCTAAGTGCACCCTCAGGGAGATCGCTTCCACTTTGAAAAAGATTAAAAATAGGAAAAAAAAATTTCCCTAACATGTCCCCCTCATAAGATAATGTCACATGAGATGGGACATGTTCATAATTTATACTATAACTTTATTAAACTTTTTAAAACCCTGCATGAACCTCATCCCGCCAGTGGATGAGGTTTCATGTTTTTTCTATTTGCCGCCGGGGCTCCTGGCCAACCCGCCAACCTTAAAGTTGGACGGGCAGGTCCTTTAATCATTCAAATGATCCTGTCAATGGCCTCAATTGGCCATTGACAGGTTGGTGGGCGCACAGCTGATTTTGCTGCCCCCCGCCTTCCTGAAAATTTAAATGGGGCAGGATGACGTCGGGAGTTCTCCCCGACGTCATCCTGTGTCATTTTATGTGTCGGCGAGCGGGCCCCGCCCCTGCTTGCCGACGGCAAAATTCTGCCCCAGGTGTGTAGATGAGGGCAATGCATTTGACGTGGTCTAATTGGACATCAGCAAGGCTTTTGATAAGGTCCGGATGGGAGACTGATAACGAAGGTAAAAGCCCATGGGATCTAAGGCAATTTGGTAAACTGGATCCAGAATTGGCTGAGTGGCAGGAAGCAGAGGGTGATGGTCGAGGGGTGTTTTTGTGACTGGATGCCTGTGTCCAGTGGGGTTCCACAGGGATCGGTGTTGGGTCCCTTGCTGTTTGTGGTATATGTAAACGACTTAGACTTAAATGTAGGAGGGTTGATAGGTAAGTTTGCGAAAATTAATGGGGTGGTAAATAGTGAGGAGGATAGCCTTAGATTACAGGAGGATATTGACAGGCTAGTCAGATGGGCTGATCAGTGGCAAATGGAATTTAATCCGAGTAAGTGTGAGGTGATGCATTTGGGCAGGACAAACAAGGCACGGGAATATTCGATGAATGGTAGGACCCTGGGAAGTACCGAGGATCAGAGGGATCTTAGTGTGCATGTCCACCGGTCTCTTAAAATAGTGGGACTGGTGGATAAGGTGGTTAAGAAGGCATATGGGATACTTGCCTTTATTAGCCGAGGCATAGAATATAAGAGCAGGGAGGTTATGCTGGAACTATATAAAACGCTAGAGTATTGTGTGCAGTTCTGGAATCCGCATTATAGGAAGGATGTGATTGCACTAGAGAGAGTGCAGAGATTTACCAGGATGTTGCCTGGGCTGGAGAGTTTTAGTTATGAGGAGAGATTTGATGGACTGGGGTTATTTTCCCTGGAGCAGAGGAGATTGAGGGGGGACATGATTGAGGTGTATAAAATTATGAGGGGCATATATAAGGTAGACAGGAAGGAACTTTTCTCCTTGGTGGAGGGATCAATAACCAGGGGGCATTAGTTTAAGGTAAGGGGCAGGAGGTTTAGAGGGGATGTGAGGAAGAATTTTTTCACCCAGAGGGTGGTGGGAATCTGGAGCTCACTGCCTGAAAGGGTGGTACAGGCAGAAACCCTCATAACATTTAAGAAGTATTTGGATGTGCACTTGCGATGCCATGGCATACAAAGCTTAGTGCTGGAAAATGGGATTAGAATAGTTAGGTACTTGTTTGACGGGCACAGGCTTAATGGGCCGAAGGGCCTTTTTCCATGCTGTAGACCTCTATGACTCTAGGACGCCAGTCTACTACAAATGGACATGTAGAATCCAAAGGTGAAGTGAAGAAAATAATTTGTTATCATTGTAATAAGGCTTGTCACATGAGGTCAAATGGTGGAAATTAAATGGGAAGCCGATTGCAGTAATTGACCTCTCAGCTAGGGGAAACAAGTCTTTCCTGTCTACCCTATCGAGACCCTTCAATTTTGTACACCTCAATTAGGTCACTCCTTAGCCTCCTCTGTTCTAAGGAAAGCAACCCTAGCCTATCCAATCTCTCCTCATAGCTGCATGTGGTGACCAGAACTGTATACAAAATTCCAGCTCTGGCCTAGCCAGCATTTTATACAGTTCCATCATTACTTTCCTGGTTTTGTATTCAATACCTCGCCCAATAAAGGAAAACTTCTGTATGCATTCTTGACCATCTTATCCACCTGTCCTGCCACCTTCAAGACCTATGGACATGCGCTCCAAGGTCTCTCACTTCCTCAGCCCCTCTCAATAACATCCCATTAATTGAGTATTTCCTTGCTTTGTTTGCCCTCCCCAAATGCATTACCTCACACTTTTCCAGATTGAATTCCATTTGCCACTTCTCCGCCCACTCAACCAAACCATTGATATCATTCTGGAGTCGACAGCTATCCTCTTTGCTATCAACTGCACGGCCAATTTTGTGTCATCTGCAAATGTCCCAATCACGCCTCCCAAGGTTAAGTCTAAATCATTAATATATACAACAAACAGCAAGGGCCCCAACACTGAGCCCTGTGGAACACCACTGGAAACTGTTTTCCATCCATCGCCCATTACCTTTTGTTTCTTGTCACTGAGCCAGTTTTGGGTACAACCTGCCACCTTTCCCTTTGTCCCATGAGGTCTCACTCTCCTGACTAGTCTGGCATGTGGGACCTTGTCAAATGCCTTATTAAAATCCATGTAGACAACATCCACTGCAGAACCCTCATCAATCCTCATTGTTACTTCCTTGAAAACTCTATTTAAGTGAGTAAGACTTGATTTTCCCCTTACAAAACCATGCTGACTAACCCTGATCAATCTGTGCCTGTCTAAGTGACAATTTATCCTGTCTCTCAGAATTATTTCCAATAATTTGGCCACCACCGAAGTCAGACTGACTGGCCTATAATTTTCTGGCCTATCCCTCACATTCCTTTTAAATGATGGTACAACGTTCACAGACTTCCAATCCTCTGGGACCTCGCCTGTATCTAGTGAGAATTGGAAAATGATCTTCAGAGCATCGCTATTTCCTCCCTGGGTTCCTTCAACAGCCCGGGATACAATCCATCTGGCCCTGGTGATTTATCCACCTTCAAGGATGCCAGTCCCTCCACTACTTCCTCTCTCACTACGCTTATTGTATCTAATATTTCACACTCCTCCTCTTTAACTAGAATGTCTGCATCATCTCTCTCCTTAGTGAAGACAGACACAAAGTACCCATTGAGAACCCTGCCCACATCATCTGCATCAGCCCACAAGTTACCATGTACATTTCTGATAGGATCTACCTTTTCCTTAATTATTTTCTTGCTCTTAATTACTGGTAAAACATTTTAGGATTTTCTTTGATTTTTACCTGCCAATATTTTTTCGTATCCTCTCCTTGCTTTCCTAATTTCCATTTTTACTTCACCCATGTACTTTTTATACTCCTCTAGGCTTTCTACAGTATTAAGTTTTTTGTGACTGTCAAAAGCTTTCTTTTTCTGCTTTATCTTGGCCTGTATGCTTCTGGATAACTAGATGGCTCTAGATTTGGCAATACCATCCTTTGTCTTTGTGGGGACATGTCTGCACCGTGCCCATAGAATCTCGCCTTTGAATGCCTCCCATTAATTTGACCCAGGTTTTTTTTCTAATGCTGTATGCAGTCCACTCTCACCAGCTCATCTCTCAGCTTTGTAAAATTTGTCTTCCCCCAATTTAGAACTTTCACTCCTGTTCTATCTTTGTCCTTTTTCATAATGATGCTAAATCTAACTATATTATGGTCACTATCTCCAAAATGGTCACCCACTGCTACTTCATCCACTTGCCCAGCTTCATTTCTTAATACTAAATCTAGAATTGCACCCCTCTTGTTGCGCTTGTTATGTGCTGGTTAAAAAAGTTTTCCTGAATGCAGTTCAAGAATTTTGTGCCCACTGTGCCCTTCACACTGTTCGTATCCCAGTTGATATTAGGGTGATTGAAGATCCCAACAATTACTGCCCTATTGTTTTTGCACTCAGATATCAGTCTACATATTTACCCTTCCACTATTTAGGGGTCTATAGCACACTCCTAGCAGTGTGACTGCCCCTTTTTATTCCTGAGCTCAACCCATATGGCCTCATTTGATTCATTTTGTATATCATCCCTCCTCACAACTGTAATTGATTCTTTAATCAATAATGCTACATCCCCACTTTTCTTATCCCCCTCTCTATTATGCCTGAAAATTCGATACCCAGGGATATTGAGCTGCCATTTTTGCCCCTTCTTAAGCCAAGTTTCCATTAGAGCAATGATATCATGCTGCCATGTGTCAATCAGTGCCCTCAGCTCATTGACTTTATTTACTATGCTCCTTGCATTTACATTTTTACCTTTTAACACTGCCAAGTTCCTGTGCTGTACACTTTTTAACCTGTGCGGCTTCTGTCTTTCAGAGTCACTCATTAATTCTCCATTTCTCGTTCCCTGCTCTGACTTTGCCCTGAGGTTCCCATCCCCCTGCCAATCTGGTTTAAACGCTCCCCTCAACAGCACTAGCAAATCTCCCTGTGAGGACATTCATCCCTGTTCTGTTCAGGTGTAGACTGTCCAGCTTGTACAGATCCCACCTTCCCCAGAACTGGTCCCAAGGCCTCAGAAATCTGATGCCCTCCGTCCTACACCAGCTTTCCAGCCACATGTTTATTTGCTCATTACTCGCTTGCACATGGGACTGGGAGTAATCCTGAGATTACTGCTTTCGAGGTCCTGCTTTTCAATCTCCTTCCCAGCTCCCTAAAGTCTGCTTTCAGGACCTTATCTCCTTTCCTATCTAAGTCATTGGTACCAATGTGGACCATGAGCTCTGGCTGTTCACCCTTCCCCAGAAGAATGTCCTGCAGCTGCTCCATGACATCCTTGACCCTGGCACCAGGGAGGCAACATACTATCCTGGAGTCATGTCTACAGCTACAGCAATGCCTGTTTCCCTAACTGACGAATCCCCTATTACTTCTGCTCTTCCCCTCTTCTTTCTCCCCTCCTGTGCAGCAGAGCTACCTGTGGTGCCACAAACTTGGCTCTGACTGCACTCCTCCAAGGAACCTCACTGGTATCCAAAACGGAAAACTGATTGGTGAGTGGGACCACAGAGGACTCCTTCACTACCTGCCTAATTTTCTTGGACTTCCTGGTGGTCACCCATTCCCTTTCTGCTTCCAGGCTTCTAAGCTACTGTGTGACCGCCACTCTGAACGTGCTATCCACATAGCTCTCAGTCTCACGGGTGCACCACAGTGACACTAGCCACCACTCGATCTCCGAAACTTGGAGCTACCTTCAAAAAAGAATTGGTTTGGGCACAGTCAAGGTATATTCCATCGAAAAAGGAAATTGAAATTTAGATGAAGAAGAAAAAGTGTGCTTTTGACAGGTGTCAGGTAGAAAATACAATTCAGAACCAAGAGGAATACAGAAGGTTCAGAGGGAAGGTGAAAAAGCATATTAGAGAAGCGAAGGGGGATTATGAGAAAAGACTGGCAGCCAACATAAAGGGGAATCCTAAGGTCTTCTATAGGCATATAAATATTATAAGGGTGGTAAAAGGAGAAGTAGGGCCGATTAGGGACTAAAAGGGAATTTACACATGGGTGACGGGGCCATGGCTGAGGTATTAATGGAATTCTTTGCATCTGTCTTTACCACGAAGGTAGATGCTACCCAGGCCATGGTGACAGACAAGGAAACTGTCACCAGAAGGGTTCAAAATTGATAAGGTGTTGAATAAACTGTCGGTACTTAAAGTTGACAAGGCACCGTGACCGGATGAAATGCATCCAAAGATATTGAAGGAAATGGGAATAGAAATTGAAGGGACACTGGCCATAATCTTTCAGTCTTCCCTCGACTCGGGGGTGGTGCCAGAGGATTGGAGAATTGCAAACATTACATCTTTGTTCAAAAAAGGTCATAAGGATAAGCCCAGCAATTACAGACCAGTCAGTTTAACCTCAGTGGTGGGCAAGATTCTAGAAACAGTTATTCAGGACAGAATTAGTAGTCACATGGAAAAATATGGGTTGATAAGGAAGAGCCAGCATGGATTTCTAAAAGGGAAATCATGGTTAACTAACTTGCTGGAGTTTTTTGAACAGGTAACAGAAAAAATCAATGAGGGTAATGCTGTTGACGTGGTGTACATGGACTTTCAAAAGGCATTTGATACAGTGCCACACAACAGACTTATGAGAAAAGATATTGCTCATGGAACAAAAGGGACAGGAGCAACATGGATACTAAATTGCCTGAACAATAGGAAGCAGAGAGTTATGGCCAATGGATATTTTTCGGGCTGGAGGAAGATTTGTAGTCGAGTTCCCCAGGGGTCAGTATTGGGATCCTTGCTTTCCTGATACGTATTAATGATCTAGATCTTGGTGTGCAGGGGACAATTTCAAAGCTTGCGGATGATATGAAGCTTGGGAGTGTTGTGAACTGCGAGGAGGATGGTGTGGAACTTCAAGAGGATATAGACAAGTTGGTGAAGTGGGCAGACAGGTGGCAGATGAAGTTTGATGCAGAGAAGTGTGAGGTGATGCATTTTGGTAGGAAGAAGATGGACAGACAATATAAAATAAGGGTTGAAATTTTGAAGCGGGTGCAGGAGCAGAAAGACTTGGGTGTATATGTGCATAGATCATTGAAGGTGGCAGGACAGGTGGAGAGAGCAGTTACTAAATCATATAGTATCCTGGGCTTTATTAATTGGAGCATGGAGTACAAGAGCAGGGAGGTTATGCTAAATTTATATAAGACACTGGTTAGACTTCAGCTGGAATATTGTGTACAGTTCTGGGCATCACATTATAGGAAGGATGTGAATACATTGGAGAGAGTGCAGAAAAGCTTTACAAGAATGGCTCCAAGGATGAGAAATTTCAGCTGTGAGGATAAATTGGAGAGGTTGGGACTGTTTAACATTTAAGATTTTAAGATTTAAGATTTAAAATTTAAAATTTGAACTTAAGATTCTCATTTAATTTCCCATTTAAGACAGAGATGAGGAGGAATTTCTTCTTTCTGAGGGTAGTCAACCTGTGGAATTCTTTACCGCAGAGGGCTGTAGAGGCTGGGCCATTAAGTATATTCAAGGCTGAGATAGATAGATTTTTAATCAGTAAGGGAATCAAGGTTTATGGGGAAAAGGCAGGAAAGTGGAGCTGGGGATTAACAAATCAGCCATGATCTCATTGAATGGTGGAGCAGACTCGATGGGCCAAATGGCCTACTTCTGGTTCTATGGTCTATGGTCTTATGGTCTTCTACTTGGAGAGAAGAAGGCTGAGATGAGATTTGATAGAGATGTTCAAAATCATGAGGGGGCTGGACAGAGTAGATAGGGAGAAGCTGTTTCCACTCCTAAAAGGATCAAGGCACAAATTTCAAGTGATTTGCAAAAAACCAAATGTGATGTGAGAAAAAACTTTCTCACATGAGTGGCTGGGGTCTGGAATGCACTGCCTGGAAATGTGGTGGAAGCAGGCTCAATCGAGGCATTCAAGAGGGCATTGGATGATTGTTTCTATTCAAATAATGTGCAAGGGTACAGGAAAAAGGCAGGGCAATGGCACTAGGTCATAATGCTCATTTGGAGAGTCAGTGCAGACACAATGGGACGAATGGCTTCCTTCTATGCTGTTAAAATTCTGTGATTCCGTGATACAGCTAGCATTAGTAGCTTGTTCAACTGAGGGTATTCTAGCTGAGGCTGGCCCTATTCTCATTTGACATCCAGCAAGATTGTCACTGGATAGCGATCAGAAGCAAGAAGCCTGGATGATTTTTCTGCTCCCTAGCCTAAGAAGAACTGATTTACTCCTGCAGCCCTAGCCAAGAATAGCTCCGCACAACCCTAGGATGGAACCAGAGACCTTCCTGATCCTGCACCATGGAGAACATGATGCTCCAGATCACAATTGCAACCACATCATTTCAGAAATGGCTGCTTTGATTCTGACTTAAGGCGTATATTCCAACATAAAAAATAAACCTTATTCGTTATCAAAGAAATAGTCTAAGAAATATCTTGTACGTTGCAAAGTCTTTTTGAGGTATACAACTCCAAATGTGTTGGCGTGAATACACTGCTTTCTATCAAAAGCATTTGAAAGGGTGCCACATATAAATTTGGAGTGCACAGTTTCTATTGGTGTTCACTCTAACACATTTAATTTCAAACATCTTTGTGCACAAGCACAGTCACAGCAGAACCATTCCCCATTTTCCTTTGCAATAGCTGCACCAAACCTCAGTGCATCCCTCAACACAGAGTTGTGGACCATGAAATGTTCAGCTCAGCAGCACTCAGTCAGGGCAGGTCCTTGCACTGGAAGATCAGCAGGTTTTAGACAGATCATAGGGAGTCCTTAAATAATTTAAAGGTCTTCCAGATGCAACTGAACTTTGTTCCATCCAGCTTTCCCACAACAATCTGTGGATTGTAGTCTTCTGCTGTCGAGCCACCCAGAATTAACCTTGACAACAGCCACAATGTAATTCTTTGCAGAGAAGAATTTTTTTGTTATGATGTGGAATGCATTGCCTGAAAGAGTTGTGGAAACAGATTCAATATTGGGACAGACACATGGCCAGTTTCAGTGCTGTACAATCTATGTAATAGCAATTTTCAAAAGGTAATTGGATAGCCACTTGTACAGCAAACACTTAAAGGGCTAAGGGGAAAAAGCAGCCCCTTTCAAAGAGCTGGCACAGGCATAATGGGATGAATGGCCTCCTTCTGTACAATCAGATTCTTTGCAAATGCACACTACAGAAGTATCTCAGTGACGTAATCCATGATCCTGACATTCAGGGTGCAAGCGAATAATCTGACACCAACTTGCATTTATTTAGCAACCTTAAGGTAGTAAAATTGATTTCACCTGAGTTTCAGAGACTTGGGCCTGTTGCACAATACTTACCCTGGTACTGTCTGGCTGTTAATTTCTGGTGTAAGTCAGTGATTCAAAGCGGAGCCCACTCCAGCCCCCAACCCCACACACCCCGCTTGCAACCTCACAACCCCGCAACACCCCCACAACCCGACTACCCACCCAGACCAACTGCCCACTCTCCCGCCCTTCACCCCGATTTGACTACCTATAACCCCAAGCCAATTATCCAACCCCTCAACCCGACTACCCACACCCCCAGCCAGCTACCCACCATCCCAAGCCAACTATCCAAACCCCTGACCTGACTACCCACACCCCCAGCCTGCTACCCACCATCCCAAGCCAACTATCCAAACCCCTGACCTGACTACCCACACCCCCAGCCAGCTACCCACCATCCCAAGCCAACTATCCAAACCCCTGACCTGACTACCCACCATCCCAAGCCAACTATCCAAACCCCTGACCTGACTACCCAACCCTCCCCAGCCAACTATCCATCATCCCAAGCCAACTATCCAAACCCCTGACCTGACTACCCACACCCCCAGCCAGCTACCCACCATCCCAAGCCAACTATCCAAACCCCTGACCTGACTACCCACCATCCCAAGCCAACTATCCAAACCCCTGACCTGACTATCCACACCCCCCAGCCGACTAACCACCACCCCAAGCCAACTATCCAAACACCTGACCTGACTACCCAACACCCCCAGCCAACTATCCAAACACCTGGCCTGACTGCCCAACCCTCTCCAGCCGACTACCCACCACCCCAAGCCAACTATCCAAACCCCTGACCTGACTACCTAACACCCCAAGCCAACTATCCAAACCCCTGACCTGACTACCCAACACCCCAAGCCAACTATCCAACCCCTCAATCTGACTACCCACCGCCCCAAGCTGACTACCCACCATCCCAAGCTGACTACCCACCATCCCAAGTTGACTACCTTCCAATTCAATGCCACAACACAACACTACGACCCAATTCCCGCCCCTCCCAACCCAACTACTCAATCATGCCGACGACCCACCCGCCCGACCTAACTACATATCCACCCAATCGGACAACTCATCCCCGACCCGACCACCCACTAAGCCCATTAAAACCCTTAAAACCTTGAAAATGAATCTGAACGTGGCAGTTGGTGTCATAAAAGGGGAACACAGCCTGTACGCTGCTCCTCTTTGTCACTTTTTTCCATGGACGGCTGTGCCAAAGGATAGCTGATGCAGGCAGAACAATAAGGCCTGACTGCAAGGATGTGAAACAGTAGGATCACATCTATTTTCACAGCGGCAATCACTGCAGCCCAGGAGATCTGTGCCATTAAGGAAGATGACTAAAAGTCTGTCAAAAATGTAGTAGCATCTTAAAAGAGGAAAGAGAGGTAAAGAGGTTTAGGTATGGCATTTGAGAGCTTAACACCGCAACAGATGAAGGCACAGCTGCAATGGTGGAGCAGGTAAAAATAGGGATGCACAAGAGACCAGGACCTGGATTTTCATTACTGAGGTGGGACCTCAAGTTGTACTCCATGAAAGTTTGGCCCCAGAGTTGACAAAAACTTGGCCTGGCCTTCTAAACCTCTGGCACTTTCTCCTTCTTTGAACATCCCACAATGTTCCACCTTTCTCACCTCTCAGTCAAAATTCTCATTTTCTACCATCCTCCCAAACATCATAACAAAATTCTCGCAGAGATATCCTCACTGCTTTCCTCCCTCAGTCTCTGCACCAGATTTAAACTCAGTGATTTCCGCCTCCATCTCATCATACTCTCTCTCCTCTGTGTGCACTGCACTCTAATCCCTCTGTTACAAGCAAGGTATGGCTTTAAGTTTAATTTATATTTTGTATTTGGGTGTTAAGAAAGGTGAAACCAGGTTTTAGTTTCATTTAGAGGTTTTTGTGAGCTGGGTGCCAGGAAGTGAAGAGATGGGTCACCAAGGGGTTAGTAGTTTAGTGAAGTTTTAAAAAAATGAAGTAGAAAAAAACTGTTGTGTTGCCTAGCGACACGGATCCAGAGACACACAGTGAGACAGGGAAACAGAGAAAGGCTGTGTGTGTATACCAGAAAGCGCAGGCAGAAGGTCTAATCTCTCTAATAAGAAATCCTGCAAGCCTGCTGGGCAACTGAGTTCAGGAGACTTGTGTTTGCTCTGAAGTTGAAGTAAAAGTGAGTTTAGATTGTGGTTTTTGGGTCTCTCGGGGAGAGATACCAGCTGAAGAAAAGCATCTAGTGAATGCTCGGAAGACCACCGGAAGAAAACTTCTTTGAAACTGAGCTAACCCAAGCAAGAAACCTCATTGTTGAGATGGTGGTAAACCTTCACTGGGGTTTCATGTCTGTCAGGGTTGCTGAGATAAAAGAAATAGTGTGAGTTTGAATCCTTTTTTGGTATCTGTATTGAAATCTTTCCAACCATTTTTGTCTAGTGTAATATAGTTCATTTTCTTGTTTAATAAACATTTTATTCTTTGTGTCCACAGAGTACAGAATCACACAGTGCAGAAGAGGCCCTTCGGCCCATCGAGTCTGCACCGACACGTGAGAAAAACCTGACCTACCTACCTACCTAATCCCATTTACCAGCACTTGGCCCATAGCCTTGAATGTTACGACGTGCCAAGTGCTCATCCATATACTTTTTAAAGGATGTGAGGCAACCCGCCTCCACCACCCTCCCAGGCAGCGCATTCCAGAATGTCACCACCCTCTGGGTAAAAATGTTTTTCCTCACATCCCCTCTAAACCTCCTGCCCCTCACCTTGAACTTATGTCCCCTTGTGACTGACCCTTCAACTAAGGGGAACAGCTGCTCCCTATCCACCCTGTCCATGCCCCTCAATCTTGTGCACCTCGATCAGGTCGT
The DNA here is from genome assembly GCF_964194155.1 of Cetorhinus maximus. Classification (NCBI taxonomy): domain Eukaryota; kingdom Metazoa; phylum Chordata; class Chondrichthyes; order Lamniformes; family Cetorhinidae; genus Cetorhinus; species Cetorhinus maximus. The sequence goes on from NC_135883.1 coordinate 172,288,218, forward strand.
CCCTCAGTCTTCTCTGCTGCAACAAAACAACCCAAGTCTATCCAACCTCTCTTCATAATTTAAATGTTTCATCCCAGGCAACATCCTGGTGAATCTCCTCTGCACCCCCTCCAGTGCAATCACATCCTTCCTATAGTGTGGCGACCAGAACTGCACACAGTACTCCAGCTGTGGCCTCACCAAGGTTCTATACAACTCCAACATGATCTCCCTACTTTTGTAATCTATGCCTTGATTGATAAAGGCAAGTGTCCCATATGCCTTTTTCACCACCCCACTAACATGCCCCTCCACCTTCAGAGATCTATGGACACACATGCCAAGGTCCCTTTGTTCCTCAGAACTTCCGAATGTCATGCCGTTCATTGAATACTTTCTTGTCAAATTACTCCTTCCAAAGTGTATCACCTTACACTTTTCAGGGTTAAATTCCAACTGCCACCTATCTGCCCATTTGACCATCCCTTCTATGTACGGGCAGACTCTTGTGAATGTGTTCAGTAACTGATTGCCGCGATTTCTAAAAAATAACAAAGTTAGGATCTACCAAGCCAGATTTCACTCTGGGATATGACTTGTCCAGTAATAACATCAGCTGGGATCGTATCAAAATGGAGGCTCCTGTGGGATTAAAAATCCTTGAACTTCGGTGGAATCTGTGAATCCTTAAAGAAATTAGTATGTGGAGATACTGGGCATAGGAACAGGGTTGGAATTCAAAAATGGCTTTGACTGTTGCTAAGACTTTTCTGAGAGTAGAAGATATAACAGTAGATTATTTGAAATCCTTGGCTAAGGCTAAACTGAGAGAGTTAGCTGATAAATTGAAGGTAGAAATAAAAAGCAGGATTTCATAAGGATGATCAAAGGAACTAACCGGCATTTAGAGTTATAAGAGGAGACACCTGAAATTGATGTGCCACAGCTAAAGAAAGAGGAGATAGTAGTTCAGAGGATGATCCTGATTCCACTGAGGATTTAACTAAAAATCTTCGTTTAGTGCCTAAATTTACCGTGGATGGAGTTGAAAGTTATTGCACCTCATTTGAAAAGATAGCCATGAAGTTGAAGTGCCCAGAAAATGCTTGGACCTTAATGTTACAAAGTGTCCTGTCAGGTACAGCTATGAATGTGTACACTAGTCTGTCAGAGGAACAGACTGAGGACTATGAAGCAGTTAAAAGGGCAAGCCTCAATGCTGATGAGCTTGTCGCTGAAGCTTATCAATTAAAGTTTAGGACATAAAAAAGAAACTGAATCAGACATTTGTAGAATTTGCAAGAGCGAAAAGGAATGTTATGGGATCAGTGGTTTCGATTACTGAAAACTTTTGAAAACGTGAGTGAAATCATGATTATGGAAGAATTCCAAAATAGTATTCCAGTAACGATTAAGACTTATTTCAATGAGCTTCAAGTATCAAAGATCCAAGAAGTGGCAGTTTTGGCAGATACCTATGATATCTCACACAGACAGTTACATGAGGGCGGCAGATGGGGGGGAGGGTGCGGGTGGGGGAAGGTCATATGGGAATCAACAAGGAAACTGGAGGAATAGAAAATCTGGGGATGGAAAAGGTACTAGTTCTGGGGAACAAAAAGAAGGATGCCAAAATAATAAAGGAGATAGACCAGAACCTAAAAGTGATGTAAAGAAAATAATATGCTTCCATTGTAATAAGACTGGACATACTAAAACTAATTGCTGTAAATTAAATGGAGACTGATTGCAGATGTAGGAATAATTAAGGAATCCTCGGAAAGGAAATGGGCATTAAAACCTTAGCAGTGGTACAGGTGAAACGTGTTCCCTCAGAACTTACTAAGAAGGAAATGCAGCTCAGGATAGTTAAGAAACTTCTTCCCTGATTTTTTTTTCATTCATGGGGTATGGGCGTCACTGGCTGGGCCAGCATTTATTGCCCATCCCTAATTGCCCTTGTTCAGAGGGCAGTTAAGAGTCAACCACATTGCTGTGGGTCTGGAGTCACATGTAGGCCAGACCAGGTTAGTGATAAGGACGGCATATTTCCTTCCCTAAAGGACATTAGTGAACCAGATGGGTTTTTACAACAATCGATAATGGTTTCATGGTCATCATCAGACTTTTAATTCCAGATTTTCATTAAATTCAAATTTCACTATCTGCTGTGGTGGGATTTGAACCTGGGTTCCGAGAGCATTACCCTGGGTCTCTGGAATACCAGTCCAGTGAGAATACCAGAGGTTCTGGATGTATTATTTTGAAGGGAGATGTGTTCTCTTACTCCTCCAAGAAAATAAGTAAACAGATTATGGAAAGTTTTAAAGATTTTGTTTATAGAGGAGAGGTATTCCCTTATCCTTCTAATCAAGGAGGCAAGCCAATAAAGATATTGAGAGACACTACTGAAGCAAGTCAATCACTGATGCTGGCTGATGATAAGATTTGTATTCCAGGGAGGTTAATGAAGGAAAAAGAAATAATTGGAGGTACACACAGAGGCTATAAACTCTTCCCATTATATAGAGTTGGATTAAAGAGTGACTTAGTGAGGAGAGAGGTTGCAGTTGGAGTAGTGCATCAAATTCCATAGAAGGAATTGATTTTATTTTGGGGAGTCAGTCGGCTGCTTTAAAAGTATTAGCCTACTGAGGGTGTTGGAACAACCAGTGGAAGTGAAAGAAACTGAGATGCTCCAGGAGGAACATCCTGGATTGTTTCCTGACTGTGTTGCGCCCATAAAATTAGACAGGAAGAGGAAGAAACTATAAAAAAGGGAGGTGATGTCGAAATTCACTTATTTGACACTATTTTTGAAAACTTAAGTACAAAGTAGGAAGGTAAAGAGAATGAGGCTGACATGTTTAGCCCATCTTCTTTAATAGAAATGCAACAGGCTGATTCTGAGTTGAGAGGGCTGTACCAAACAGCCTACTCAGAGACTGAATCAGAACCAATACCCGAGTGCTCTTATTTGAAAGACAAAATGCTAATGAAGAAATGGAAACCACCTCAAATACCAGCCGAAGAGGAATGGGCAGTTGTTCATCAGGTGGTAGTTCCACTGGATATTGTAACAAAATTTTACGAGTGGCTCACGAAATTCCAATAGCAGGTCATTTAGTGATAAGGAAAATGCAAGCTAAAATACTGAAACATTTCTATTGGCCAGGATTGCATAAAGATGTGGTTAAATTCTGCCAAACATATCGAACATGTCAGGTAATAGGGAAACCCCAATCATCAATTAAACCTGCACCTTTAATTCTGATACCAGCTTTTGAAGAACCATTGAGTAGGGTCTTAATAGATTGTGTAGGACCCTTACCTAAAACCAGAAGTGGGAATCAGTACCTTTTAACAATTATGGATGTTTCAACAAGATTTCCCGAGACAGGGCCTTTGGGGAAAACTACGGCGAAAATGGTAGCGGAAAAGTTAGTTCAATTCTTTATAAGAGATGGATTACCTAAGGAGATACAATCAGATCAAGGTTCAAATTTTATATCAAAATATTCAAACAAATAATAAATAGCTTAGGAATAAAACAAATTAAATCTTCAGCTTATTATGCACAATCGCAAACACTATTAAAAAAAATGGCATCAAACTTTAAAGACCATGATTAAAGCCCATTGTCAGGAATGTCCTAATGATTGGGATAAAGAATTCCATTTTTACTGTTTTTCATTTGGGATACCCCCTTATGAGTTCACAGGATTCACAGAATCACAGCATCTTTACAGTGCAGAAGGCCATTTGGCCCATCGAGTCTGCACTGGGTCTCTGAAAGAGCATTCTACCTAGTCCCACTCTCCTGCTTTAACCCGTAATCTTGCACATTCTTTCTTTTCAGATAGCAATCCAATTCCCTTTTGAATACCTCAGTCGAACCTACCTCCACCACCCTCTCAGGAAGTTTGTTCTGACTCCAGCCACCCTCTGGGTGAAAATATTTTTCCTCACATCACTTTTACTTCTTTTACCAATTATTTTGAATCTGTGCCCTTTAGTTCTTGATGCTCTCTTGAGTGGGAACAGTTTCTCACTATTCACCCTGCCTATATCTCTCAAGTCTCCTCTCAGCCCTCTTTCCTCCAAGGAAAATAGTCCCAACCTCTCCAATATATCCTCATAGCGACAGTTCTTCATCCCGGGAATCATTCTTGTAATTTCCTCATACCATCTCCAATGTCTTCACATCCTTCCACAAATTTGGCACCCAGAACTGGATGCAGTACTCCAGGTGAGGTTTAACTAGTGTCTTATACAAATTCAACATGACCTCCTTAGTCTTGTACTCTGTTACGACTGATCCCCAGGTGAGGTCCTCCCAATTTGTTAACTTCCTGGACAGGATCCCAATTTTATTATGTTCCTGAGTGAGGGGGAATGAACTGGTTCCCTTTCTTTATTCAACCCCAATTGGTTGCAACAAGGTTAATTTAAAAGGGATCCCTTCCTCCGTGTCATAAAGAGATTAATGTCTATATTATTGGAAATTATTTTTTAAAATAGAGTTTAGTGGTGTCTGTGTGTGTGTCTTAATTGGATAAAAGCCAGCTAGACTGGGTACTTTGATGTATAGAAAAAAGTAGGTTTGAAATGGTAATTAGGTAAACAGTAAGGAAGTTAAAAAGGTTAAGTGTACATTTGCATTTCTTGAACAAAGCATTCAAAAGAACGAGTAAAATCTTACACTTAGCTGGGAGACGCCAAGCAATGTATTTATATTATTAATAAAATTAGTGGGATGAAAATGTTATTGTTAGAAGATGTGACGTTAAAAATCTAATAATACAATGAGAAATTTACTTTCAAAGGAAAAGCTAGGTATAAACAGAAAGGAGCTTGTGTATGTAAGGCAGAGGCATTCAAGATCTAACTGGTCTGTACGCCTGCAACTGTGTCTGCAAGGAACCTCATTTTGAATTTGTAAGGTCAAATGTGCTTTGCCTGGGGTCTTTTTAAATCTATGAGTTTACTGTTGCCTTAACAGGGGGTGTAACTGAGAGTCAGATTAATTACAGGATTTTTGTGGTTATTATAGTAGTAATTTTGTAGACATATGTATGTGCTTACAATTTTTCTTGTATTTATAAAAAATTCTGTTGAGACTCGGTAGTCTTATTATTCCAAAATTCAGAGCTGCACCTCAAACATACCAACTGAAAATATAGGTTATAATGATTGTTCAAGTTTCCCTCTGAAATTAAACAACTCAGCCCTTACCATCGGCTGTGTCTTAATACCCCATGGATACCTTTCCTGGTCCAAATGTATTTATATTTTCGATGAAGCCAATTTAACCAGACTTTCTTGAGTCAAAGAACGAGTAAGTTTACTAATTATGATAAACCCGAGAAAAAATAATAAAAGCGCAACACACACACGGATCAGAAATGAGAAGTTGAGTCCAAATAGAAGTTTAAAAAGATATACAAATCAGTCTTTGGCTTATCTGTGAGGTGTAAATGGCAAAACGTTGTGGCCGTTAAGTTGGGTGATTGTGGTAGAGCTGACTTTGGCAGTTGAGCAATTGGTTTGGAGACACTGCGGGTCGGCTGAAGAAGCTGTCCTATTTCCTTTTTGATTGTGGCTTCTGCTGACATGCCTCCAGAAACAGAGAGAGAGAGAGAGAGGGACTTTGCCTGCAGCTGCAGGGGTGACTAGTTGATCTTCTTGTGCTGTCACTCTCACAGCACACTAGCTCACACTGCACTGCTCTGCAGCTAGCTTTTGAACCCATTTTTGCCTGTGTATTCCTGTTAGGGAAAAACACCATGGGCAGAATTTTGCCCTTGGCGGGCGGGCTCCACGGGGGCGGGCAGGGTGGTCGGGAAGCCGACCACTGCCTACGATTGGCACCGGACCGCGATTTCATGTTGGCGGGCCAATTAAAGCCCGCCCAGCGTGAAACGCGAGTGACAGTGCTGAGTGCTGCCTGTGTGGGGTGGGGGTGGGAGGGTGGGGAGAGGAGGGGAGTGGGCCAAGCGCGAAGTTTGCGCATATGTGCAAGTGCGCGCTTCATAATCTCTGAGGCAGAGCTGCCTCAGTGAAAATGAACGTTTAAAGAAGAAAATAAAAATGTAATTAAACATATTCCCTCATGTGACTCTGTCACATGAGCAGAGACATGTTATTAATTCAATTGTAAAACTTTTATTTTATTTTTATTTGCTTTTGGAAACCTCATCCCGCCCGTGGATGAGATTTCCAAAAAAAATGCAAAGGCCATTTGGCCTTTTCGCCTGTCCGCCAACCATTTGGCAGTGAAAAACTTAGGTTAATTGATTATTTAATAGCCTTAACAGGCCTTTTCATTGTTGACTGGCGCGCTGCCGACTCCTGTGCGCGCCCGCCTACCAAACTATTGCACGACTGAGCCTTGACATCAGCACGTTCAGCCAACGTCAACACGCGTCATTTCACGCTCGAACGGGTCGGGTGTGCGCCCACCCATCGAACAAAAATTTCTGCCCCATGTCTTGTCTCCCAGAGTCTATTTTCTTTGATCCCTGACCATTTTACATATTCTGAGATATGAATCAACAAGAGATAGATTTTAGGTGCCTGCTGAGACGTGGCAATCAGTCTTTTCTCTCTGCAACCACAGGAGATTAAAATTCAATCTTTTGCATCTTTCCTATCTCCTTTTTAAGTGTCTTTGCTTGAAGAAGGCCATGACACCTTTTTGGGTGCAACATTCCATGTCTATCAGGGTCTGTCAGTATAATCCACATAGGAATTTTACATTATCATCCATCTTTTGCTCAGTGTCCTTGCTTGCATTTCTTTAAAAAAACACACGTCTTCCTTAAAAATTTCAATATATCTGTAAGCAATTTGTGGCTTTAATTGGCTTTTATAACAGCTCAATGCCCCTATTAATAAAGCCTAAGATACTATATGCTTTATTAACTGTTCTCTCGACCTGCCTTGCCATCTTCAATGATTTATGTACATATACACCGAGCTCCCTCTATTCCTGCGCCTCCTTCAGAGTGTCTCCCTTTATTTTATACTGTGTTTCCATATTTTTCCTGCCAAAATGAATCACCTTTTCAATTCAGTCTTTTTGAATTGATATATGGCCATGAGGTGAGAGGACCCCTTAAATTAATAAAGAAAATTTATAATCCAAAGTTCAGAGACTACACTTTTGACCTATGTGTCAAATTTCCAGGAATCAAAGTCTGTGAGTTGGCCAAAGAGTATTTGAAAATCACTCAGCAAACAATGAAAGCTAGAGCAGATAAAAACGTTCAAAATTTTGTTGTTGGAGACAAGGTGTTAGTGTACCTGTCTCTGGTGGACTATTAAAAGTAAAGTCCACTGCACCATATCAAATCAAAAAGAAACTCAATAATGTGAATTATATAGTGAGTACTCCAGACAGGAGGAAAAGTCAGCAAGTGTGTCATATCAATAGGTTAAAGCGATATTATGACAGGGAAGATAGTCAGGAGTGTGTTTACAGTAGTAAAAAAAGTAGGTAGTGAAATAAAAATATAAGAACGATTCAAGAATGAATCATAAGTCAAAAATTTTAAAGTTGACCCTCCAGTAATCAGATTGGAAAACACAGAGATGCTTAAAAATTTAGATGTAATATTGTGCTATCTTCTGGAAAACTGTTGAGGTGACTTACAAAAGCTATTACAAACTCATAAATTGATTTTTGTAAATAGACCAGGGAAAACGTCTTTGGCCATACATGATGTTAATGTGGAAGATGCACCACCCATAAAGCAACATCCTTACAGATTCAAACCAGAGAAATTAGCCCAAGTGAGGGAAGAAATCAAGTTCACGATGGAAAATGGCATTATTTAGCAAAGTCACAGTAACTGGAGCTCACCTAATGTAATGGTACCGAAACCAGATGGGTCACAATGATTATGTATAGATTATCACAAGTTCAATGCAGTAACAAAGGTGGATTCATATCCGATTCCATGATCAGAAGACTATATTGAGAAGATTGGACAAGCAAGGTTCATTACAAAAATTGATTTATTGAAGGGATATTGGCAAGTTCCATTGACAAATATGGCCAAAGGAATATCAGCTTTTGTAACCCTGGATGGAGTTTATCAATGTAAGATCATGCCTTTTGAAATGAAGAATGCACCAGCAACTTTTCAAAGATTAACCAGCAAGGTCATAGAAGGATCATGCAACTGAGTTGCATATATTGATGATTTGGTGCTGTCCAGCCAAACCTGGGAGGAACATTTACAACACTTGAATGAATTGTTTGGTCGGTTACATAGAGCCAATTTGGTCATAAACTTGGCAAAAAGTGAATTTGCCAAAGAATTAGCTTATTTGGGCCACACTGGGACAAGGCCAAGTAGCACCTAGAGAAGCAAAAATAAGGGCAATTTGGATTTGCCTAAATCAAAGTGAGAGAATCTGCGGCATAAGTGGATTCTATTGGAAGTTTGTTTTGAATTTCAGCACTGTAGTGGATCCCCTGACAAGCTGGTTAAGGGGCAAGAAATACGAATGGACAGCAGAGTGTCAAAGTGCCTTTGACAGCTTGAAGCCGTACTGACTGGTCGTTCAAACCCCATCTCATCTTCCTGTAATAAAACTGCACCAACACTTACTTCACTGGCATCAACAGCCAGTTTAAATGGCTTAGCATAATTTGCAGTGCCAAATTATGCTAAGCCATTTAAACTGGCTGTTGATGCCAGTGAAGTAAGTGTTGGTGCAGTTTTATTACAGGAAGATGAGATGGGGTTTGAACGACCAGTCAGTTACTTTACTCAAAAGTTAAATTCTTGCCAGCAGAAAAATGCAACATGGAGAAAGAAACTTTGAGTTTGGTGTTGGTTCTACAACATTTTGAAGTCTACATATCCAACAACTTTGTGGAGACTATTATTTATATGGATCACAATCCTTTAACCTTTTTAGCCAAGTTTCATACCAAGAATCTGAGACTATTTCGTTAAAAGTTTAATGCTGCAACTTCACAATTTGAAAAGTATTCATGTAATGGGAAGAGGCAATATCATAGCAGATGCTTTATCAGGAGCAAATGTGGAGGAACCAGAATGTCGTGATCAAAATGGACTTGTGTGAGATATGATTTATCTGGAAAAGTCATTGTGTATTTGATGTAAATACATTGTTACTGCTAGAGTAAAATCTGTATAAGTAAAATAGAGGTAGTGAAAGGAGGAGATTGTAATAGAAAATGAAGATGCCTCCTAAAAATACCTTTTCATTTTTTTTTCTGCAGGGAGGTGTTAGGAACAATGTATAGCTTTAAGTTTAATTTATATTTTGTATCTGGGTGTTAAACTGGTTTTAGTTTAATTTAGAGGTTTTTTTTGTGAGCTGGGTGCCGGGAAGTCTGGGACCCTGTTTGTGTACGTGCATTTTTAATGAGGTTTTCCAACTCTTGAAGTGAAGAGATGGGTTACCAAGGGGTTAGTAGTTTAGTAAAGTTAAAAAAATTGCACTGTTGTCTAACAACAGGGATCCAGAGACACACAGAGAGACAGGTAAACATAGAAGGGCACTAAGATAAAAGCAAAAAATTGGGGATGCTGGAAATCCAAAACAAAAACAAAAGTACCTGGAAAAACTCAGCAGGTCTGGCAGCATCTCGGACTCGAAACGTTAACTGTGCTCCTCTCTGCAGATGCTACCAGACCTGCTGAGTTTTTCCAGGTATTTTTGTTTTTGTTATAGAAGGGCACTCAGTTAGTGTGTGTATACCAGAGGGTGCACGCAGAAGGTCTAATCTAATAATAAATCCTGTAAGCCTGCTGGGGAACTGAGTTCAGGGAACTCATGTGTTTGCTCTGAAGTTGAAGTAATTGTGGGTTTAGATTTTTGCGGTTTTTGGGTGTTTCAAGGAGAGATACCAGCTGAAGAAATGCATCTAGTTAATGCCCAGAAGTCCGCCAGAAGAAAACTGCTTGAAACTGAGCTAATCCTGTTATGACCGGAATGGGAGGAGTGCATCGTCTGTCTCTAGTCCCACTACTCCACAGGTCACAACGTATATATAAACGATGTTTCCAGCTAGCTATATGGCCAAATATGTGCTTTCCTTATTAATCTCAGAATGATCACCCAATGACCAGGTTTCCCAATAAACAACAAAATTATTAGTTTATTATAAAACCAGTCTTGTTGAATAGAAAGGCAAAGCTTATTTATATACAGTATGAAATATGAAAGTATACTAATTACTCTTTCAAAATACCCCAAGTCACACACACACCAAAACAAAAAATAAAATTAGAGTAATTCTGCCAAAGGTTAAAAGACAATTGTTCTAGGGAAAAGGATGGATGGTGAGTCCTTGAAATAGTGTCCGGGTTATAAGGTTGGTCTCTCAACGCTGATCCGCGAAACAATTAGTGACTCTTGCACTGCTTTTCAGGCGGACTCGAGGAACACTTGCAGATACTCAATTCCAGCACTTGGAGCAACTTAGAAGCAGCTTATATTCACATCCAGCTGTGGACAGGTTCCTGACTACAAAAAGGCTGCTGTCTTCTTTTCTCAAGCAGTTGGTCCTCCTTCTTAAAAGCAAAACCAACTTTTTAACACAGCTTTCCAGGCATTTTTTTTGTGACCCCCTTTGTACACGGTCCACCATGGTCAGAGGTTTCCAGCTTCTTTAAAGCTGCTTAATTACCTATTTTTGTAAAAGGATGTTTCATTGAGGAATAGCAATCAGAGTCCTGCATTAACCCTTTAAGGGGCAGTGTCTTTTAAAACACAATTCTTCCAGAATTTTCTTAGCCTTTGAAGATGAACCATTTTCTGTGATTAAAGTGTTCATGACAACCCAAGCAAGAAACCTTGGTGTTGAGACAGTGGTAAATCTTCACTGGGGTTTTGTGTCTATAAGGGTTGCTGGGATAAAAGAAATAGTGAGAGTTTGAATCATTTTATGGTATCTGTATTGAAATCTTTCCAATATTTTTGTCTAGTGTAATATAGTTCACTTTTCTTGTTTAATAAACATTTTATTCTTCAGTAACTGACCTCCATGGTTTTTAAAAAAAAACAAAGTTAGGATCTTCAAGCCATGTTTCACTCTGGGATCTGACTTGTCCAATATTAACATCAGCTGGGATCATAACACTTCCTAAATCTCTCCCTCCGTATAAATTTCCCAATCCATATTTGCAGCCACCTCCTTGACCATGCCGTCTCACAGGGTCTTGCTAACCCCATCATGTCAATCACAGATAAGGCCATCTCTAATCGCTTTCTTATATTGCTCTCCATTAAAGACTCATTCCATGCCCCAAACTCACCTCCAACATCTGGGGGCCTGTGCTAAAATTGGGAGAACTGCCCCACAGACTAGTCAAGTAACAGCCTGACATAGTCATACTCATAGTTATGTTTCCCTGGCTGGGGTGGGGGTCTAGAACCAGGGAACACAGTCTAAGAATAAGAATAACTCAGAATAGGACTGAAATTTCTTTGCCCAGAGAGTGGTGAACCTTTGGAATTCTCTACCCCAGAGGGCTGTGGAGGCTCGGTCATTGAGTATGTTTAAAACAGAGATTGATAGATTTCTACATATTAAAGATATCAAGGGATATGGAAATAGCATTGAACAGAAAGGGCTTTGAGGTAGAAGATCAGCCATGATCTAGTCGAATGATGGAGCAAACACGAGGGACCAAATGGTCTATTCCTGCTGCTATGTTCCTCACAAAATCATACCTTACAAACAATCGGTGGGATTTTCTGCATCCGCCCGCCGCCACGATCTTCCAGTTCCGCTGCAAGACTTCTGGCTGAGGCGCCGCCTCGCCAACGGCGGGTCTCACCCACGACGGGGCCGGAAATCCCAGCCAATGTCCCAGATACAACCATCACCATCCCTGTGTATGTGTTGTCCCATTAGCATGGCAGACCTGCCAAATGATGCTGGGAGAGAGTTGCTGTGGAAGTCCGTAACATTGACTCCTCCATCAAGTCTTATGGCATCAGGTCAAACACGCACAAGGAAACTTCCTGCTGATTACCATGTACCGCACCCCCCTCAGCTGATGAATCAGTGCTCCTCCATGTTGAACACAATTGGAAGAAGTACTGAGGGTGGCAAGGCCGCAGAATGTACTCTGGATGGGGAACTTCAATGTACATCACCAAGAGAATCACAGAATTGTTATGGTGCAGAAGGAGGCCATTCGGCTGATCGTGCCTGCACTGGCTCTCTGAGCATTATAACTTAATGCCAATCTCCTGCCTTTTCCCTGTAACCCTGCACATTGTTTCTATTTAAATAATCATCCAATGCTGTCTTGAATGCCTCAATTGAACCTGACTCCACCACACTTCCAGGCAGTGCATTCCAGACCTTAAATACTCGCTGTGTGAAAAAGTTTTTTCTCACCTCACTTTGCTTCTTTTACAAAACACTTTAAGACTGTGCCCTCTGGTTCTCGATCCATTTATGAGCAGGAACAGTTTCTCCCTATCTACTCTGTCCAGACCCCTCATGATTTTGAAAACTTCCATCTTAGCCTTCTCCTCTCCAAGGAAAACAGTCCCAATTTCTCCAATCTTTCCTCACAACTGAAGTGTCTCATCCCTGGAACCATGCTCATAAACCTCTTCTGCACTCTCTCTAATGTGTTCACATCCTTCCTATAGTGTGGTGCCCAGAACTGTACACAATACTCCAGCTGAGGTCTAACCAGTGTCTTATATAAGTTCATCAAAACCTCCCTGCTCTTGTACTCTATGTCCCTATTAATGAAGACTAGAATACTGTTTGCTTTAGAAACAGCTCTCTCTACCTGTCCTGCCACCTTTAATGACTTATGTACATATACACCTAGGTGTCTCTGCTCCTGCACACCTTTTAGAATAGTATCCTTTATTTTATATTGTGTCTCCACGTTCTTTGTATCAAAGTGTATCACCTCACATTTCTCCGCATTGAACCGGTAGCACTACTACTGAGCAATTCAATTCATTCCATTTGATATCAAGAAAGGGCTGAAGGCACTGGATACTACAAAGGCTTTGGGCCCTGACAACATTCCGGCAGTAGTTACTGAAGACATGTGCTCCAGGACTAGCCATATCCCTAGCTAAGCTAGTCGACTACAGCTACAATGCTGACATCTACTTAACAAAGTGGAAAATTGCCCAGGTATGTCCTGTCCACAAATAGCAGGACAAATCTAACCCAGCCAATTGACACTCAGTCTACTCTTGAGCTCAATGGAAGGTGACGTCGACAGTGCTATTAAGCAGTGCCTACTCAACAATAACCTACTCACTGACACAGAGTTTGGGTTCCATCAGGGCCGCACAGCTCATGACCTCGTTACAGCCTTGGTCTAAACATGGACAAAAGAGCCGAACTCCAAAGTTGAGGTGAGGGTGACTGCTCTTGACATCAAGGCAGCACTTGACTCCAGGAGCCCTGGCAAAACTGAAATTAATGGGTATCTGGGGAAAGCTCCCTACTGCTTGGAGTCATACCTAGCACAAAGCAAGATAGTTATGGCTGTTGGGAGTTGAATATCTTAGTCCCAGGATATCATTGCAAGGGTTACTCAGGGTAGCATCATTCTTTCATTCTTTCACAGGATGTAGGCGTCACTGGCTAGGTTAGTATTTGTTGCCCATCCCTAATTGCCCTTGAGAAGGTCGTGGTGAGCTACCGCCTTGAACCGCTGCAGTCCATGTGGTGTAGGTACACCCACAGTGCTGTTAGGGAGGGAGTTCCAGGATTTTGATCCAGCAACAATGAAGGAATTACAATATGGTTCCAATTCAGGATGGCGTGTGGCTTGGAGGTAGTGGTGTTCCCATGCACCTCTGGCCCTTGTCCTTCTAGGCTTGGCTTGTCCAACATACAGCCCACGGGCTGGATGCGGTCCATGAATCCCTTCTATGTGGCCCCCAGAGCCAGTTTACAAAATTCTGGTCAAAGAGGTGAGTTTCAAAGGACATTCTGCATGGAGCTGCTCCTCCAATCAGAGACTGCTTCTCTCCCGCGATTGCTGCCGATGGGGTTGGAGGGGGGAGATGTGGTGTGGGGGTTCGAAGTCACTTCAGCTCATGGAGCGTGAAGTTTTGGTGGGCCTGGTGAGGAGATCGTGCCATGGTGCGTGTGTGGGAGAGAGCGTGTCTATTTGTTTTCGGGAGGAGGGGGTAGCGAGTGAGCATGTGTTGGGGGGGCGAGTGAGTGAGTGAACGTATGGGTGAGTGAGAGAATGTAACTGAGTGAGCGTGTGGGCAAGTGAGAGAGTGTGACTGAGTTAGCATGTTGGGGATGGAAGTGTGTGCGTGAAATTTGCTCATTGGCCCCTTGAGTGAGAAAAATACGCAAATATAGCCCTGAGTGAAAAGGTTGGAGAGGCCTGTTCTAGGTGGTAGAGGTCATAGGTTTGGAAGGTGCTGTCGAAAGACATTTGGTGAATTTCTGCAGTGCATCTTGTAGATGGTACACACTGCTGCCACTGTGCATCGGTGGTGGAGGGAGTGAATGTTTGTGGATGTGGTGTGGGCTGCTTCTAGAGTGTTGTGGGAGCTGCACTCATCCAGGCAAGTGGAGAGTATTCCATCACACTCCTGACTTGTGCCGTATACATGTTAGACAGGCTTTTGGCAGTCAGGAGGTGGTTTACTCACCACCAAATTCCCAGAGCTGGTCCAGTTTAGTTTCTGGTCAATGATAATCCCCAGGATGTTGATAGCAGGGGATTCAGTGATGGTAATGCCATTGAATGTCACGGGGAGATGGTTGTTTTCTCTCTTGTTGGAGATGGTCATTGCCTGACACTTGTGTGACGTGAATGTTACTTGCCTCTTATGAGCCCATGCCTGAATGTTGTCCCTTACTGCATATGGACAGGGACTGCTTCAGAATCTGAGTCATTGTAAAATGTGCTGAACATTGTGCAATCATCAGCAAACATCCATACTTCTGACCTTATGATGGAAGGAAGATCATTGAAGCAGCTGAATATGGTTGGGCCGAGGACACTGCCCTGAGGAACTCCTGCAATGATGTCCTGGGACTGAGAAGATTAATTTCCAACGACCAAAACCATCTTCCTTTGTGCTAGGTATGACTCCAACCAGTGGAGAATTTTCCCACTTGTTCCCATTGACTTTAGTCTTGCTAGGGCTTCTTGATGCCACATTCAATCAAACGCTACCTTGATGTCAAAGCCAGTCACTCTCACCTCACCTCTTTAATTCAGCTCTTTAGTCCATGTTTGGACCAAGGCTGTAATTAGGTCAGGAGCTGAGTGGCCCTGGCAGAACTGAGCGTCACTGAGCAGGTTATTGCTAAGCAATTGCCATTTGATAACACTGTTGATGACCCCTTCCATTACTTTACTGATGATCGAGTGTAGGCTGATGGGGTGGACATTGGTCGGGTCGAATTTGTCCTGCTTTTTGTGTACAGACATACCTGGGTAATTTTCCACATAGCCGGGTAGATGCCAGTGTTGTAGCTGTACTGGAACAGCTTGGCTAGGGGCGCGGCAAGTTCCGGAGCACAAGTCTTCTGTACTATTGCCGGAATGTTCTTGGGTCCAATAGCCTTTGCAGTATCCAGTGCCTCCAGCCATGTCTTGATATCATGTTGAGCGAACTGAATTGGCTGAAGACTGGTATCTGTGATGCTGGAGTCCTCCGGAGGAGGCCGGGACGAATCATCCGCTTGGCACTTCTGGCTGAAGCTTGTTGCGAATGCTTCAGCCTTATCTTTTGCACTGAGATGCTGGGCTCCTCCATCATTGAGGATTTGTGGAGTGTCCTTCTCCATTGTCCACCACCATTTATGACTAGATGTGGCAGGATGGCAGAGCTTTGATCTGATTTGTCGGTTGTGGGATTGTGTAGCTCCATCACATGCTGCTTTGGTTGGCACACCTGGTGCTGTTCCTGGCATGCCCTCCTGCACTCTTCATTGAACCTGGGTTGATCCCTGGCTTGATTGTAATGGTAGAGTGATGGGATATGCTAGGCTATGCGGTTACAGATTGTGTTCTGCTGCTGCTGATGGCCCACAGCACCTCACGGATGCCCAGTCTTGAGTTGCTAGATCTGTTCGAAATCTATCCCATTTGGCACAGTGGTAGTGCCAGGCAACACGATGGAGGGTATCCTCAATGTGAAGACAGGACTTCATCTCTACAAGGACTGTGCAATGGTCAACTTTTTTTTATTATTCATAGGATGTGGACTTTGTTGGCTGGGCCAGCATTATTGCCCATCTATAGTTGCCCTTGAGAAGGTGGTGGTGAGCTGTCTTCTAGAACTGCTGCAGTCCATGTGGTGTAGATACAACAGCTTGCTAGGCCATTTCAGAGGGCATTTAGGAGTCAACCACATTGCTGTGGGCCTGGAGTCACATGTAGGCCAGACCAGGTAAGGACAGCAGATTTCCTTCCCTTAAGGACATTAGTGAACCAGATAGGTTTTTACAGCAATCGGCAATGTTTTTGTGGTCACTATTGCCTCCTAGGCCCTAAGGGACACAGTGTAAGAGTTCAGCTCTTTTGTAAGATAGATGGGGAGAATTTTTTTTCTCCTAGTGGGTCGTTAGCCTGTGGAATTCTCTTCCCCAGAAATCAGTTGAGGCTGGTTGATTGAATTTAATCAAGGCTGAGTTAGATAGATTTTTGATAGACAAGGAAGTCAAGGGTTATTGGGGAGCATACAGGAAAGTGGAGATGAGGCCACAATCAGATCAGCCATGATCTTATCAAATGATGTAGCAGCCTCGAAGGGCCAAATGCCTATCCCTGCTCCCAAGTCCCATGTTCCTACGCTGACGTGTTCTAATTATACCATACAATTCACAGTGCATTGACTTCCTCAATAAAAGATCCAAACATTAGTGGCAGTATCTGAGCTGCTCCTGCAGAGGACCAGTACAGATACCACGGGCCGAAGGGCCTCCTTCTGTTCAGCATGGAAGTGGCTGTGCCTAGCTCCAGATCTGAAGGGAGCTGTCCAGCCAACCCGAGAAAGACGGGCTCCTTGACCAATGGAAACATCGAGAGTGCGACAGACGCGACAGGGCGAACAGGGGGTCCAATCCGTTCAGACGCAGGGGAAGGGAGACACCCCCTAGCTAATAGAAGCAGCCGGTTCATCCAGAGCCCTGTCGATTCCGAGTTCGGAGGCTGGGCTTCAGCCAATAAGTGCAGCGGGTGAACCTGTCCAATTGACTGCGTATGACGAAAAGAAGAGTTGGTGCCCGCCCAATAGCGTTTGCGAGAAGCATTTCCAGCCAATGGATGAGCGGTTCCGAGGCGGGCTCGGCCAATCAGTGTGTTTGCGCGCACGCACGCACGGCCTGTAGCCCCGGCAGAGGCGAGAGCTCGAGCGGTCGAGGAAGAAAAAAGCGGGCGGAGCGCGCGGCAAGAGCAACGGAAAATGCCTAATAAAAGCAAGAAAGACAAGGTATAAAAACCGGCAGCTTCACCTCAGAAAGCTGCTGCCAAGCTCCAGGAGGATTTTTACTGTGTGTGAGGAATTCCCTCCCTACCTGCGGCCTGGGCTCTCAGTCGGCTGCGCCTCCTCCTCCTTTCTTTACCTGACGGTAATTTTCTCTCTCTCTGCAGGAACCCAATAAATCCAGCAAGAGCTCCAAGAGCGGCAGCAAGGATGGCGCCGAGAACACTGAAGAGGTATTACAATGAATGCCGGCTTCAAACATCGCCCGGCTGGGTGGCTGCTACTTATCCTCAGCCCACCCACCTCCCATCCATCCACCCACCCACCCCTCCGCCCGCCCGCGCCCCTCCATCCACCCGCCCGGGCCCCCTCTATCCACTCGCCCGCCCGCCCGGGCCCCTCTATCCACTCACCCGCCCGCCCGGGCCCCTCTATCCACTCGCCCGGGCCACTCTATCCACTCGCCCGCCTCTATCCACTCGCCCGCCTGGGCCCCTCTATCCACTCGCCCGCCCGCCCGGGCCCCTCTATCCACTCGCCCGCCCGTCCGGGCCCCTCTTCCTTCCCGCCCGCCCGCCCGCCCGCCCGCCCGCCCAAAATCCGCCCGGGCCCCTTCCCCCTCAGTCTGCCCGCCCGTTCCTCTCAGCCTTTTGTCCTGGGATGGACGCTAGGCCTGCGGCTCGAGCAGCCAACGATCTGATGGTGGAGAACAAGAAGGGGCGTGTGGGACGACAAGGAGGAGGACTTAAGGAGAGGAGGGGAGGGGAGGGGGGGAAGGGCTTGGGGTATAGAAACCCTGGATGAATGGGCCGCCCCCTACTGGAGAAAGCAGCCATGAACCCCTTTTTAAAAACAGTTAAATGAATGGGGACAACATGATAGCTGCATCAGGTTTTACTCCTGGAAGAGAAAGAATTCCTTAACATTGACACACAGGGTATTTTCCCACCTGTCCAGTAATTCAAATCAGGTTCCAACACAAAAAATTGCCTTTATTTAATTCACTGGCCTGCCAGCATTTTCTGGGGCGGTGTCATGAGGATTAAGCCTCAGTTTCTGGTTTCATTAGGTGCTACGTTCAAAATGTGAAGCAGATAATGTGTTTGCACTAGGACTCTGCAGTTATAGATTATTTGTAGCTGCAAAAGATATTTGGGGGATTCAGAATGAATTGAACTGTCCATATTTAAGATGACAGTATGGTGATGTTGGATTGGTGTTCTCTGGAGTCTATCGTAGTTGCTTGTCCTATAGAATGTTCTCTTGTGCTGTAACTGTTCGGCCTGTTGTATTCTGCCAGCTCTCTGCAAGAGCAATTTAACTAGTCCCACTCCCACGCCCTTTCCATGTAGTTCAGCTTTGTTTTTCTCTCCAGATACTTGCCCAATTTCCTTTTGAAAGCCATGATTGCATCTGTCTTTACCACATACTCAGGCAGTGCACTCCTGATCCAAACTATTCACTTTTTTTTAAAAAAGGTTTTCTTCATAATGTTGTGGTGGTTCTGCCAATCATGTTAAATCTGTGTACTACTTAACCTGTCAATAGGAACAGTTTCTCCCTATCTACTCTGTCCAGACCTCTTATGATTTTGAACACCTCTATCAAATCTCCTGTCAATTTTTTCTAAGGAGACCCAGCCTAGCTTTGCCAATCTATCCATGTAACACCCCCCTCTCATTAATCTTTTCTTTTCTGCTCCCTCTGTATAGCCTGCACATTCTTGAAGTATGGTGCCCAGAATTGGGCACAATACTCCAGTTGAGGCCGAGCCACTGGTTTATAAAGGTTCATAACTTTTTTTTATTCATCTATGGGATATGAATGCCACTGGCAAGGCCAGCATTTATTGCCCATTCCTAGTTGCACTTGAGAAGGTGGTGATGAGCTGCCTTCTTGAACTGCTACACTCTATATGGTTTAGATATACCCATAGTGCTGTTAGAGAGAGAGTGCCAGGATTTTCACCCAGTGACAATGAGGAAATGGTGACATCCAAGCCAGGATGGTGAATCACTTGGAGAGGAACTTGCAGGTGGTGGTGCTCCTTTGTGTCTACTGTCAGTGTTTGTCTAGGTGGTGGAGGTCGTGACTGTGAAAGGCGCTGTCAAAGGAGGCTTAGCAAGTTGTTGCAGGGTATCTTGTAAATACCAACAAACATAAGAATTAGGTGCAAGCCTCTGGAGCCTGCTCTGCCATTTGGTAAGATCATGCTTATCTGATTGTGGCCTCAACACTCCTGTCTTCGCTCTGAGCCCTTGGATTCCTTTCTAAATCAAGAATCAATCTAACTCTCGCTTAAAAATATTCAATGACCCAGCCTCCACTGCTCTCTGCGGAAGAGAATTCCACAGATTAATGACTCTCTAAGGGAAAAAATTCTCCTGATATCTTTTGAATGGAAGACCCCTTATTTTTAAACTCTGTCCCCTAGTTCTTGTCTCTCCCACAAGGGTGAACACCCTTTCAGCATCCACCCTGTCAAATTCCCTCAGGATCTTATGTTTCAGTAAGATCACCCCTCATTCTTCTGAACTCCAATGGATATGGGCCCATCTTGTCCAACTTTTCCTCATAAGACAGCCCCCTCATCGGAATCAGTTGAATGAATCTTCTCTGAATGGCTTCTAATGCATTTATATCCTTCCTTAAGTAAAGAGACCAAATCTGTACACAGTACTCTAGATGTGATCTCACAGCTATAACAAAACTTCCCTACTTTTATATTCCATTCTCCTTGCAATAAACCCCAACATTCTATTTGCCTTCCTAATCAAAGGTTCATGCAGAAAATAAAAGCTCATGGTGTAGTGAGTGGGTAACACATTACCCTGGATAGGAGATTGACCGGCAGAAAGCAGTATGCATAAATTGGTCTTTGTCTGATTGGCAGGATGCGATGAGTGGAGTCCTGCATGGGGTCTGTGCTGGGGCCTCAACTTTTTACAATTTATATCAATGACTTAGATGACAGGAGCGAAGACATGGTAGCTAAATTTGTAGGTGACACAAAGATAGGTAGGAAAGTATATTGTGAAGAAGACATAAGGAGTTTGCAGGCGGATATAGATAAGTTGAGTGAGTGGGCAAAAATTTGGCAGACTGAGTATAATGTGGGGAAAATGTGAAGTTGTTCACTTTGGCAGAAAGAATAGAAAAAGTAGAGTATTACTTGAACGGAGAAAGGCTGCAGAGTTCCAAGGTGCAGAGGGATCTAGGTGTTTTCGTGCATGAGTCATAAAAAGTTAGTATGCAGGTACAGCACGCACTCAAGAAGGCTAATAGAATGTTATTCTTTATTAGGAGAGAAATTGAACATAAAAGTAAGGATGTTATGCTTCAGTTACGCAGGGCTTTGGTGAGACCACATCTTGAATACTGTGTGCAGTTTTGGTCTCCTTATTTAAGGAAGGATGTAAATGCGTTGAGGCGGTTCAGCGGAGGTTTACTGGATTGATACCTGGAATGAGCGGGTTGTCTTATGAGGATAGATTGGACAATCTGGAGTTCAGAAGTTATACATTTTGGTAGGAAAAATAGAAATGCAGAGTATTTTTTAAATGGTGTGAGATTGGGAAGTGTTGATGTGCAAAGGGACCTGGGTATTCTTGTTCATAAGTCACTAAAAGCTAGCAGGTGCAGCAAGCAATTAAGAAGGTATGTTGACCTTCATCACAGGATATGAGTACAGGAGTAAAGATGTCTTGCTGCAGTTGTAGAGAGCCTTGGTGAGACTGCAGCTGGAGTATTGTGTACAGTTTTGTTTTCCTAAGGAGGGATACACTTGCCACAGATGGGGTGCAACAAAGGTTCATGAGGCTGATTCCTGGGATGGCAGGATTGTCCAATGAGGAGAGTTTGGAGAAACTGGGCCTGTATTCTCTGGAGTCTCGAAGAATGAGAGGTGATCCCGTTCAAACATACAAAATTCTTACAGGTCTCGACAAGGTAGATGCAGGAAGGATGTTCCCCTTGGCAGGGGACACAGTCTCAGAATAAGAGGTAGGCCATTTCAGACCAAGATGAGAAGGAATTTATTCACTGAGGGTGGTGAATATTTGGAATTCTTTATCTCAGAGGGCTGTGGAGGCTCAGTCATTAAGTATGTTCAAGACTCAGATCAATAGATTTCCAGATAGTAAAGACATCAAGGGATATGGGGATAGTGCAGGGGAAAAGGCATTGAGGTAAAAGATCAGCCATGATTTAATTGAATGGTGGAGCAGGCTCGAGGGGCCAAATAGCCTATTCCTGCTCCTATTTCCTATGTTCCTATCCATGCTAATATGTTACCCCTTACACCATAAGCCCTTATTTTGCACTGTAACCTTTGTTGTGACATCCAATCTAAAGGCCTTTTGGAAATCCAAGTGTGCTACATCTACAGGTTCCCTTTTATCCATGTTGCTTGTTAATTCCTCAAAGAACTCTAATAAATTAGTCAAACACGATTTCCCCTTCACAAAACCATGTTGACTCTGTCTGATTGCAAATACCTCCTTAATGATAGATTCTAGCATTTTATCTATGACAGATGTTAGGCAAACTGGCCTGTTGTTGCCTGCTTTCTGTCTGCCTCCTTTCTTGGATAGAGGAGTTAGATTTGCTATTTTCCATTCTAATGAGACCTTTCCAGAACCTAGGAAATTTTGGAAAATTACAACCAATGCATCTACAATCTCCACAGTCACTTCTTTTTGAGACCTGAGGATGCAGGCCATCGGGTTCAGTGGACTTGTCAGCCTTGAGCCCTAATAGTTTTCTCTGGTTAGTGTAATTGTTTTAAGTTCTTCCCTCCCTTTGACATCTTGATTTACAAGTATTTCTGGGATGTTATTTATCTTCTACAGTGAAGACAGACAAAAAAAAATCTGTTCAACCAGACTCATGCTCGGTAGGACCAACGATCACTTTAGATACTTGTAAAAACTCTTATTATCAGTTTTTATATTTATAGCTTTCTCTTCTCCAATTTCTCCCTTTTTTAAAAGTCATTCTTTTCTACTTTTTAAATTCTGTCCAATGTTCTGACCTACTGCTAAGCTTTGCAGATTTTTCTTTGTTTGATACTTGGTTAGTCACAGATGGTGCATCCATCTCCTAGAGTCTTTCTTTCCGACTAGAATGTATCTTTGCTGAGTGTTGTGAAAAACTCCTTAAATGTCTGCCATTGCACCTCTACCGTCCTACCCATTAACCTAATTTCTCAATTCGCTCTAGCCAGCTCTGTCTTCATACCCTTGTAATTGCCCTTATTTAAATTGAAGATACTAGTTTTATACCCACTCTTCTCGCCCCCAAACAGAATGCAAAATTTAACCGTTACAATCACTGATACCTAGAGATAAGGTCATTAATTAATCCTGTCTCATTGCACATTACCAGGCCTAAAACAGCCTGTTCCTTGGTTCATTCCAGAATGTATTCTTCTAAGATACTGACCCAAATTACTAGATCTCGAATAGCCTGCTCTCTGGTTGGCTCCAGAGTGTGCTGCTCTAAGAAACTGTTCCAAAAACACTCTTTGAACTCATCTTCTGAACCACCTTTGCCAACTTGATTGTTCAATCTATATATAGATTACAACACTCACGATTCATTGATGTACCTTTCTTACCATCCCCCATTTCTTCCTGTAAACGCCAACCTACAGTAGCTTTTTTTTCTAATTCATTCATGGGATGTGGGCTTTGCTGGCTGAGCCCACATTTATTGCCCATCCCTAATTGCCCTTGAGAAGGTGATGGTGAGCTGCTCCCTGGAACCGTTGCAGTCCACGTGATGTAGGTACACCCACAGTGCTGTTAGGAAGGAAGTTTCTGGATTTTGACCCAGCGACAGTGAAGGAACAGCGATATATTTCCCAGTCAGGATGGTGAGTGATTGGCAGGGAACTTCCATTTGCCGGTGCTGTCTAAGGAGCCTTGGTCAATTCCTGCAGTGCATCTTGTAGAAGGCACACACTGCTGCTACTGTATGTTGGTGGTGGAGGGAGTAAATGTTTGTGGATGGGCTGCCAATCGAGCGGGTTGTGTTGTCCTGGTGTCAAGCTTCTTGAGTGTTGTGGGAGCTGCACTCATCCAGGCAAGTGGGGAGTACTCCATCACATTCCTGACTTGTGCCTTGTAGATGGTGGGCAGGCTTTGGGGAGACAGGAAGTGGGTTACTCGTTGCACTGTTCCCAGCCTCTGACCTGCTCTTGTAGCCACAGTATTTATATGGCTAGTCCAGTTCAGTTTCTGGTCAATGGTAACACCCAGGATGTTGATAGTGCAGGATTCAGTGATGGCTATGCCACTGCACATCAAGGGGCGATGGTTAGATTCTTTTTGGAGATGGGCATTGCCTGAAATTTGTGTGGTGCGAATGTTACTTGCCATTTGTCCGTCCAAGCCTGGATATTGTCCAGGTCTTGCTGCATTTGGACATGGACTGCTTCAGTATCTGAGGAGTCATGAATGGTGCTGAACGTTGTGCCAGTCATCAGCGACATCCCCACTTCTGACCTTATGATGGAAGGAAGGTCATTGATGAAGCAGCTGAAGATGGTTGGGCTGAGGACACTAACCTGAGGAACTCCTGCAGTGATGTCCTGGAGCTGAGATGACTGACCTCCAACAACAACAACAACAACAACAACAACAACCATCTTCCTTTGTGCTAGGGATGACTCCAACCAGCGGAGAGTTTTTCCCGATTCCCATTGACTCCAGTTTCGCTCTTTGATGCCACACTCTGTCAAATGCTGCCTTGATGTCAAGGGCGGTCACTCTCACCTCACCTCGAGAGTTCAGCTTTTTTTTATCCATGTTTGAACCAAGGCTGTAATGAGACGAGGAGCTGAGTGACCCTGGTGGAACCCAAATTGGGCGTCAGTGAACAGGTTATTGCTAAGCAAGTGCCATTTGATAGCACTGTTGATGACCCCTTCCATCACTTTACTGATGATGGAGAGTAGACTGATGGGGTAGTAATTGGCCAGGTTGGATTTGTCCTGCTTTTTGTGAACCAGGACAGACCTGGGCAATTTTCCACATAGCTGGGTAGATGTCAGTGTTGTAGCTGTACTGGAATAGCTTGGCTAGGGGCACGGCAAGTCCTGGAGCACAAGTCTTAAGTACTAATGCCGGAATGTTGTCAGGGCCCATAGCCTTTGCAGTATCCAGTGCCTTCAGCCGTTTCTTGATATCACGTGGAGTGAATCGAATTGGCTGAAGACTGACATTTGTGATGCTGGGGACCTCCGGAGGAGGCTGAGATGGATCATCCACTTTGCACTTTTGGCTGAAGATTATTGCGAATGCTTCAGTGTTATCTTCAGCACTGTTGTGCTGGGCTCCTCCATCATTGAGGGTGGGGATATTTGTGGAGCCGCCTCCTCCTCCTCCTCCAGTGAGTTGTTTAATTGTCCACCACCATTCACGACTGGATGTGGCAGGACTGCAGAGCATAAATCTGATCCATTGGTTGTGGGATCGCTTAGCCCTGTCTATCACTTGCTGTTTGGCAGGTAGTCCTGTGCCGTAGCTTCGCGAGGTCTCATTTTTAGGTATGCCTGGTGTTGCTCCTGGCATGCCTTCCTGCACTCTCCATTGAACGGGTTGATCCCCCTGGCTTGATGGTAATGGTAGAGTGGGGGTTATGGCGGGCCATGAGGTTACAGATTGTGTTCGAGTACAATTCTGCTGCTGCTGATGGCCCACAGCACCTCATGGATGCCCAGTCTTGAGTTGCTAGATCTGTTTGAAATCTATCCCATTTAGCACGGTGGTAGTGCCACACAACACGATGGAGGGTATCCTCAATGTGAAGCCAGGACTTTGTCTCCACAATGACTGTGTGCGCGGTGGTCACTCCTACCAATACTGTCATGGACAGATGCATATGCAGCAGGTAAGTTGGTGAGGATGAGGTCAAGAATGTTTTTCCCTCTTGTTGGTTCCCTCACCACCTGCCACAGACCCAGTCTAGCAGCTATGTCCTTCAGGACTCAGCCAGCTTGGTCAGTAGTGGGAACCCATCTTCCCAGAGCATTAGCCTGGGCCTCTGAATTACTAGTACAGTGACATTTCAGGTTGAGTATCATTCATCTGAAACCCTTGGGGCTGATTGCGTTTCAGTATTCAGGTATTTTCAGATCCACTGTATATATGGTAGGCCTAGGCCTATTTACATTACAAGGCTAGCTATAAACTACAAATATTAGCCTGTTTCTACATTTGCCAACTCTCTCTTATCCTACTTCTTGCCTGTTAACACTTATTACACCTGCAATATAACACTATGTTGCTTTATTAACATACAAATTAACAGCTTAGCTGTTCAAAAATTAGCTTTTTTGGATGTAAGGATATTCGACATGTGTCACCATCTCCCTGTTTAATGCCCCGTAGATGGTGGACAGATTTTGGGGAGTCAGGAGGTGAGTTACCCTGTGCAGAATTCCCAGCCTCTGACTTGCTTTTGCAGCCGCAGAATCACAGTGCGGAAGAGGCCCTTCAGCCCATCGACTCTGCACCGACGCGTGAGAAACACCTGACCTACCTACCTAATCCCATTTACCAGCACTTGGCCCATAGCCTTGAATGTTATGACGTGCCAAGTGCTCATCCAGGTACTTTTTAAAAGATGTGAGGCAACCCGCCTCCACCACCCTCCCAGGCAGTGCGTTCCAGACCGTCACCACCCTCTGGGTAAAAAAGGTTTTCCTCACATCCCCTCCTAAACCTCAACTTGAACTTATGCCCCCTTGTGACTGTCCCTTCAACTAAGGGGAACAGCTGCTCCCTATCCACCCTGTCCATGCCCTCATATTCTTGTACACCTCGATCAGGTCACCCCTCAGTCTTCTCTGCTCCAACGAAAGCAACCCAAGTCTATCCAACCTCTCTTCATAACTTAAATGTTTCATCCCAGGCAACATCCTGGTGAATCTCCTCTGCACCCCCTCCAGTGCAATCACATCCTTCCTATTTGTATAAAAACAAAAAACTACTGCGGATGCTGGAAATCCAAAACAAAAACAGAATTACCTGGAAAAACTCAGCGGGTCATGAGAACTCGAAATGTCAACTCTTTTCTTCTCCACCGATGCTGCCAGACCTGCTGAGTTTTTCCAGGTAATTCTGTTTTTGCTTCCTATTTGTATGTCTGGTCCAGTTCTGTTTCTGGTCCATGGTAACCCATAGCAGGCTGATATTGGAATCTCAACGATGGTAATGGCATTGAATGACACGGGTTAGATTCTCTCTTGATGGTCGTGGTCATTGCCTGGCATTTCTGTCACAAATGTTACTTTCCGATTATCAGCCCAAACCTGACTGCTTATGTTGGCAGACTGCTTCAGTAACAGAGCTCTGTGCTCTTGTACTCTAAGACTGTTTTTATAAAGTCCAGGATTCAGTATTCCTTTAACCAAATTTTTAACCTGTCGTGCTACCTTCAATGATTTGTGCAAACAATTCCCCGGTACTCTGCTCCCACCCCAGAGATCAGCTGAGCAGGAATGGGCACAGCTGTTGAGACAGAAGGTAGAGACTTGACTATTTTTTGTTTTTTGCACCTAGAAGTGTAAATTGAGCTTTCGTTCTGGTCACCACACTTTAGGAAGGAAGTGAGAGCCCTTGATAGGGTGTAGAGGAGATTTACCAGAATGGTTCCAGCAATTGGGGGAGGTTTAATTACAAGATTAGATTGGAAAGTTGGGGGCTGTTCTCCTTGGAACAAAGGAGATTGAGGGGACATTTGATAGAGGTATAGAAGATTATGACAGGTTTAGATTAGGTCGACAAGGAAAAACTCTTCCCATTAGCTGATGGTACAAGAACTAGGGGTCACAGGTTTCATTGTGGGCAAGAGATGCAGGGGGAATGTGAGGAAGAACTTTTTTTTTATGTAACGGGTGGTGGTAATCTGGAACTGGCTGTCCACGAGGTTAATGGAAGAGGAAATACTCTGATTTCAAAAGGAAATTAGATGAACACTTAAAGGAAATAAACTTGCAAGGCTAGGAAGATCGAGCGGGGGAATGAGACTGACTAGATTGCTCCATGGAGAACTGGCATAAACTTGATGGGCCAAATGACCACCTTGGCTGTGAATGACTCTGCATCACATTTATTATTAACTTTTTCTTTTACTTGAGCTGAACAGAAAATAAGCGAAACTGACAATTTAAAGAGCTATTTAAAATGTGTTCTGCTTGTCGATCTGGCTTTGATCAGTGTGTTATTTAGCAAAGAGTGCAGTAAGCTGGCATGGTGACATATTATTTTGTACCTGGTTTTTAATTACCATACTTGATGAGATTCCAATTTAGTGGAGAACGTGTGAGATTTAATTCAGAGTATCAGATGTTAGTCTGCGTCGTTTGCTTTTGCCAGGGAAAAGTTTACAACAAGATCATAAGATAAATACAGGTGGGGATGCTATTTTAGCTTACCAACTGAAATAAAAGATCTACAGCCGCCACCAACTAACCGTTGAAATCACTGCTGACAAGCCAGTTTTTAATCTGCTGAAATTAATTTGCCAGCAGTAGATTCTGAATAACTTTCAGTTGCAACTGTTTTTTTTGCTTGCTCTCTGTTTCTTTCAAGTAATTTAGGTATCCACGTGCACAAATACCTAAAAGCTGGTGCAAAGAATAATCAAAAAGGCATGTTGGCCTTTTCTGTAGGGGGTACGGGAATTCCAAAATGAGGTGATGCTTCAGATGTGTAGAGCCTTGGTCAGGCTCCATCTAGAATATTGCATTCAGTTTTAGGCACTGAGTCTTGGGGAAGATATTGGACTTGAAGCAGGTATAGCACTGTCTTAACAATGATTTTAAGGGTTAAATTATTAAGACAGGTTGCATATGCTTGGTTTGTATTCCCTTGAGTTAGGCCTTTAAATGATAAAGGAGTTTAACAGGGCAGATACAGAAAAACTACTTTCTCTGGTGTAGGCATCTAGAACAAAGGCATAATCTTAAAATTAGAGCTAGACCACTCGGGAAGAAAATCAGGAGGCACTTTTTTTCATGCACAGGATAGTGGAAATCTGGAACTCTGTCCCAAAAGGCTGTAGACGATGGGGTGTAATTTGAATTTTCAAGACCGTTCAGTAGATGTTTGTAGAATTTTAAAATGAGGCATGTGGAACAAAAGCAGGTAACTCATTTTTGGTACAGGTTAGCCATGATGTGCGTGAATGGTCGAACACAAGAAATAGGAGTAGACTACACAAAGCCCGTTGAGCCTGCTCCAGCATTCAATATGATTATGGCTGATCTTGCACTTTAACTGCATTTTCCTGCCTGCTCCCCATATCCCTTGACTCCCTGAGAAACCAAAAATCTGTCTATCCCAACCTTAAATGTATTCAACGATAGAGCATCCACAACCCTCGGATAGAGAATTCCAAAGATTCACAACCTCTGAGTTAAGTTATTTCTCGTCATCTCGGTCCTAAATGATCGGCCCCTTATCCTGAGACTGTGCCCCTGTGTTTTAGATTCCCCAACCAATGGAAACAATCTCTCAGCATCTACTCTATCGAGCCCCTTCAGAATTTTGTAGGTTTCAATGAGATTGCCTTTCATTCTTCTAAACTCCAGGGAATATAAATCCAATTTACTCAGCCTCTCATCATAGGACATCCCAGGGATCAAGTTAGTGAACCTTCACTGTACTGCCTCCAGTGCAAGTATATCCTTTCTTAAATGTGGAGATCAAAACTGTGCACAGTACTCCAGATGTGGCCTCACCAAAACCCTGTACAATTGTAGTAAGACTTCCTTACTCTTGTACTCTCGTCCCCTTGCAATAAAATAGAATAAGCTTGAGGGGCTGAATTGTCCAGTCCTGTTCCTAGGTAAATTAACCATGTAAAAATAAGTGTGCAACTTGTACTGTGTCTTAAGATCCCTCTGGTTAAACATTGGAGTAAAGTGGACGGATTCTGTAGTTAATATGAAAATACGCTTGCTTTGTAGGTACCGTCTTGGGAATTAACTGCTTTTTTTCTGTTTTCTATTAATAGCTATTTCAGCAAGAATTTATGGGAATTGATCCTTTACAGCTGGTTAACTCTAATGGTTGGACACGAATGGTAATTGAGTTTAGAACAAAATGTGCTTCTGTCCTGTCTTAACTGGATACTATAAAATACATTTTTAAGAAATTCAGATTTGTGCTCAGAATCTGTTTGGTTCAATCTACTCAATGGGAAGAAATCTGTTCCAGGGTTTGATGGAGATAAAGGATTCTCTGTACTGGCCACATTGAATTTTACTATTTTTTTTTCTCTGTCATGGTTTGTGCTATGATAAATGGTTCAACAACTCCAATGGTAGGGAAATGTTTGAAATGCAGATTATATAGCCAAGGGCGCCAGAGTTTTAAGATAAGTTAAAAGCAAAATCCCAAAGAGCAGTTATACTTTATGGTGGCAAAATTTAATTGCCATGCTTTCGATTTCCAGTTAAAGAATCCAGATGTGATCAGATCACTACTTATGTATTGGTTTTCACCTCAACCCCACCTTGCATTTGCACTTGTTTAAAAATAAACATCTAAGCCTGTTTTTGCTAGTGCTTGAACACTTGAGTGAATACCAGAGAGTGGTGAGCTGAAAATGTCTTATCTGTTTGGGTGTGCCCATTTTGGCTAGTTATGAGCCGAGGGAACACAAATTGAACACAGACGTTCACAAATCAGAAGGTGGCCTATTGACCTATCATGTCCACATGTGATCTCTCTTCGTGCATTCATAACTACCTATTGCCTGCTCATGGTCCTGTATTTCCTCTGTTTCAAATATTTGTCCATTACTCCCTGTGACCAAGCATATCTTGCTCTAACGCTTTTTACTTAAAGAAATTTATCCTAATCTCAAACTGCTTCTTGGAACAGTGATTCAGTTTGACCCCTTTTTCCTTGCTCTGTAACCAGAGGACATAGTCTCTTCCTATTTATCCTATTAAAATTCCTGAATTTTCAAAAATTCTAAAATTTCCTTTTGTTTTCTGCCTAATTGTTGCCATATACAAATTTATTACCTCTTTTAGTTCTCAATATCTTTATTTATAAAACCTGAAACTGTTGGCTTTTTTATAGATTTATTTATCTTGCATTCACTTTTTCATAAATTATTTATTTCAATTCCTGGGTCTTTTTTCATCGGCATCTTTCATTGCTTTTCTGTTAGGTTGTGCATTTCCAATTCTTGTTTTTTCACATGAGGGTTTGTTGTTAGAGTTAATTTAACCTGTCTGCCTTCCTGAGCCTTTTACAGTCCTCCACACTTGGCCAAATGCTCTACTTCTGCATCATCACTAACTTTTGATATGCTCCCATGCTCAAGTCCGCAGCATTTGTTTTACTGAGAACAAAAGTCAAACCAGCACTGACTCTTGATGCATATCACTTCCAACCCTTCTCCAAAGCAAGCAACGCCAATTAGTCCCAACCCTTTGTTTCTGGTACACTGAGCCACTTTCTATCCCTGCTGTTAAATTTCCTCTTGTACTAGGTGCCTGCCTTTATGTAACTAGCTCTGTGATGCACCTTTATTTTTTTGGCCCCCAGAAATCCACGTACACCACATCTACTACACACTAACTACTTCAACTAAAATTGTGAAGCAAGTCTTACATATACAGATCTCTGCCAACTGTACTTGATTATGTCCTCTAAGATTCAGCAGTAGAGTTGAAGATGAGAGTGAAATGAGAAGTTAAATCTGGGGATGTCATTTTGGATTTTAATAGCTTGTAGAAGTAAGGAAAGATCAGATGAGGGCAAGGAACTCACCACTTTTGATCTGTGTTTAGAGTAGAGTATTTTTGACAATGTAGGTACCCAGCAGAAGAAGTTTATTGGGAGCTTGGGAGGGAAATGAAGAACAACAATGTGCAGAAAATGAGAAAGCTTATTAGAGAGTTTGGAGGGCAGAGGTAAGAATATTGAACCAGCTGTTCTGTTCCAAGAATGTAGGGACAATATAGAAGACAATTGTGAGAGTAGCCTTGGATGGATTTGGGCTTTGTGGAGTTAGATTGTTGAGTTGGAAAAGGAGTTACGGTGCAGGCAGCAGATTTTTTTTATACCTCGAGCAAAAGGCTGTTTTGCATAAGGATGACCCCTGTTCCTATGAAACAAAGGATGACTGTGTATAACAGATCTGCTAATGTCATTCCCAGGATACAAACATATGAATTAGGAGCAGGAGTAGGTCATTCGGCCCCTTGAGCCTGTTTCACCATTCAGTAAGATCATGGCTGGTCTGATTGTAACCTCATCTCCACATTCCCGCCTACCCTGATAACTTTTTGCCCCCGGAACAATACATTCCTTCCGCTAATGAGCCTGTTAGAACTAGCGAGCAGCACCTCATATTCGTGTCTCTGGATCAATCAATAGCAACCTGACTGTACATATTGAGCTACAATCTCCATTTGTTGATGATTAAAACAGAAGGACTCAGGAAAGTTGAAGTGTCTTTTGAAATTAAGCACCTCTCTGAACCCCATTGTAATTGGAAGCTATCTTGGGGGAATACAATGTTTTTTATACCCCTGAAAACAAAGCAATTCAGGAGACTAAAAGTGGTATTCCCCTACCCTGAGACCTGGGAATCCCAAACAGTTAAATGTCACCTTCTCACAGCTAGGCAATTGATAATTGTTTCTCTGCACTGTGCTGGAATTGGTAACTAACATTGGTGAGCTGTCTACCGAAACACAGGTGACTCACCTGCCATTTTCAAAGCAGCTTCAGCACAGGAGACAATTTTTTGTTTATTTCCGGGATACATCCAGGCACCCTGTTTCCAAAATCATCAAATTGAAGTAAGCACTGGTTTTTGAAATACCATAGGGCAATATCAAAAGTCATGCATTAATTAAAGACTGGTCTATCACAAGTGTTTGGTGTCATGCACAGAACAAGCATGAGGATATGGACTGTAAGATCATAATTTGTGAAAGTGGCCACCAAACCTTGGCTACAACTTAACATGTGATTGTGGACATTTAAACTGTGGACAGTATTTGGCTCTGGCCCATATATTTAGTTAAGCATGGACCTGAATAAGGCTACTTCACAGCCACCTGTGAAGTTTAAACATCTCATTGTGTAAGGCTGAACCAGCATTTGAGGAATATGGGAACGCTAGACTGTTGATCTTAGTTCTTAGTTTTACTAGCAGTAGTAAAGGTTATTGGGAGTAGCAGTGTTTATTAATTCTAAATGAATTAACACATAAAGGTGACAGGGCAACTGCAGAATGTGGGAACTCCTGGAGGCTGGTGTGATCCAGGGAAAATAGGTCTGTAGTAAATGTCTATGGCTTCTTGAGGAACTTCGGCTCAGGAGGAGGCTGAGCCGCAGACACTAACACATCTGGGAGGGGGGACGTTACCTAGCTGCTTTGTACTAGGAGGTAGTCACACCCTTAGGATAGGGTCTTCTGATTTTGTTCAGTGGTTAGAAACAGGAGAGTGTGACTGCAAGTGAGGCAGGTATGGGGACCCAGAAGTGGAGGAGACTCAGCTTTTACAATTGTTCCAACAGGTTTGAGGTGCTTGCAACTGTATGGCTAAAAGTGGGGGCTGCAGGGTGAGTGAGTGAACTAACCATGACACAGAAGGTCATTCAAGTGGGAAGAATAAATAGGATTGTAGTGGTAGTAGGGGACAGTATATTGAGAGGAATAGATGGAGTCCAATACAGCCAAGAGCGAGAGTCCAGAAGGCTGTGTTGCCTGCCTCATGTCAGGGTTCAGGACATCTGTTCTGGGCTGAAAAGAAGCTTGTAGTGAGTGGGGGAGGATCCAGTGGTTGTCCACTTTGGTACCAACAGCGTAGGTAGGACCAGGAAAGAGACTCTGCTGAGGGAGTATGAGCAGGTAGGGGCTAAATTTAAAACGCAGAACTTCCAAGGTAATAATCTCTGGATTATTACCCAAACCAAATTGGCGTAGGGTAAATAAGATTTGTGAATTAATTTGTGTGGTGCCGATTCATGGGGCAGTGGGACAAATAGTGGGGAAAGTAGGAACTGTACTGTTAGGATGGTCTTCACCTGAACCGTGCTGGGACCAGTGTTCTGGCAATTTGTATAACTCTGGTGGTCGAGAGGGCTTTAAACTAAATCGTGGGGGCAAGGGATCAAGTGTGTGAGGATGTGATCAATTAAAGAGAGAAGCTAAGGCAAGAGAGAAAGTTACAATAAGAGAAGTGGCAATCGGTGTGATTTGAGTGTGCCAGCAGGTGAGGCCAGAGATTGCAAAAATGGTAAAACGATAGAGTTAAAGGCTCTATCTGAACGCACAAAGCATTCATAACAAAACAGCTCAAATAGAAATAAAAATGCATGATTTAATAGCCGTTGCAGAGACATGGCTGCATGATGACAAAAACTGGGACCTGAATATTCAAGGGCCAATGACATTTCAGAAGGATAGGAAGCTAAAGTTGAAGAGGGAGCTCTGTTAATAAAGGATGACATTATTACAATAGAGAGAGATGATCTTGGTAGAGAAGATGAAGATGGAGAATCAATTCAGGTAGAGATGATAAATAGTAAAGCTAGGAAGTCACTTATGGGAGCAGTTTACAGGCCCCCTAACAGTAACCACACTGTAGGATGGGGTATACAGGAAGAAGTAATACTCTGGGGACCCAGGTTTGAATCCCATCACAGCAGATGGTGAAATTTTAATTCCAGATTTTTATTGAATTCAAAGGGCAATTAGAGGTGGGCAATAAATGCTGGCCTGGCCAGTGATTCTCACGCCTCATGTACGAATCTTTAAAAGAAAGGTCATGGGGCCTTGTGAGAAAGGTCTGGCAATAATCGTGGGTGATTTTGATCTACATATAAATTGAGAGAATCAGGTTGACAAAGGTAGCCTGGAAGATGAGTTTAGAGTGTATTTGGGACAGCTTAAAGCAGCATGTGCTAGAACCAACCAGAAAGTGGGCTTTTCTAGATCTGGTAACATGCAGTGAGATGGGATTAATTAATGACCTCATCATAAATTCGCCCCTAGGTAGCAGTGATCATAACATGTTTGAATTTTGCATTCAGTTCGAGGGTGAGAAGAATGGGTCTAAGACTAGTATTTTAAACTCCAGGGCAATCATCACCAAGACACCTTCATGAATTGGCTCCGCTCCTTCTGCAAGATTATCAATTGCACCAGTGAACTGTGCCATAAGTACTGGGCTCCTTACCAGGGCAACTGCTACTACTTCTCAAAGACAGCTGGCTAAAGCGAACTGGGAAATTAGGTTGAGGTGTAAGTCAGCAGAGATGCAGTGGCAGACATTTCATAATGCTCAGTGAAGATGCATTCCAGTGAGAAAGAACAATTCTAGGGATAGGTGACTCAAAATTGACCGTGCAGTTGATAGTGAAGAGGATAGTTGTCGACTCCAGAATGATATCAATAGACTGGCTGAGTGGGCAGAGAAGTGGTTAATGGAATTCAATCCGGAAAAATACGAGGTAATACATTTGGGGAGGGCAAACAAAGCAAAGGAATACTCAATAAACGGGAAGTTATTGAGAGGGGTTGAGAAAGTGAGAGACCTTAGAGTGCATGTCCACAGGTCCCTGAAGGTGGCAGGACAGGTGGACAAGATGGTGAAGAAAGCATATGGAATGCTTTCCTTTATTGCACAAGATATTGAATACAAAAGCAGGGATTTAATGATGGAACTGCATAAAATGCTGGTTAGGCCACAGCTTGAATTTTGTGTACAGTTCTGGTCACCACATTACAGGAAGGGCATAATTGCTCTGGAGAGAGCACAGAGGAGAGCTATAAGAATGTTGCCAGGGCTTGAAAATTGTGGCTATGAGGAGAGAGTGGGTAGGCTCGGGTTGTTTTCCTTAGAACAGAGGAGGCTGAGGGGCGACCTAATTGAGGGGTCTAGATAGGGTAGAGAGGAAAGACTTGTTTTCCCTCACTGAGGGGCCAATTACCAAGTAGCATAGGTTTAAGGTGATTGGTAGAAGGATTGGAAGAGGATAAGAGGAAAACATTTTTCACCCAGAGGGTGGTGGATGTCTGGAATTCAATGTCTAAGTTGGTGGTTGAGGCTGAAACACTCAACTCATTTAAAAGGTACCTGGATCTACATCTGAAGTGCTGTAACCTGCAAGGCTATGGACCAGGTGCTGGAAAGTGGAATTAAAATGAGTGGCTAGTTTCTTTTTTCTCTTTTTTTTGGCTGGCGCAGACACGATGGCCTCTTTCTGCACTGTAACTTTTCTATGAAAAGAACGTATCATCTGTGGTTAACTAAGGAAGTTAAAGATTGTGGAATTGTATGCTTTTTCTTTCAATTCGACGCTAAGATTAGTGGGAGGTAGAAGACTGGACAGAACATAAAAAGCAGCGAGGAATGGCTTAAAAAAAAAGGGAAGAAATTAGTACGAGAGAAAGCTCGAGCTAGCTAGAAATATAAAAATGGATTGTAAGAGTTTCCACAGATATTTAAAAATGAGAAGAGTGAACGTTGGCCCTTTACAGTGAGAATGGGGAATTAAAGGAAAATAAAGAAACGGTGGATGAATTGAAATAATATTTTGCATCTGTCTTCACTGTAAAGGATATAAATAACATCCCAGAAATAATTGTGAATCAAGAAGTGAAAGGGAGGGAGGAACTTAAAATGATTACAGTCACCAAGGAAAGAGTATGGAGAAAATTAGTTGAAGCTGACAAGTCCCCAGGCCCTGATGGACTTCTTAAAAGAAGTGGCTGCTGAGATAGATATATTAGGAAATTTTAGAAAATTAAAACCAAGTTCTGGAAAGGTCCCATCAGATTGGAAAATGTAATTCCTCTTCAAGAAAGGAGGGGAATAGGCAGCAGGAAATTACAAGTCAGTTAGCTTAACATCTGCTATAGGCATATGCCGGAATCTGTTATTGAGGAGGTTAAAGCGGGACACTTAGAAAATCTCAATGCAATTAGGCAGAGTCAATATGGCTTTCTGAAAAGGAAATTGTTTGACTAATTTTATTTGCTTGTTACTTCCTCAAAGCATTCAATGTGGGTAAAGGGAAACTTGTGGATGTACTGTACTTATATTTCTAGAAGGCATTTGACATAGTGCCACATCAAACGCTACGACACAAGATAAGAGCTCATAGTGCAGGGGATAATGTGTTACCATTGCTAGAGGATTGGTTAGCTAAAAGGAAACAATAAGCATAAATGGGCCATTTTGGGATTGGCAAGATGTAGCGAGTAATGTGCCACAGGGATCAGTGCTGAAGTCTCAACTATTTGCAATCTGTATTAATGACTTGGATGAAAGGATCAGATGTATGGTAGCTAAGTTTACTGATGACGTAAAGATAGGTAGGGGAGTAAATTGTGGAGAGGACATGGAGCCTGCTAAGGGATATAGATAGGTTAAGTGAGTGGGCAAAAATTTGGCAGGTGGAGAATAATGTGGGAAAATGTGAACTTGTTCAATTTGGCAGGAAGAATAAAAAAGCGGCACATCCTTCAAATGGGAAGAGATTACAGAACTCTGCGGTACAGAAGGAGCTGGGTGTCCTGGTACAGGAATCTCAAAAAGTTGGTAATCAGGTACAGCAAGTGATTTGGAAGGCAAATGAAATGTTGTCATTTATTGAAGGGGAATGGCATATAAAAGTAGGGGTGTTTTGCTAGTGTGTAGACTATTGGTGAGACCACATCTGGAGTTCTGTGTACAGTTTTGCTCTCATTTTAAAAAAGGATGTCATTGCATTAGAAGCAGTTCAGTCTTGGGGCCCAACCATCTTCAGCTGCTTCATCAATGACCTTCCTTCTGTCATAAGGTCAGAAGTAGGAATATTCCCTGATGATTGCAACATGTTCAGCAGCATTCGTGACTCCTCTGAAACAGAAGCAGTCCATGTCCAAATGCAGCAAGACTTGGACAATATCCAGGCTTGGGATGACAAATGGCAAGTAACGTTTATGCCACACAAGTGCTGTGCAATGACTATCCCCAACAACAGAGACTCTATCACCCCTTAACATTCAATGGCATTACCATCACTGAATCCCCCACTAACAACAACCTGGGGGTTACCATTGACCAGAAACTGAACTGGGCTAGCCATATAAATCCTGTGGCTACAAGAACAGGTCAGAGACTAGGAATCCTGCAGCGAGTTAGTCACCTGACCCCAAAGCCTGTCCACCATCTACTAGGCACAAGTCAAGAGTGTGATGGAACACTCTCCACTTGCCTGGCTGAGTGCAGCTCCCACAACACTAAAGAAGGTTGACTCCATCCAGGACAAAGCAGCCTGCTAGATTGGCACCCCATCCACAAACATTCACTCCCTCCACCACTAAGGTGCAGTGGCAGCAGTGTGTACCATCTACAAGATACATCACAGCAACTCACCAAGGCTCCTTAGGCAGCACCTTCCAAACCCACAACTGCTACCATTTGGAAGGACAAAGGCAGCAGACACATGGGAACACCACAACCTGGAAGTTCCCCTCCAAGCCACTCACCATCCTGACTTGGAAATATATTGCTGTTCTTTCACCATTGCGGGACCAAAATCCTGGAACTCCCTTCCGAACAACACTGGGTGTACCTACACCACACGGACTGCAGCAGTTCAAGCAGGCAGCTCTCCACTGCCTTCTCAAGGGCAATTAGGGATGGGCAATAAATGTTGGCCTAGCTGGCGAAGCCCACATCCCATGAATGAATTTTTTTATTTTAAAAAAGAGGTTCACTCAACTGATTCTTGGATTGAGGGGCTTTTCCTATGAGGAAAAGTTGAACGAGTTGGGCCTGTATCCATTGACGGTTAGAAGAATGAGAGTTGATAGTGGATGTTGAAAAGATGTTTCCTCTTGTTGGGGAGGCTAGAACTAGGGGACAGAGTTTAAAAATAAGAGGTCTCCCTTTTAAGACAGAGATGAGAATTTTTTTTCTGTGGGTTGTGTATCTAGAATTCTCTTCCCCAGAGAGCAGTGGAGGCAGGATCGTTTACTATTTTTAAGGCTGAATTAGATAGCTTCTTGATTGACAAGGGAGTGAAAGGGTATAGAGAGTAGGAAGGAACGTGGAGTTGAGACCACAATCAGATCAGCCATGATCTTATGGACTGGTGGAGCAGGCTCGAGAGGCTGAATATCCTCATCCTAATTCTTCTGTTCGTATGTATTTTTTTTTTTTGGACAAAGAATATTTGGGCTCAAGTTGGGGCAGAGATGAGTGATTAAACAATGTCAACTGCGATTGTATCGTGGTGGTCTGAGCCCCCAGAAGTGTTAACCCTGCAGTCATGCAGCTGAAACTAACTTTCAGGGACTGCAGCATAATACAACCTGAACAAAGCAAGTCCAGGAGAGTAACCCCAGCAAACTTTGAAACAGCTGAACCATCATAATCTTCTAATGCAGCCAAAGTAGTGTACTCGTTCCAGCTTCCAAATCTATTTGAGATGCATTCTCTTGTCTATTTATCTACAAGAAGTTTTGCAGCTTCATGAGAATCCTTTTGTTTCTAATAGGCCTTCACTCCAACTAAAAGTAGTAAATCAACCAAGACAACATCAGGCCTGCACCAACATAGAGACTGAATTGTAAATTCCATCGTTATAATTACTGCTTTAACTTTATCTATATCTAATCTTTGCATGTGTGATGAGTGATTGAGATGTTGTGTTTCAAACATCCAGGGCAAATGTGGGATTTTTAAAAAAAAATTCATTCATGGGATTTGGGTGTTGCTGGTTAGATCAGCATATATTGTCCATCCCTAATTGCCCTTGAGAAGATGGTGGTGAACTGCCTTCTTGAACCACTGTATTCCATGTGGTGTAGATGCACCCACAGTGCTGTTAGGAAGGGAGTTCCAGGATTTTGACCCAGCGACAGTGAAGGAATGGTGATATATTTCCAAGTCAGGATGGTGAGTGGCTTGGAGGGGAACTTCCAGGTGGTGGTGTTGCCATCTATCTGCTGCCCTTGTCTTTCTAGATGGTAGTGGTTGTGGGTTTTGAACCTGGTGTCTAAGGAGCCTTGGTGAGTTGCTGCAGTGCATCTTGTAGATGGTCCACGCTGCTGTCACTGCA
The DNA here is from genome assembly GCF_964194155.1 of Cetorhinus maximus. Taxonomy (NCBI): domain Eukaryota; kingdom Metazoa; phylum Chordata; class Chondrichthyes; order Lamniformes; family Cetorhinidae; genus Cetorhinus; species Cetorhinus maximus. Next base: position 172,327,730 of record NC_135883.1, read on the forward strand.
CCTTAGTGGTGGAGGGAGTGAATGTTTGTGGATGGGGTGCCAGTCAAGTGGGCTGCTTTGTCCTGGATGGTGTCAAGCTTCTTCAGTGTTGTTAGAGTTGCACTCATCCAGGCAAGTGGGGAATATTCCATCACACTCCTGACTTGAGCCTTGTAGATGGTGGACAGGTTTTGGGGTCCCTGGAGCTGAGTTACTTGCCACAAAGTTCCCAGCCCCTGACCTCTTGTAGCCACAGTACTTATATGGCTCATCCAATTCAGTTTCTGGACGAAGATAAACCCAGATTGTAGATGGTGGAGGATTCAGCGATTAATAATGCCATTGAATGTCATAAGGTGATGGTTAAATTCTCTCTTGTCGGAGATGATTATTGCCCGGCACTTGTGTTGCACGAATGTTACTTGTCACTGACGGTAAATAAATAACCACCGTATTGTTAAAAATCACCAAATGGCCTGCTGTTGGAATTTATTTTAAATTGGGGGGGAAAAAATCACCTGAGGATAAGGAAATATATACACCTTGCACACAAAGAACCCGATTACGGACTGAAGGGGAGCAGAGACATTCTGTCTGTGACAGAGGTATGAAAGATCAGAACTAAGCTTCTGTGAGAGCTTTATTTAAGGAAGGGAGATGGTAGTTGAGGTCTGGCACTAAAAGCATTGTCAGTAAATCACAGAATTTTAACAGTACTGAAGGAGGCCATTTGGCCCATTATGTCTGCACTGGCTCTCCAAATGAACGTTATGACATAGTGCCATTGCACTGCCTTTTCTTATCCCCGTACCCTTGCACGTTGTTTCTATTCAAATAATCGTCTAATGCCCTTTTGAATGCCTCGATGGAACCTGCCTCCACCAAACTTCCAGGCAGTGCATTCTAGGCCTGAACCACTCGTTGTGCGAAAAAGATTTTTCTCATGTTACATTTTGCTTCTTTTGCAAATCCTTTTACTTAATCCTTTTATGAGCGGGAACAGCTTCTCCCTATCTACTCTGTCCAGCCCCCTCATGATTTTGAACATCTCTATCAAACCTTGTCTTAGCTGCCTTCTCTCCAAGGAGAACAGCCCCAACCTCTCCAGTCATCCCTGGAACCATTTTTGTAAACCTCTTCTGCACTCTCTCCAATGTGTTCACATCCTTCCTATAGTGTGGTGTCCAGAACTGTTCACAATATTCCAGCTGAGGTCTAACTAGTGTCTTATATAAATTCAGCAGAACGTCCTTGCTCTTGTACTCTATGCCCCTATTAATAAAGCCCAGGATACTATATGCTACTCTGGCACCAAAGCCCAGGATACTATATGCTTTATTAACTGCTCTCTCCACCTGTCCTGCCACCTTCAATGATCTATGCACATATACACCCAAGTCTTTCTGCTCTTGCACCCCTTTCAAAATTTCAACCCTTATTTTACATTCTGTCCATGTTCCTCCTTCCAAAATGCAGCACCTCACACTTCTCTGCATTGAACTTCATCTGCCACCTATCTGCCCACTCCACCAACTTGTATATGCCCTCTTGAAGTTCCAAACTGCCCTCCTCGCAGTTTGCAACACTCCCAAGCTCCATATCATCTACAAACTTTGAAATTGCCCCCTGCACACCAAGATCTGGATTATTAATATATATCAGGAAAAGCAAGGACCCCAATACTGACCCCTGGGGAACTCCACTACAAATTTTCCTCCAGCCTGAAAAATACCTATTGGCCATTACTCTCTGCTTCCAATTTTGTATCCATGTTGCTACTGTCCCTTTTATTCCATGAGTAATAACTTTTCTCTCAAATCTGTTGTGTGGCACTGTGTCAAATACCTTTTGAAAGTCCATGTACACCACATCAACAGCATTACCCTCATCGACCTGTTCTGTTACCTCTTCAAAAAGCTCCCAAATTAGCTAACTGCGATTTCCCCTTTAGAAATCCATGCTGGCTCTTCTTTATCAATCCATATTTTTCCATGTGTCTACTAATTCTATCCCAAATAACACTTTCTAGAATCTTGCCCACCACTGAGGTTAAACTGACTGGTCTGTAAATGCTGGGCTTATCCTTACAACCTCTTTTGAACAAGGACGTAACGTTTGCAATTCTCCAGTCCTCTGGCACCACCCCCGAGTCTAAGGAAGACTGAAAGATTATGGCCAGTGCCCCTGCTTTTTCTGCTCCCACTTCCTTCAACATCCTTAGATGCATTTCATCCGGTCCCGGTGCCTTGTCAACTTTAAGTAATGACCAGTTTTTTCAACACTACCTCCTTATCAATTTTGAATCCTTCTAGTGACAGAGCTTCCTCGTCTGTCTGCATGCCCTGGGTGCATCTACCTCCTTGGTAAAGATGGATGCAAAATATTTCATTAATACCCCAGCAATGGCCCCTTTGTCCATGTGTAAATTTCCTTTTAGGCCCCTAATTTGCCCTACTTCTCCTTTTACCACACATTTACTATTTTTATATGCCTATAGAAGACTTTGGGATTCTCCTTTATGTTGGCCGCCAATCTTTTCTCATAATCGCCCTTCATTTCTTTAATATGCTTTTTCACCTTCCCTCTGAACCTTCTGTATTCCTCTTGGCTTTGAATTGTATTTTCTACCTGACACTTGTCACAAGTACACTTTTTCTTCTTTATCTTAATTTCAATCTCTTTTCATCCAAGAAGCTCTGGATTTGTTTGCCCTGCCTTTCAGTTTTGAGGGAATATTCCTTGACTGTGCCCAAACCAATTTTTTTTTTTTGAAGGTAGCCCATTGTTCAACTACAATTTTTCTTGCCAATCTTTCGTTCCAGTCTATCTGGCGCATCTCTGTTCTTGCCTCATTGAAGTCAGCTCTTGTCCAGTTAATTGTTCTTACTTTGGATTGCCTATATTCCTTTTTCTATCATCCTAAAACGCACAATACAATGATTACTGTCTCCTAAATGTTCCCCCACTGACACTTGATCTACTTGGCCCACTTCATTTCCAAGAACCAGGGCTTTCCTTGTTAGATTGGACACATACTGCTGTAGAAATTCTCGTGAGCACAATCTGGGAACTTTTACCCCTCTCCGCTCTTTACACTACCGTTGTTGCAGTCTACACTCGGGTAATTAAAGTCCCCCATTATAACTATTCTTAAATGCCTACATCCCTCTGTAATTTCCCTGCAGATTTGTTCTTCTACGTCCTCTTCACTATTTGGCGGTCTATAGACTATACCTAGCGATGTGAGACTATTAGAGATGATAGCTGTGGGTAGACTTGTAGGAGTCGTGAAATTCTGCCATCCTGGTAGCTAATTGCAAGGTGATGCTGATGGTGATTATAAAGTCTGTATTTTTTACTCTCATTGTTTCACCATGCACATGAGAACTTTTGGGTCAAGTTCCTTGCTTCCTGATGTGTGCACTTGTATTTGGTTGTATGATCTATCTCCTGTTTCCTTAACCTTTTCGTGCTGTGATATCTGGGATGGGGAAATTGAATTTTGTGAAATTAGAGTAAAACTGTATATGGTCTGTTTTAAAATGCATGTTGTTAGTTTGGACTACATGATTGTGATAGGATTTGCACTCTGTCCTACTGAAATATTTGCCCAGATTCTCGATCGTGAACAGTTTTCGTACTACTTTATTTGTAAATGTTCCAATCATAAAATTAAAGGTGTTGTTGATGGTTTTGGACACCCATTGTCAGCATTTCCAAGTCAGGCGTAGGAGAGTGGAGTGGAGACTAAAGCTCTGGGTCCCGTGGTCAAAAGATATGCCCCAAGCTCCAACCAGTGTTTCCTTTGTTGTGAACGACCTGTTCTAGTCAATGCATGGCACCTTTAATTTTGTTTGCACTGCCAAGTACATGCATTATCTTAAATGAGATGTCTTAAATGAGTGAGCAACCTGCATGGTGCCTCCTGGGTTGTTGCACATATCTGCATCTTTAAAAGGAACATTAGTCCTGATCATAATGAAACGTCCCTACTTCCACCAGTGAAATACTTTTTCCTTTTCCCATACTAGCCATGACTGACATCTCCAGCTTGTTGAATTTCTTGGCGATGTTGTAGGATGTGGGTCCAGCCTTGCCATTGCTCCCATGCTGCATTACAAAGCTCAGTGATTTGGTGGTGTACAAGGAATGGAAATCAGGCTCTGCATGATGTTGAGCAGAAAATTTGCTCTGTTTTCCCATTATGGGAGTCTCTTGTAATGCTATTGTTATTATTTACTGCTTAATCCAAGCTTTTCATAGTTACCTAATATAGTTTTCATCTAGCTAGTTGTACATATCTCTGATGTATAATTTGTTTTTCTAAAGCACTTTATCTGGATATACTATTCTGCACAAGTAAGATTATGTCCAAAACCATAAGATTAAACTCTGGCCCAAGTCTAACTTAATCTCTAAACTGGTGAGACATTTGTATTGTCATGGGAAAGGAGACCTTTGACCAGATACAGGGGATATGTACTTTGTTTTAACGTTCTCCTCTTTAGAATTGCCTTTTTGCTTCTTTTTATATTAAAGTCTACATCGTGTTCAATGTATTGTAACTACAGCCAAATGGATGAGGAGCTCTCACTTTCTGATGTTGGCTTTTCTTCCTTGCTGTTTACTTCTGTTTACATTCTGCATATTGCGTACAAAGGAGCCTTGACTGTCTACACCCCCCCGCCCCCCCCCAATCAAATGGTCCCAAAAGGGTGTCCTAGGCCCAACCATCTTCAGCTGCTTCATCAATGACCTTCCATCATAAGGTCAGAAGTGGGGATGTTCGCTGATGATTGCGCAACCATGTTCAGCACAATTCGTTACTCCTCAGATACTGAAGCAAACATGTCCAAATGCAACAAGACCTGGACAATATCCAGGCTTGGGCTGACAGGTGGCAAATAACATTCGCAACAGCACTGTACCTACACCACCTGGACTGCAGCGGTTCAAGAAGGCAGCTCACCACCCCGAGGGCAGTTGGGGGGGGCAATAAATGTTGGCCTAGCCAGTGACACGTGCGTCCCATGAATGAATTTTTAAAAAAAATTAGAACAGTCAGTGCTGAAGGCCTTGTCGATTTCAAATTGGATGGAACTGCAAAGTGAGGAAAAAGAAACAGTCAAATAGAAACAGTTTTTTGCAGATGCCAGTCAAATTTGATGGGCAACATCCGGGCCATTAGCTGTAGTTTGAGCACCATAAAATTGGTGAACTATCAGCTGTCTGAAAGCAAGTTATCCATAATGTCAGCCAGGTCTGGGAAGAAGAAAGTATCTCAGATAATGGGAGAGAGAGAGAAAGTGTAACTGTACAGCAGTGGTGATAGGATGCCAAAGCTGCAGCAAACATTGATTGAACATTTGAGGCAAAAATGCACACAAATTGGAGCCAGGTGACTTTGGTCAGATCTGTTCGGAGCTTCTGATTGTGGGCTGTTTGGGTGCAGGACTGTTTATAACTCACTGCAGGAACAGTTCCCCTTGTGATATATAAGTTGTTCAAAATTGACTTGTGCTATGCTTGTGGTTTTGTGCAAATGCCGCTGTAAGGTGTAAAAACAAACTCGTGGATAGTCCATAGAAAAGTTACAGCACAGAAAAAGGCCATTCGGCCCCTTGTGTCTGTGCCAGCCAAAAAATTTTTTAAAAACTAGCTGCCTATTTTAATCCCACCTTCCAGCGCCTGGTCCGTAGTGTTGCAGGTTACAGCACTTTAGGTGCAGATCCAAGTGCCTTTTAAATGAGTTGAGGGTTTCTGCCTCCACCATGCAACCAGGCAGTGAATTGCAAACATCCAGTGAAGAAGCTTTTCCTCATGTCCCCTCTAATCCTTCTACCAATCACCTTAAATCTGTGCCTCCTGGTAATTTACCCCTCTGCCAGGGGAAACGGCATCCCTGTCTACTCTATCTAGGCTCCTCATAATCTTGTGCACCTCAATCAGGTCAGCTCTCGGCCTCCTCAGTTCCAAGGAAAACAACCCCAACCTATCCTATCTTTCCTCATAGCTGCAATTTTCAAGCCCTGGCAACATTCTAGTAAACTTCCTCTACTCTCTCCAGAGCAGTTATGTCCTTCCTGTAATGTGGCAACTAGAACTGTACACAAAATTCCAGCTGTGACCTAACCAGCGTTTTATACAATTCCATCATTACATCCCTGCTCTTGTATTCTATACCTTTATTCAATAAAGGAAAACATTCCATATGCTTTTTTTTTAACCACCTTACCCACCTGTCCTACTACCTGCAGGAACCTGTGGACATGCACACCAAGGTCTCTTACTTCCTCTACCCCTCCCAATATCCTCCCATTTATTGTGTATGCCCTAGCTTTGTTTGTCCTCCCCAAATGCATTACCTCACACTTCTCTGGATTGAATTCCATCTGCCACTTTTCTGCCCACTCAACCAAACCATTGATAGAATTCTAGATACAACAGCCAATTTTTGGAAGTTTGCAGATGACGATCATGCCACCCATATTTAAGCCTAAGTCAGTAATATATATATATATATATATATATATATATATATATATATATAACACAGCAAGGGCCCCAACACTGAGCCCTGTGGAACGCCACTGGAAACCATTTTCCATTTGCAAAAACATCCATCGACCATTATAATAAAAGCAAAATACTGCGGATGCTGGAAATCTGAAACAAAAGTAGCTGGAAAAACTCAACAGGTCTGACAGCATCTGCGGAGAGGAATACAGTTAATGTTTCGAGTCCGTATGACTCTTCATCAGAACTACGGACTCGAAACATTAACTGTATTCCTCTCCACAGATGCTGTCAGACCTGCTGAGTTTTTCCAGCTACATTTGTTTTTGTTTCATCGACCATTACCCTTTGTTTCCTATTGCTGAGCCAATTTTGAATCCAACTTGCCACATTCCCCTATATCCCATGGGCTTTTACTTTTCTGACCAGTCTGCCATGTGAAACCTTGTCAAATGCCTTAGTAAAATCCATGTAGACAACAGGCCGTGCACTCCCCACATCAATCCTTCTTGTTACTTCCTCAAAAAATTTGATCAAATTAACAAGACAAGAGTTTCCCCTAGCAAAACCATGTTGACTATCCCTGATTAATTCATTCCTTTTTAAGCGACAGTTTCTCCTGTGTCTCAGAATTGATTCTGATAATCTGCCCACCACAGAAGTCAGACTGACGGGCCGATAATTATTTGGTCTATCCCTTGCACTCTAAATAATGCTACAGTGTTCGCAGACCTCCAATCCTTTGGTACTTTGCCTATAGCTAGTGAGGAGGTGGGGGTATAGTGGTATTGTCACTGGACTAGTAATTTAGACTCTGGGTATCGCTCTGGGGACCCGTGTTCGGAAACCACCACAGCAGTGGAATTCTATAAACATCCGGAATTAAAAGTCTAATGATGACCATGAAACCATTTTTGATTGTTGGAATACCCATCTGGTTCACTAATGTCCTTTAGGGAAGGAAACCTGTCGTTCTTACTTGGCCTGGCGTACATGCGACTCCAGACCCACAGCAATGTGAGTGGCTCTTAAGTGCCCTGTGAAATGGCCTAGCAAGCCACTTGGGTGTTTCAAACTGCTAAAAAGTCTAAAAGGAATGGAACTGGACCACTCGGTATCGACCAAGGCACCGGAAATGACCACAGCAAACTCAGCCCTGTCAAAAGTCCTGACTAACATTTGGGGCTTAGTGCCAAAATTGGGAGAGCTGCCTCACAGACTAAGTCATACTCATGGAAAGGTAACCTTACAGACAAGCCCCAGACACATCACTTGGGCTTGTCCTGTCCCACCGGCACCAGACTCCAGACCCACAGCAATGTGGTTGACTATGAAATGGCCGAGCAAGCCACTCAATTGTAACAAACTGCTACAAAGACACAAAAAAAGGAATGAAACCGGATGGACCACCCAGCATTGACCAAGGCACTGGAAACGACAATGGTAATCGCAGCCCTGTCGACTCTGCAAAATCCTCCTTGATAGCATCTGGGTGCTAGTGCCAAAATTGGGAGAGCTGTCTCACAGACTAGTCGAGCAACAGCCTGACATGGTCATGCTCATGGAATCATACCTTATAGATGATGATCCAGATTCCACCATCACCACCCCTGGTATGTCCTATCCCATTGGCAGGACAGACCCAGCAGAGGCGGAGACACAGTGATATACAGTCAGGAGGGAGTTGTTCTTGGAGGCCATAATATGACTCCAGACCCCATGAAGTCTCATGGCACCAGGTCAAACATGGGCAAGGAAACCTCCTGCTGATTACCACCTACCGCCCTCCCTTAGCTGATGCATCAGTGCTCCTCCATGTTGAACGTGACTTAGAGGAAGCACTGAGGGTGGCAAGGGCATAGAAGGTACTCTGGGTGGGTGACTTCAATGTCCATCACCAAGAATGGCTCCATAGCACCACTGCTGACCGAGTCCTAAATGAAATAGCTGCTAGATTGGGTCTGCGGCAGGGAACCAACAAGAGGAAAAAAACATACTTGACCTCATCCTCACCCTCATCCTCACCAACCTGCCTGCCACAGGTCCATGACAGCATCGGTAGGAGTGGCCACCGCACAGTCATTTTGGAGACAAAGTCCCAGTTTCACATTGAGGATACCCTCCGTCGTGTTGTGTGGCACTGTCATCGTGCTAAATAGGATAGATTTCAAACAGACCTAGTAACTCAAGGCTGGGCATCCATGAGGCATTGTGGGCCATCAGCAGCAGCAGAATTGTACTCGAACGCAATATATAACCTCAGCCCAGCATATCCCCCACTCTACCTTTATAATCAAGCCAGGGGATCAACCCTGGTTCAATAAAGAGTGCAAGAGGGCATGCCAGGAGCAGCACCAGGCATACCTAAAAATGAGGTGTCAACCTGGTGAAGCTATAAAACTTGTTTTTTGGCACGCAAGTCATCCGAAGCAGCAAGTGATAGAGCCAAGCGATCCCACAACCAACGGATCAGATCTGAGCTCTGCAGTCCTGCCACATCCAGTCACGACTGGTGGTGGACAATTAAACAACTCACTGGAGGAGGAGGCTCCACAAATATCCCCATCCCCAATGGTGGAGGAGCCCAGCACAGGAGTGCCAAAAATAAGGCTGAAGCATTCGCAACAATCTTCAGCCAGAAGTGTTGAGTGGATGATCCATCTTGGCCTCCTCTGGAGGTCCCCAGCATCACACATGCCAGCCTTTAGCCAATTTGATTCACTCCACGTGATATCAAGAAATGGCTGAAGGCACTGGATACTGCAGAGGCAATGGGCCCTGACAATATTCTGGCAATGGTACTGAAGACTTGTGCTCCAGAACTTGCCACGCCCCTAGTCAAGCTGTTCCAGTACAGCTACAATACTGGCATCTACCCGGCTATGTAAAAAATTGCCCAGTTATTTCCTGTGCACAAAGTGCAGGACAAATCCAGCCGGGCCAATTAACGCCCCATCAGTCTACTCTCAATCATCAGTAAAGTAATGGAAGGGGCCATCAGCAATGCTATCAAGCGGCACTTGCTTATCACTGATGCCCAGTTTGGGTTCTGCCAGAGCCACTCAGCTCCTGGCCTCATTACAGCCTTGGTTCAAATATGGACAAAAGAGCTGAACTCCCGAGGAGAGGTGAGAGTGCCTGCCCTTGATATCAAGGCAGCATTTGACCAACTGTGGCATCAAAGAGCCATAGTAAAACTGGAGTCAATGGGAATCAGGGGCAAAACTCGCCACTGGTTGGTGTCATACCTAGCACAAAGGAAGATGGTTGTGGTTGTTGGAAGTCCGTCATCTCAACTGCAGGACATCACTGCAGGAGTTCCTCAGGGTAGAGTCCTTGGCCCAGCCATCTTCATCTGCTTTATCACTGACCTCCCCTCTTATCATAAGGTCAGAAGTGGGGATGTTTGCTGATGATTGCACAATGTTCAGCACCATTCATGACTCTTCCGATACTGAAGCAGTCTATGTCTGAATGCAGCAAGACCTGGACAACATCCAGGCATGGACTGACAAGTGGCAAGTAACATTTGCCCCACACAAGTGTCAGGCAATGATCATCTCCAACAAGCGAGAACCCAACCATCACTCCTTGATGTTCAATGGCATTACCATCACTGATGCCTCCACTGTCAACATCCTGGGTGTTACCATTGACCAGAAACTGAATTGGACTAGCCATGTAAATACTGTGACTACAAGAGCAGGTCAGAGGCTAGGATTCGTGCGACGAGTAACTCACCACCTTACCAAAGCCTGTCCACCATCTACAATGCACAAGTCAGGAATGTGATGGAATACTCCCCATTTGCTTGGACACGTGCAGCTCCCACAACACTCAAGAAGCTTGACACCAACCAGGACAAAGCAGTCTGCATGATTGGCACCACATCCACAACCATTCACTCCCTTCACCACCGATGCACAGTAGCAGCAGTCTGTTCCATCTACAAGATGCACTGCAGGAATTCACCAAGGCTCCTTCGACAGCACCTTCCAAACCTACGACCACCACTATCTAGAAGGCCAAGGGCAGCAGAGAGGTGGGAACAGCACTTTCTGAAAGTTCTGCTCCAAGTCAGTCACTTTCCTGACTTGGAAATATATAGCTGTTCCTTCACTGTCGCTGGGTCGAAATCCTGGAACTCCCTTCCTAACAGCACTGTGGGTGTACCTACATCACATGGACAGCAGCGGTTCAAGGAGCTCACCACCACCACCTCATGGGCAATAAATGCTGGCCCAGCCAGCAAAGCTCACATCCCGTGAATATATAAAACAAAAACCTCCTGCTGATTGCCAAGCATCCCCTCAGCTGATCAATCAGTGCTCCTTTGTAGAACACCACTTGGAGGAAGCATTGAGAGTGGTAGGGGTGCAAAATGTACTCTCGGTGGGGGACTTCATTGTCCACCACCAAGAGTAGCTCAGTAGCATCACCCTTGACCCAGCTGGTTGAGTCCTAAAGGACATAGCTGCTAGACTGGGTCTACGGCAGGTGGTGAGGCAACCAACAAAGGGGAAAAGCATGCTTGACCTCACCAACCTGCCTGCTGCAGATGCATCTGTCCATAACAGTATCGATAGGAACAACCATTGCACAGTCTTAAATACTAAGTCCTGTCTCCACATTGAGGATACCCTTCATCGTGTTGTGTGGCACTACCACTGTGCAAAATGGGATAGATTTTGAACAGATCTACCAACTCAAGACTGGACAATCCATGAGGCGCTGTGGGCCATCAGCAGCAGCAGCAGAATTGTACTCAATTACAATCTGTAACCTCATAGCCCAGCATATCCTCCACTCTACCATTACCACCAAGCTAGGGGATCAACCCTGGCTCAATGAAGAGTGCAGGAGGGCATGCCAGGAGCAGCACCAGGCATACCTAAAAATAAGGTGTCAACTTCATGAAGCTACAATACAGGACTGCTTGCATATCAAACAGAATAATCTGCAAGTGATAGAGCTAAGCGATTCCACAATTAACGGATCAAAGATAAGCCCTTGATGTGAATGGGTGTGGACAATTAAACAACTCACTTGTGGAGGAGGCTCCACAAATATTCTCATCCTCAATGATGGGGGGCCCCAGCACATCAGTGCAGAATATGAGGCTGAAGTATTCGTATCAATCTCCAGCTATAGGTACTGAGTGGATGATCCAGCTCGGCCTGCTCCGAAGGTCCCCAGCATCACAGACACCATCCAGGACATAGCAGCCCGCTTGATTGGCACTCCATCCACAAACATTCACTCCCTCCGCTACTGATGCAACAGTGGCAGCAGTGTGCACTATCTACAAGATGCACTGCAAGTCTCCTTAGCACATTTCAAACCCACAACTGCTCCCATTTGGAAAGACAAGGGCAGCAGACACATGGGAACACCACCACCTGGAAGTTTCCTTCGAAGCCACTCACCATACTGACTTGGAAATATATTGCCGTTCCTTCACCATTGCTGGGTCAAACTCTGGGTCGAACTCCCTTCATGAGTATCTACACCACATGGACTGCAGCGGTTCAAGAAGGCAGCTCACCGCCACCTTCTCAAGGGCAATTAGGGAGGGGCAATAAATGCTGGCCTTGCCAGCGATGTCCACATCCTATATACGAATAAAAATAAAATGTTGGAAAATGTCCTCCGAGCATCTGCTATTTACTCCCTGGCTTCCTTTAACAGCCTGGGATGCAATCCATCTGGCCTTGATAATCGGGGACAGTGATCACAATTCAGTTAGATTTAGCATTACCATGGAAAAGGACAGAGATAAGGCAGGAGTAAAAGTCTTGAACTGGGGGAAGGCAAATTCTGCAGAAATGAGAAGGGACTTGGCTGAGGTGGACTGGACAGCACTGCTGGAGGATAAAACAGTGGAAAAGCACTGGGAAGCACTAAAAAGCAAGATCCTAATTGTACAAAGTAGACATGTCCCCTACAAAAATAAGAGTGGTACTGCCAAATCTAGACATCCCTGGTTGTCTAGAGGAATACAGGGGAAGATCAAACAGAAAAAGAAAGCACATCATAGGCACAAAGAACTAAGCACTGGAGATAGCCTAGACGAATATAGGGACTGCAGGGACGAAGTAAAAAAGGAAATCAGAGGGCATGAAAAAAGATTAGCAAGTAAAGTTAAAGATAACCCAAAGATGTTTTACCAATACATTCATGCTAAAAGGCTAGTTAAAGAAAAAGTGGGAACTATCAGAGATGAAGATGGAAACTTGTGTGTAGATGCAGAGGCTGTGGGAGGGGTTTTGTATGAATATTTTGTCTCCATGTTTGCAAAGGAAAGGGAGGATGTAATGTAGTAGTCCAGGAGGAACACTGCGAGATATTGGACGGGATAGTCATAAAGAGAGAGGACTCGAAGGGTTGAAATCCTTGAAAGTTGATAAGTCACCAGGGCCAGATGGCTTGTTTCCGAGGCTGCTGAAGGAAGTCAGGGAGGAGATAGCAGATGCTCTGAGGATGATTTTCCAATCTTCACTAGATACAGAGGAGGTACCGGAGGACTGGAGAAATGCAAACGTAGTTCCATTGTTTAAAAAGGGATCAAAGGAAATGCCAAACAATTATAGGCCAGTTAGCCTTAGTGGTGAGCAAATTAGTAGAATCAATCCTGAGAGATAGGATTAACTGTCATGTGGAAAGGCATGGACTAATCAGGGATGGTCAGCATGGATTTGTTAAAGGAACTTCTTGCCTCACAAATTTGATTGAATTCCTTGAGGAAATGACAAGAAGGGTTGATGAAGGTAGTGCAGTGGATGTTGTGTACATGGATTTTAGCAAGGCATTTGACAAGGTCCCACATTGGCAGATTGGTCCGGAAAGTAAAAGCCCATGGGATTCAGGGTAATGTGGTAAACTGGATAAAAGGTTGGCTTTGTAACAGGAAACAAAGGGTAATGGTCGATGGATGCCCTTGCGAATGGAAAGTTGTCTCAAGTGGTGTTCCACAGAGCTCGGTGTTGGGACCCTTGCTGTTTGTGTTACATATTAACGATTTGGACGTGAACGCGGGGGGCACGATTGGGAAATTTGCAGATGACACAAAGATTGGCCGAGTAGTGGATAGTGTAGGGGATAGCCATAATCTCCAAAACGATATAGATGGGTTGGTGGAGTGGGTGGTAAAGTGGCAGATGGATTTTAACATAGAGAAGTGTGAGGTCATACATTTAGGGAGGTCAAACAGTTACAGGGATTACACAATAAATGGGAATATACTAAGAGGGGTAGATGAAGTGAGAGATCTTGGCGTACAAGTACACAGGTCCCTGAAGGCAGCAGTTCAAGTAGACAAGGTTGTAAAGAAGGCATATGGAATGCTCTCCTTCATTGGCAGAGGTATAGAATATAAACGTAAGGATATAATGTTGGAATTGTATAAAACACTGGTGAGGCCACAACTGGAGTATTGTGTGCAGTTCTGGTCACCACATTACAGGAAGGATGTAATAGCTCAGGAGAGAGTGCAGAGGAGGTTTACAAGAATGTTGCCAGGGTTAGAAAAGTGTAGCTACAAGGAGAGATTGGATAGGTTGGGGTTATTTTCCCTGGAACAAAGAAGGCTGAGAGGTGACTTGATTGAGGTGTACAAAATTATGAGGGGAATAGATAGAGTGGACAGGATAAAATTGTTTCCCTTGATGCGGAATTCTAGAACCAGGGGACATAGATTCAAGGTAAGTGGCAGAAGGTGTAGGGGGGACATGAGGAAGAACCTTTTTACGCAGAAGGTAGTGGGTGTCTGGAATTCGCTGCCCAATTTGGAGGTAGAGGCAGAAACTGTAAAACAAAAACAGACACCTGAAAATACTCAGCAGGTCTGGCAGCATCGGCGGAGAAGAGTACAGTTGACGTTTCGAGTCCTCATGACCCTTCAACAGAAACTCTAAACTCTTTTAAAAAGTACCTGAATCTGCACCTAAAGTGCTGTAAGCTGCAGGGCTATGGGCCGGGTGCAGGAAGGTGGGATTAGAAAGGGCATCTGGGTGTCCTCGGGCTGGCATGGACAAGATGAGCCGAATGGCCTCCTTCTGTGCTGTAACTTTTCAATGGTTCTATGATAACTTATCCACCTTCAAGGATATCAGTCCACTCCAGTACACCCTCTCTCACTATGCTTATAGTATCTAATATTTCGCGCTCTTCCTCTTGAACTGGGATATCTGCTTCATCCCTATTCTTAGTGAAGACAGAGAATAATTAACCATTGTGAACTCCGCCCACATCCTCGGCATCAAAGCACAAGTTTACCGTACACACCTCTGATCAGCCCTATCCTTTCCTATGTTATTCTCTTGCTCTTGTTATACTGGTAAAACATTTTTGGGTTTTCTTGATTATACATGCCAAAGTTTTTTGATATGCTCTCTTTGATGTCTTAATTAACTTTTTATATCACCCCTGTACTTTATCTACTCGTCTCAGCTTTCAACAGTATTAAGTTTTTTTTGTGACTATCATAAGCTTTCTTCTTCTACCTTATCTTACCTGTACACTTCTAGATAACCAGGACGCTCTAGTTTTGGCACTACCGCCCTTTTTCTTAGAAACATACATAAAAAATATGAACAGGAGGTGGTCATTCGGTCCTTCGAGCCTGCGCCTCCATTCAACGTGATCATCGCTAATCTTCTATCTCACTCCGTACTCCTGCGCTCTCCCATACCCCTTGACACCTTTAGAGTCTAGAAATCTATCTATTTCCTCCTTTAAATATGTTATGTGACTTGGCTTCTACAGACTTCTGTGGTAGAGAATTCCATAAGTTTACCACCCTCTGAGTGAAGAAGTTTCTCCTCATCATCTACGTCCTAAATGGCCTACCCTGTATCCTGAGACTGTGACCCCTTGTTCTCGACCACCCCCCCACCCCCCCAAAAGCCTAAGGAAATATCATCCCTGCATCCAGTCTGTCCAGCCTTGTCAGAATTTTATATGTTTCAATGAGATTTCCTCTCATCTAAACTCCAGTGAATACAGGCCTAGTCGGCTCAATCTCTTCTCATACGACAATCCTGCCATCTCCGAAATCAGTCTTGTGAACCTTCGCTGCACTTCCTCTGTGGCAAGTTTATCCTTTCTTGTGTAAGGAGGCCAAAACTGCACACAATACTCCAGGTCCTGTACAACTGCGGTAAGACATCCTTGCTCCTGTACTCAAGATCTCTTGCAATGAAGGCCAACATACCATTTGCCTTCTTAACTGCTTGCTGCACCTGCATGCTTGCTTTCATTGATTGGTGTACAAGAACGCCCAAGTCTTTTTGTACATCAACATTTCTCAATCTATTGCTATTTAAATAAAATTCTGCCGTTCTGTTTTTCCTACCAAAGTGGATAACTTCACACTTATCCACATTATACTGCATCTGCCATGTATTTGCCCGCTCACTCAACCTGTCCACATCGCCTTGAAGCCTCTTAACACCCTCCTCATCGCTCACATTCCCACCGAGTTTCGTGTCGTTAGCAAACTTGTGGGGGCATGCATACACGGCCCGTAGAATCTCATATTTGAATGCCTCCAACTGGCCTGTTACTGATTTCCCTTCAAGTAGCTGTAACCAGTCCAGTTTCACCAGATCTTCCTCAGCTTTGTAAAATTTGTCTTTCCTCAATTTAGAACTTTTACTCCTGTTTTATCTTTTTCCATAATTATATTAAATCTAATTGTATTATGGCCACTATCACCAAAATGGTCACCCACTACTACTTCATCCACTTGTCCAGCTTCATTTGCTGAAGCTAAATCTAGAATTGCACTCCCTCCTGTTGGGCTTGCTACATGCTGGCTAAAAAAAGTTTTCTTGAATGCAGTTGAGAATTTTGTGCCCTCTGTGCCTATTATACTATTTGTATCCCAGTTGATATTAGACTAGTTGAAGTCCCCAACTATTATTGCTAAATTGTTTTTGCACTTTTGCACTTACACTCAGAAATTCCCCTTCATATTTGCTCTTCTATCTCCCCCTCACTATTTGGGGGTCTATAGCACACTCCTAGTAGTGTGGCTGCTCCCTTTTTATTCCTGAGCTCAACCCATATGGCCTCATTTGATTCATTTACTATATCATCCCTCCTTACAGCTGCAATTGATTCTTTAACCAATAATGCTACACCCCCAATCTTTTTTATCCCCCTGCCTGAAAACCTTATGTCCAGGGATGTTGAGCTGCCATTTTTGCCCCTCTTTAAGCTAAGTTTCCATTATAGCAATGATATCATGCTGCCAGGTGTTAATCTGTGCCCTCAGGTCATTGGCTTTGTTTGCTGTATGCCTTGCATTTAAATAAATAGCTTTTAACATTGCCAAATTCCTGTTCTATAAACCTTTTAATCTTTGTTGCTTCTTTCAGAATCACCAGGGAGTCTCCTGCTCCCTGCTCTGAATTTGTCCTCTCTGAATCTGCCCTCAGGCTCCCATCCCCCTGCCAATATAGTTCAAACCCTTCCCAACAACACTAGCAAATCTTCCTGCAAATACATTCGTCCCAGTCCTAGTCAGGTATAGATCGTCCGGTTTGAACAGATCCCACTTTCCCCAGAACCGGTCCCAATGCCCCAGAAATCTGAAGCCCTCCTTCCTTCACCATCTCTCCAGCCATGCATTCATCTGGTGTATTCTCCTATTTCCATTCTCACCAGCACACGGCCTTGGAAGTAATCCGGAGATTATTACCTTTTGAGGTCCTCCTTGCCCATCTCTTTCCGAACTCTCTGAACTCAGTCTACATGGTCTTGTCCCTTTTTCTACCTATATCGTTGGTACCCATGTGTATCACGATCTTTGGTTGTGCACCCTGACTTCCAGAACGCTCTGAAGCCGCTTGGTGATATCCATGACCCCTGCACCAGGGGGGCAACAGACCACCCTGAAGTTACATCTGCGACCACAGAAGCGCCTGTCTGTTCCCCTAATTATAGAACCTCCTACCATTATTTCTCTCCTCTGTTTTGCCTTCTCTCACTGCACAACTAGCCACCCATGGTGCTCTGGTCATGACTCTCGCTGTACTCTCCATTGGAATCCTCTCCCCTATTGGTACTCAGAACTGAGCACCTGTTAGAAAGTGGGATATCCTCATGGGTCTGTTGCAATACCTGCCTTGTCATTCTGACTGCCACCCAGTCCCTCTCTGCCTGCTCTTTCATAAGCTGCGGGATGACTACCTTCTGAAACGTGCTATCCATGTAGCTCTTATCCTCACGAATGGTCCTCATTGACACCAGCTGCTCCTCGAGTTCCGAGATACGGCACTCAGGTTTTTCCATTTGGTGGTACTTTCTGCACATGTAGTTATTCAGGACATGGGTAGCGTCCTGGAGTCCCCGTATAGTACAGGATGCGCACTCAACAGGTATGAGCAGCCCTGCCTACCTCCAATTATTTATTTACTGCACCAAAATTGGATTTTGGATAAACAATAAAATGTTAATTAACTCTCATTCTGTCCTCACGCGGTTTTTTCCAAAGCCCCGATTCTCACTGGAACTCTCGCTCTTTCTTCGTGCCAGGTTTTTATCAAAGCCCCTGGAACTCGCTCTGACTTCACGCTTGGTCATTTTTAAATCACTGACTTTCACTGCAACCCTTGTTCTGTCCTCATGCCAGTATTTTTTTCAAAGCCCCGATTCTCACTGGAAAACTCGCCCTGTCCTCGTGCCAGTGTATTTCAAAACCCCAACAGCGAAATCTAATTTGCTATCCATAGCCGTCTTTTCCTTCTTACATTTACCGCTTTAAATGTGTTACTGCTTTAAGGTAGTGTCCTTTTTTTAACTCTGGCTGCAGTTGCTAGGGTACAGTTGACTTCCCTCTGTTTTTTCTGAGCTCTTGTTTCTGGGCAGATCTTTAAACAAAACTTTTCAGGTGCTGTATTTTGCAACAAGTGTATCAATGCCAGAACAGTGTTTTTTGTACTGAGCTGCACTCCAGTGGGCTTGGAAACTTGGTTATGTCTCTGTTTTAGTTTGGGAGAAAATCTGTTCTCCTCATTTAAAATTGAGTGTTTGAAGCTATTTCCCTTTTGAGTGTAGAGTGCTTATAAAAACTCAAATTTCAGCATTTCCAACATGCTTAGAAAGGTTGTACGCACAGCCTGTGTTGCATTTCACTGGTACTGCTGTTTATTATCCGCTGGCCCTTAAGTTTCCTTTTTTAAAAACCCTTTAAAACTGCAGTAATTTCTTCAGGTGTCTTGCTCTGGTGGATTCTTCCAAGTCTGTACTGAAGCTTCTTCAACTTTACTTAGGTGCTCGACTCTCTAGTTAGACTTGAGTTAATTCAATAGAGTAAAATTGTAGCTTCCAGATATTTTCATGATTCTACATGTGCACAGGGTTTTTCAGCATTCCAATTTAGACCATAATTTCTCTAGCAGTAAGAGTTTGTTTGCCAGAATAAATAGTAGATGCTAAACCTTCCCCTCCCACCCCAAAAAAATAGTTGTTTGGATGCCTGCGTCCAGTGTTTTGCAGTGCTGGACTACTTTTCAGGACTTCATTATTTGGCAGTCACTACTGCATTCCTTAAAACTACTTTGATTGTCATGTGGGCTTACCCTTTTTGAATACTCATCATAAAAGGACTTTAAATGGCAGTAGTTTCGGGTTGTACTGTTCAATACCATTACTGGGTTTAAATTGTACTCAAGTGTTTTAGTGTTTCAAAATACTTGCATGAGATTCTGAATTGGCCATCTCAAATTGCTTCCGTGGTTACCACCACCTGACACTGTGCTTCGCTACCTGTTTAGAGGAGTTAGAGGATTTTAGCTAGACTTAACAGTTCATACAATAGTGGAAGACAAGAGCACAGAAGCAGGCCATTTGGCCTATAAAGAATGTGCTATTATTTTTTTCCATATGAGCCATTACTCTGATTCTGTTTACTCTTTCTGGCGATTGGGTTGAGTTTCTGAAAATTGCATCTGTACCAGTGTGCTAGTTGGGAGGATCTCAGTCAGGGTTCCTGCTCTTGATCTCTATACTAAACAGGAAGCGCTCTTGGATGGGCATCAGATGAGGAAAGCTCTGGGCTCAGACATAGTGCCAAAACTCAGTCTTGACTCACCCACCAAGATCAGCTATTTGGACAGAGTACTGGAGAGCTGCTGACACCAAGAGCTGTTAACGTGCTATTGGGAGACGAAGAGTTCATTCAAGCCCCTTTAAGATTGTTTGTAATGAGCCAGAGCTAGCATGCAGTGTGAGTCGGACCCTGCAGTGATCTGATGGCACTTCTTGGAAGTGTTTCTTGTGGTACTCTAGGTAACCTGGCCCCATTTTGCAATTCCGCTATATCACCCTGAGGGTGTTTTATGCTTTTGAAAAAGGTGAAGGTGTGCATGGTTTATGTTGCATCCTGTATTATTGTTTTTAGTTTGGAGCTTGATATGATTAGTATGCTAGATGTTGATCTGCAGGCTGGCAATTTATTAAATCACAAGGCTCTAATGTACAGCAGAATTTGGCATTATAAGCATTTCCTCTTGCTCTGTTAATTGTGTTTTGAGTATCACTGAAAAGTGACATTTTATCAAAACTTTGTCTTGCACTCATCAGGACAATTGCAAGAATACCAATGTCAGGGGAAGCATCAACTTTATACTGTATGAGAAGAGAATGCTTGTTGGTTGGACTCTGGTAGAGGCATTGCCATGGAGAATGCACCAGTTAATGGTGACTGACAGTTAACTGCCAAGCATTGTTTGAATTTTTAAACCAGGCAGCTTGACTGATTGGTCAAGACAGTGCCCTGAGGAATGAACCAGTGAATGGCTATCACTTATTTTGTTTCGTTTTAAAATAAGTGTTAGCCATTCGCTGGCTCATTCCTCTCATACAGTATAAAGTTGTTGCTTCCCCTGACACTGGTATTCTTGCGATTGTCCTGATAAGTGCAAGATGAAAAGTTTTGACAAAATGTCTTTTTTCAGCATACTCAAGTTCTACACTACCAAACGACCAATTGTGTTCTGTAGAACATCAAAATCTATAAGTCAACAGTGTAGGAGAAGTGAGTAACTGCTTTGTGCTGTCGGCCAACCACACATTTTCAACTTTGGTATGAACTGCAACTTGAGAATAAGCTATGCTATGGTATATCGTGTCAGTGAGCCAAGCTTCCAAATACACCTCAATTACTGTTTCCATTTTCAACAATAATTGCTGTGGAAGAAGTTCACTGTTGATCAATTATTTCCACCAGTTGTTACAGCCCAGTCACTTCTCTCCTCCCTCACTTCTCTCTCTCTCTCCCTCTCTCTCCTTCCCCTCTCTCTTCCCCTCCCTCTCTCTTTCTCTTCCCCTCCCTCTCTCTTTCTCTTCCCCTCTCTCTTTCTCTTCCCCTCTCTCTCTCTTTCTCTTCCCCTCTCTCTCTCTTTCTCTTCCCCTCTCTCTCTTTTTCTCTTCCCCCCTCTCTCTCTCTCTCTCTCTTCCCCTCTTTCTCTCTCTCTCTTCCCCTCTTTCTCTCTCTGTCTTCCCCTCTCTCTCTCTCTCTCTCCCTCTCTCTCTCTCTCTCTCTCTTCCCCTCTCTCTCTCTCTCTCTTCCCCTCTCTCTCTCTCTCTCTTCCCCTCTCTCTCTCTCTCTTCCCCTCTCTCTCTCTCTCTTCCCCTCTCTCTCTCTCTCTTCCCCTCTCTCTCTCTCTCTCTTCCCCCTCTCTCTCTCTCTTCCCCTCTCTCTCTCTCTCTTCCCCTCTCTCTCTCTCTCTTCCCCTCTCTCTCTCTCTCTTCCCCTCTCTCTCTCTCTCTTCCCCTCTCTCTCTCTCTCTTCCCCTCTCTCTCTCTCTCTCTTCCCCTCTCTCTCTCTCTCTTCCCCTCTCTCTCTCTCTCTTCCCCTCTCTCTCTCTTCCCCTCTCTCCCTCTCTCTCTCTTCCCCTCTCTCCCTCTCTCTCTCTCTTCCCCTCTCTCTCCCCCCCTCTCTCCCCCCCTCGCGTGTGAGCAGAGACATTTGTGCTACAAGCTGCATCAGTTGACCACATGATATGATTTAAATTTATGTAGGATTATTTCTCTTGACATATGAGGATAATTGAATACAGCCGCAGTTTAATATGTTGTCTTCAACTGCACTTTTCAAAAACCTTGCGCCACATGAGAGGAATTTCTTGGTCCAGCCATTTGCAGACTGAATTAATGTTCATTCTGCACTTACCAGTGACATACCAAGCTGCTGTTACTATTTTATGTTGAGGGCATATGTAATTTGGAGTCCTGAGTTTGTCAATATTTTGCAACCTACTAAATGTGTAGTCATAAATACAAGTGACCCAGAGGTCCTCTGTGTTAAAGTGTAGTGCTACTACATTGGCGTAAAAATCATTCTTCCTGTTCATCATGTTAGTGTTTCGTAGTTTTCCCATTCTGATCTGTCATTATTATTTTGAAGTGTTTTCATTTTGTGTTTTTAAACTGGAGAAAGAAGATCTATTAATTTAGCACTGCAGTCAGCAACACTTCCTTTGACGTCCAGCTTGCAGCTTCAAGAGCTACTTTCCCAAACGTCTGTGGATTATTTTGCACTGTTTGTTGTGGTATAGAGCCATTCGCTTCAAACATCAGGAATTGTTCTCCTGTCTGCACTGAGCTACCCCTCAGTTAAGGATTGCAACTGAAATCATTGTTGGATGAAGATGAGATTGGACACAGCTGTAGATTTCACAAACTGATCAACTCAGCAAATCTCACACTGTCACATCTTAAAGCGCTGACATTTTCTAAATGGCTGATCCCTGAAAAATGATGGCAATGGTTGCTTATGGTTCTTTGTAAAGCACTAGAAGGCAGCACAACAAACACCAGAGATAGAGGCACAATAAGCAAGCCAGCTCCATCTATAATCCATGTATGATACTACTATGGTAGCAATGCTCCCAGTCACTGCCACTCCAGCTGATTTACTGAAGAAATAGTAAACAAGCAGGAAAGTTAAGTGAAACCTCTTAACTTTAGTAGTTGGTGTTGTGACATTAGCTTTTGATGAAGATCATTGTAGCAGCCAGTTTGAGATCATTGGCAGTATGAGCTGTGATAAGGATAAACTTGTTGATCCAAAAGAATCTTTTCTTGTAGAAATGAAATTTGGGGTTCAACTATTTTATCATTGGGTATTGTGTCTATGCAGAATGAAACTGAGCACATACCTTGCAGATCTTGTTTGTTACCAGGAACAGTAGATTCAAGAGGAGGCAGCCCAGGCAAATTGTAGGTCTGTGGCCTTTCATTGGATGAAGATGAAGATGACCATTTCCATCATCTCAGGTATTCGGTAGGATTCCATTGGGTATGTAGGTGTTTATTAAGGCCAGTCCACACCCAGAAGGTTCTGCTGCAAACAAGACAGGTTACTGTGAGATTGAGTCTTGGACAAACTGTTGGCTCAGGATTTTCTCTCCTTGCATTTTGTCTCTGCCTCTGATATGCACTTGCTTCCAAAGAGGCTGAACTCCCTTTTTATTTGGTTGGGTCAGATGGAGTGATCTTGGGTGAGCCTCTCCCAGAGCTTGGGGTCAATATTAAAACTCCCATATGAAACCTTCAGAGCTTCCTTGTAGCACTTTCTTGGACTTGCATGAGGGTGCGCCCCAGACTTCATCTCTCCATAGAAGATTCACTTTGGCAAGCGACTGTTGGACATTCTGGCTAAATGACCAGCCTAACTCAATTGTGACTGACTCAATATGGCGTGGATGCTTGGGTGAGCACTTCAATACCTGGTATTTTGCTCTGCTATCTGAGCTTCAGAAGCTTCCAAAGGCAGCACAAGTAAAAGTGGTTGAGCTTCTTGGCATGATGCTGGCACACAGTTCAAATCTTGCATGTGTAGAGCAGATTTGGCAGGATGATTGCTGTATAGGTTTTCAGCTTCGTAGGCAGACTTATTCCTCTTCATTCCCAGACTAATGTTTGAAGCCAACACTTGCTTTGGCAATTCTCACTTGTGTCTTTATAGACAGCTCGAAAGAATGTGCTGCCAAGATAAGTGAACCTTTCCGCTGCTGACAGGTTCTGATCATGGACTGAAATCTTGGACTTGCCTGGAGCAGGCTGGTACATTACTTCAGTTTTCTTTGTGCTGATTGTTTGTCTCCTACATGTGACAAACAAAGTCCATGCTATGTTGTGTGTCAACTCTGATTCAGCAGTTAGTGCACAGCCATTGGCAAACAGGAAATCACAATGGAGACCTTGGTCTTTACCTGGAGTAGTTTCCGATCGAGCAGCTATCATTCCATGTAATATTTTGTTTCGATGCCAGGATCATCATCATGGAAGGCAGGAAAGCATGGTGGAGAAAAGCATGAAGTGAGTTGGCGGTAGCTCCCAGCCCTGCTTGACTCCCTTAGTGATGGAATGGGTCAGAAGACTTGCCATCATCCAGGACACGTGTGAGCATGCCACCATGGAACTGTTGAACTATTGTGGTGAATTTCTCAGGGCAACTGAATTTCTCCATTACCCTCAAGGCACTTACGGCTGATGTGTCAAAGACCTTGGCCAGGTCAATAAACGATGTAGAAGTCCATGGCATCCAGAAACTACTGGAGGGGAGAGCCTCTACAAGGTTTACCTCAATGGCAAGACATCACTATCCATGCACGATGCCTGCTGAAACATCTGCAGGACTGGCCAATGCATGGCCAGTCCTGCATTTGGTTGAATTAGAAAGCAGACTAACTTCAGTCATTTGCTGACTGCAAAAACTGGAAGAGATTCAACAATGCTCTGAAATTCATCTGTGGGCCCCAGTCTACTAGTTCTTCACCAATTCTCAGTGCCGATGGGTCAGCATTTCTCACAGAAAAAGCCCAAATTCTAGAAAGATGGGCACACCACTTTAATGACATCCTCAATCGGCTTTCATCAATGAAGAAGTAATCAACAAGATATCACAGGTTGTCATCAACTAGTCCCTTGGATGACCCTCTCATGCTGTTAGAAATGACAAATGAAATCAAACTCCTGCTCCAGAGCTCATGCTATCTCAGCTGAGATCTACAAAGTCTGAGGTCAACCCACCCATAGACCAAGGTCAAATGGACAAAATCCTCTTCACTCTCAGGATAGCGTTTCTCATCTCAAGGATGACAATACCATCTGGCGATGCAGGAAAGAACATTTTCAACTTCTCCTCAACCATGAATCCATAGTGACAGTTGATTTTCTCAAGGTTATCCCCCAGTACCCTGTGATAGAATCTATGGGTGAAACACTAGATGGGAGAGCTGCAACAAACAGATAAACAGATGAAAAACAATAAAACCTGTAGCCTCGATGGTATTCCAGCTGAGCTCTTCAAAGCTGGTGAGCTTTTGCCTACATCAAGACCCCATGCACTCATCAGACTGATTTTAGGAGAAAAAAATAATTCTCTTTTTCTCCCTGATCTCAGGAAAGTGGCAATTGTAACTATCTTCTCAGAAGAAAGATCAATCATACTGTGTGGACTTTAAAAACACTTCCCTCTTCCCCATAACAGGGAAATCCTAACACATTCTCCTGAGTCACCAACTTCCTGTGGCTGAAGAAATCCTTCCAAAGGAATTTATGACATGGATTTGTCCATGACAAAGACCAAGAAAAATGCTGAACAGCACCAGGAACTCTTCATTGCATTCATTGACCTGACCGAAAGTGTTTGACTCCCACAAGGGCAGGCCAATAAACGATAATCCCCCTGGATTATGCTGCAGACATTTGGATGTCCAAGAAACTCCATCACAATTCTGCAACTGCTTCACGATGATCTGACCTCTACTGTCTTGAATCAGAGATCTGAAACGGACGCCTTAAATCCAGACTGGAGTCTAGCAAGGCTGTGTGATAGCCCCCATACTATTTACAATCTGACAGTGACTATTCACCTCATTAAAGATCAACTTCTGGCTGGATGAGAGTATTAATTGCCACCTAGATGGACCTCAGTTGCATCCGTGCCAAAACTAAACTGACTGCCAAAGACATATGATCTACAGTTTGCAGGTGACTGTACTCACTCATTGACAGGAACTTGCAGGGCTCCTTGGACAGCATCTTCCAAAACCATGTCTGCTACCATGTAGAAGGACAAGGGCAGCAGACACATGGGAACACCACCACCTGGAAAGTTCCCCTCCAAGCCACTCACCATCCTGACTTGGAAATATATCGCCATTCCTTCGCAGTTGCTTGGTCAAAATTGCAGAACTCCCTCCCTAACAGCAATGTGGGTGTACCTACACCATATAGACTGCAGCGGTTCAAGAAGATAGACCACCACCACCTCCTCAAGGGCAACTAGGGATGGGCAATAAATGCTGGCCTAGCCAGCGTTGCCCACATCCCATGAAAGAACAAAAAGAAAACCACTCTCAATCTCTTCAATTCTGCATTCAAGAGACCTTGGCCTGCCCTTGAATGTTGGCCTGCCCTTGAATGTTGCCAAAAAGAAAACTATCAACCCACTCCTGGTCAGCGAAATATTCCACCTCCTATACATGCTGAAAGAGAGATTCTGGAATATGATGAGCACACCCCACACCTTGGCAGCCATGCCTCAAAAGCCACAAGGTCCACCTGTGTGAGCTCACCCTTCTACAAACCATCAGTATTTGACAACGAAGACCACTGCAAGTCACCAAAGTCCTAGTGTACAGAGCAGTTGTCATCACCACTCTCCTGTACTGCAGTGAGACCTGGACTGTATGTCAGTGACACATAAGAGCACTAGAGAAATTTTGCTAGGAATGCATCTGCTACATCCTCCAGATTCAATGGGAGGACTGTTGAACAAACATGAGTGTCCTTCTTGAGGCCTGAATGCTTGTGGAGCTGGTAAAACTCTTGCAAAATCAACTTCGATGGTCTTGAAAGACACTCTGAAGCTCTCCTTGAGGCGTGGTAGTATTGACATTAATGACTGGGAGGATCTTGCTACCAGTTCAAAATGACGAGAACTAGTCCATCAAGCTGCACGCTTTGTGTCACAACTCTTAATTATGCGGCAGAGAAGGAAAGAAAGGAAGCAAATCCTGCACTCCAGATCCTTCTGGGACATCCTGCCCTATGTGTCCAAAGACCTGTGGGTTGAGAATAGGCCTGTTCAGCCACATGAAGACCCATGGTAGAAACTCATGACCCTGAGTAGAGGTTATCCTCGAAACGAGGTACAGCTGACAACACAGGATGTTTCTGTACAAGATTTAAAGCCTCAGATTTTAGCGGCAATATATATTGAGCTACATTTGAGAAATGGCTGGCAGAATATGGGTAAAAAATAATTATGGATTAGGATCTCTCTGAAGGCAGGTCACCAGTCGTGTCCTTTACTATTTTTGCTAATTCTCTGCATGCAGGCGTTGGGTCATGATCTGCAAATTTACAGATGGTATGAAATCTGAGAGTGTTAAGACTGTAGACGATGCCTGACTGCTTCAGTTGAACCTTCAGTTTGTTGAATTGGACTCATGACTGGAAAATTATATTTTAATTTGAATCAGTGCAGTGTCATGTATGTGAGTAGGGCAAATGCTCAATATTCATAAATGATTCAGGGAAAAGCATTAAAGAAGTTGGAGGAAGATAGAGAGCTCTAGGCAATCTTGCACATAGATCTTTAAAGTACACGAGCAATCCCATGAAGCAATACCTGGCACTAATTAGATATGTATGTGCATGGAATGACAAATAAGATTGGTGAATTGCTGCTGCAGGTAACCATGTGGAAACATGATGATGTGGCTATAACAGAGACCTGACTCAAAGAAGGGCTGGACTGGGTTCTAAATACTCCTGTTTATAAGATGTTCAGGAAAGAGAGGAAGGGGAGAAAGCAGGGATGGGTGGGTGACAATTTTGTTTAAGGAAAGCATTGCAGTGCTAGAGAGAGAGGATGTCCCGGAGAGGTCAAAGACAGAATTTATTTGGCTAGAGATAAGGAACAAAAGCCAGGCAAAGCGGGGCAAAGTAGGGAAAATCCCAAGAATAGGGTCCATAAGGGACCAAGGGGGTAATCTATGGGTGGAGCCAGAGGACATAGGTAGAGCGTTGAATGAATACTCTGGGAGAGAGACTGCGAGGTTCTTCAGCAAATTGATATAGGGAGTGAGAAGGTATTGGAGGTGTTGGCAGGCTTAAAAGTGGACAAATCTCCAGCTCCAGATGATTTGTGTCCCAGACTGCTGAGGGAGGTAAGGGAGGAGATCGCAGGGGCTCTGACTTGAATTTTGAATTCCTCTCTGGCCACAGGGGAGGTGCCAGAGGACTGGAGAACAGCTAATGTGGTTCCGCTATTTAAGAAGGGTTGTCAAGATAAGCCAGGGAACTACAGACCAGTGAGTCTCATGTCAGTGGTAGGGAAACTATTGAAGAAAATTCTGAAGGAGAGTATCTATCTCCACTTGGAGAGGCAAGGTTTGATCAGGGATAGTCAGCATGACTTTGTCAGATGGAGGTCATGCCTAACAAATTTGATTGAATTTTTTGAGAAAGTGACCAGGTGTGTAGATGAGGGTTGTGCAGTTGATGTAGTTTATATGGTTTTCAGCAAAGCCTTTGACAAGGTCCTACACGAGAGACTTATAGAGAAGGCAAAGGCACATGGGAAACAGGGTAATTTGATAAGGTGGATTCAAAATTGGCTTAGTTGTAGGAGACAGAGGGTGATGACAGAAGGATGCTTTAGTGACTGGAAGCGAGTGTCCAGTGGCGTACCACAGGGATCTGTGCTGGGTCCCCTATTATTTGTCATTTATATAAATGACATAGATGACTATGTGGGGGGCAGGATTAGTAAGTTTGCAGATGGCACAAAGATTGGCCGGGTGGTTAACAGTGAGGCTGAGTGTCTTGGGCTACAGGAAGATATAGACGGGATGGTAAAATGGGCAGATAAGTGGCAGATGGAATTTAACCCTAAAAAGTGTGAGGTGATACACTTTGGAAGGAGTAATTTGACAAGGAAGTATTCAATGAACGGCATGACACTAGGAAGTTCTGAGGACCAAAGGGACCTTGGCATGTGTGTCCATAGATCTCTGAAGGTGGAAGGGCATGTTAGTAGGGTGGTGAAATAGGCATATGGGACACTTGCCTTTATCAATCGAGACATAGATTACAAAAGTAGGGAGGTCATGTTGGAGTTGTACAGAACCTTGATGAGACCACAGCTGGAGTACTGTGTGCAGTTCTGGTCACCACATTATAGGAAGGATGTGATTGCACTGGAAGGAGTGCAGAGGAGATTCACCAGGATGTTGCCTGGGATGAAACATTTAATTTATGAAGAGAGGATAGACTTGTGTTGTTTTCGTTGGAGCAGACAAGACTGAGGGGCGACCTGATCGAGGTGTACAAGATTATGAGGAGCATGGACAGGGTGGATAGGGAGCAGCTGTTCCCCTTAGTTGCACGGTCAGTCACAAGGGGGCATAAGTTCAAGGTGAGGGGCAGGAGGTTTAGGGGCGATGTGAGGAAAAACCTTTTTACCCAGAGGGTGGTGACGGTCTGGAATGCGCTGCCTGGGAGGGTGATGGAGGCAGGTTGCCTCACATCCTTTAAAAAGTGCCTGGATGAGCACTTGGCACGTCATAGCATTCAAGGCTATGGGCCAAGTGCTGGTAAATGTGGTTAGGTAGGTCAGGTATTTCTCACGTGTCGGTGCAGACTCGATGGGCCGAAGGGCCTCTTCTGCACTGTGAGATTCTGTTAATGTAATCACCTGGTGTAGTCTGTCGGTCACCAAATAGCAAGAAAGATGTAGAGGAACAAATTGGCAAGGCAATTACAGAGAGGTGCAAGAATTATGGACTAATTAAAATGGGAGGCTTTAATTATCCGAATATAGACTGGGATAGTGGTAGCGTGAAGGACATAGAAGGGCAAGAGTTCCTACAGTGTACAGTGTATGTTTACAGTCCAACTAGAAAAGAAAATTGCTGGACCTGGTTCAAGTGGATTAATTGTCAGTTGGGGAGCATTAAGGGAATTGTGATCATGGTATCATAGGTTCGTGTTTGCTATGCAAAAGGACAAGGAGCAATCCAGATTAAGAATAATTGACTGGGGGAAAGCCAACTTCAGTAGGGTATGAGTGGATCTGGCCCATATAAATTGGAGTCAACGGTTGGCTGGCAAAATTGTAACTCAGCAATTAGCTGCCTTGAAAGAAGAGAGAGCCTAGGTACATTCGAGGTATGTTCTCAAGGAAGAAAGACAGGGCAAACAAATCCAGGGCTCATTGGGTGAGGAAAGAGAAGGATTGAGTTGAAGCCAAAAAAGTGCGCTTATGAGCGATGCCAGGTGGATAATACAATTGAGAACCAGGCTGAATATAGAAGGTTCGGAAGGAAATTGAAAAAGCAAAGAAAAGAAGCAAAGATACAAGAAAATGGTGATTAAGCAGAGCAGCATCAGGGAAGGAAAGAAAAAGAAACCCATCCTGCACTCCAAATTTCACTATCTCGTGGGACTTCCTGCCCCATGTGCCCAAAGACCTGTGGGTCGAAAACCGGCCTGTTCAGTCACATGAAGACCCATGGCAGAATCTACCGACCTTCAGTAGATACTATTCTTCAATTGAGTGATGGCAACGGTACATTCATATGTACAATGAGACAAGGCATACTACTCGTATAAGACCTTGGCAGGTTTCATTTGGAATATTGTGCCCAGTTTGTGGTCTCCTTACATGGTGGGCAATATTGTGGCTTTGGAAAGGGTTCATATGAGAGCCACTGAACTATATAAGGCATCTTGATTATCAAGATAGGTTAGAAGATTTGGAACTCTACTTGAGAGAGAGAGTGTGTAGTCTTAATGGTGGTCTAATTTGAGGTTTATATGATGGCAAAGGGAATAGTGTATTCCAGTTGACTGTTCGTTCCAATTGACATGGTAGATGATGTGTGCCAGGTGGACCAAATCCACAAGGAAACTTGGCCACGCTGTCACAACGGTTTTGCAATTTGTATTCATTTTGAGAAGATGTGTGCACTAAATTCCAAAGTAATTAGTTCACTAAGACCTTAAACATTTTAATTGAATTTTTTAAATCTCTAATTAACAAAACAAAAAGATTTCAAGCACATACATAAGACTAGAATTACTTAATACTATAACATCCTAAAATTCCTAATTAACCTGACTCCCAATTACATATCCCCTTTAAGGCAACAGTCAAAAATAGATTTTAAATTTAAAAAGCGAGCCAGCTAGTTACCACAGTACCCTCTTGATAGTGGAATTCCAACAGCTTTTCTCTAACTTTAGCTACCGGACACAGCAGACATTTGCAAAAATGGCTGGAGGCTTCCGGAAGGCTGTTTCACACACTCCTGTTAGATCTTACATGGCTCCCCAACATAGCCTTTCATTCTCCTTTATATATGTTTCTCTCTTTTTAATCTGTAAATTCCATTGTTCCATGTGTCTTTGAAATGTACTTTTCCCATTATATAAAAATTTTCATGTTGCCAATATTGTCAGTAACCTTTGGGAAAAATAAACACACTGCTTGGCCTTGCTTATCTGGCTAGTTGTAAACATCCTAACACCCCTTTGAAATCCAAACAATTCCTTCACTTATCTGCAAATTTCCTTATCTCCTTGTATGCTAAAACAGCATCCATGTTTACTCATTAGCATTTCATGTACATATGTACATCTAGTTTCTTCTGATAATTTTCAAGCTTGCAGTCTACCAGAGTCCAGTGTAATTAAATCACACAGACGGAACCATCTACACTCTCAGACCCATAACCCACTTTACAGTAAACCAAAATATTATGAAAATTATACTTTTTGTAACACAATTAAATAGATTAGGAATGATCAGGACTCTCAAAGTTGTGTAAGGCCAGATCAAAGTTAGATGTCAGGAGGTGGTTCCTTTTCTAGAGAATAGTGAACCTCAAACAGGCTGACATTGTCCGTGGCAGATTATGGAGTTCCTTGGAGAAAGTTGGACCTGTTCTAGTTGAAGCAGATGTGAAAATTCAACAAAACACAGGCAATTCATGTCCCAGGGATGACCATGAAACCATTGTCGATTATTGTAAAAACCCAAAACAAAAACAGAATTACCTGGAAAAACTCAGCAGGTCTGGCAGCGTCGGCGGAGAAGAAAAGAGTTGACGTTTTGAGTCCTCATGACCCTTCAACAGAACTGAGTAAAATTAGGAGAGGGGTGAAATATAAGCTGGGTTAAGGTTGGTGGTGGTGGGGTTTGGGGGGAGAGAAGATGTGGGGGGCGGGTGGTTATAGGGACAAGCAAGCAGTGATAGGAGCAGATAATCAAAAGATGTCACAGACAGGAACAAAGAGGTGTTAAAGGTGGTGATATTATCTAAGAGAATGTGCTAATTAAGAATGGATGGCAGGACACTCAAGGTACAGCTCTAGTGGGGGTGGGGTGGAAAGACTGACAGGGCATTACAGATATAGATTTAAAAATAATGGAAATAGGTGGGAAAAGAAAAATTATATAAATTATTGGAAAAAACAAAAGGGAGGGGGAAGAAACGGAAAGGGGGTGGGGATGGACGAGGGAGTTCAAGATCTAAAGTTGTTGAACTCAATATTCAGTCCGGAAGGCTGTAAAGTGCCTGGTCGGAAGAGGAGGTGCTGTTCCTCCAGTTTGCGTTGGGCTTCACTGGAACAATGCAGCAAGCCAAGGACAGACATGTGGGCAAGAGAGCAGGGTGGAGTGTTGAAATGGCAAGCGACGGGGAGGTTTGGGTCTTTCTTGCAGACAGACCGCAGGTGTTCTGCAAAGCGGTCGCCCAGTTTACCTTTGGTCTCTCCAATGTAGGGGAGACCGCATCTGGTTCACTAATGTCCTTTAGGGAAGGAAATTTGTCGTCCTTGCCTGGTCTGGCCTACATGTGACTCCAAACCCACAGCAATGTGGTTGACTCTTAAATGCCCTCTGAAATGGCCTAGCAAGCCACTCAGTTGTAACAAACCGCTACAAATCCACAAAAAAGGAATCGACCTAGGCAGCGGACACGACAGTGGTAAACGCAGTCCTGTCGACCCTGCCAAGTCCCCCTTACTAACATCTGGAGGCTAGTGCCAAAATTGGGAGAGCTGTCTCAGACTAGTCAAGCAACAGCCTGACATTGTCATCCTCACGGAATCATACCTTACAGATAATGTCCCAGACTCCACTATCACCATCCCTGGGTGTGTCCTGTCTCACAGGGCACAGTGGTATACAGTCGGGAGGGAGTTGCCCTGGGAGTCCTCAACATCGACTCCGGACCCCATGAAGTCTCATGGCATCAGGTCAAACATGGGCAAGGAAACCTCCTGATTACCACGTACTGCCCTTCCTCAGCTGGTGAATCAGTGCTCCTCCATGTTGAACATCACTTGGAGGAAGCACTGGGGGTGGCAAGGGTGCAGAACGTAGTCTGGGTGGGGGACGTCACTGTCCATCACCAAGGGTGACTCGGTAGCACCACTACTGACCGAACTGGCTGAGTCATAAAGGACATTGCCACAGACCCAGTCTAGCAGCTGGTGGTGAGGGAACCAACAAGAGGGAAAAACATGCTTGACCTCATCCTCACCAACCTGCCTGCTGCAGATGCAGCTGTCCCTGACAGTATTGTTAAGAGTGACCACCAAACAGTCATTATGGAGATGAAGTCCCACCTTCACATTGAGGATACCCTCCATCGTGTTGTGTGGTGCTACCACCGTGCTAAATGGGATAGCTTTCGAACAAATCTAGCAACTCAAGACTGGTCATCCATGAGGCGCTGTGGGCCATCAGCAGCAGCAGAATTGTACTCAAACACAATCTATAACCTCATCGCCTGGCATATCCCCCACTCTACCATTACCAACAAGCCAGGGGATCAACCCTGGTTCAATGAAGAGTGCAGGAGGGCAAGCCAGGAGCAGTACCAGGCATACCTAAAAATGAGGTGTCAACCTGGTGAAGCTATAACACAGGACTAATTGCGTGCCAAATAGCATAGGCAGCAAGTGATAGACAGAGCTAAGCGATTCCATAACCAACGGATCAAATCTAAGGTCTACAGTCCTGCCACATCAGTCATGAATGGTGGTGGACAATTAAACAGCTCACTGGAGGAGGAGGCTCCACAAATATCCCCATCCTCAGTGATGGAGGAGCCCAGCACAGCAGTGCAAAAGATAAGGTTAAAGCATTCGCAGCAATCTTCAGTCAGAAGTGCCAAGTGGATGATCCGCCTCGGCCTCCTCCGAAGGTCCCCAGCATCACAGATGCCAGTCTTCAACCAATTGGATGGATCCACGTGATATCAAGAAATGGCTGAAGGCACTGGACACTGCAAAAGCTGTGGGCCCTGACAACGTTCCGGCAATAGTACTGAAGACTTGTGTTCTGGAACTTGCTGCACCCCTAGCCGAGCTGTTCCAGTACAGCTACAACACTGGCATCTACCCGGCTATGTCAAAAATTGCCCAGTTGTACACAAAAATTGTACACAAAGCAGCACAAATCCAACCCAGCCAATTACAACTCCATCAGTCTACTCTCATCATAGTAAAGTAATGGAAGGGGCCGTCAACAGCGCTATTATGCGGCACTTGCTAATCAATAACCTGCTTACTGATGCCCACTTTGGCTTCTGCCAGAGCCACTCAGCTCCTGACCTCATTACAGCCTTGGTTCAAACATGGAAAAAAGAACTGAACTTCCGAGGTGAGGTGAGAGTGACTGCCCTTGACATCAAGGCAGCTTTTGACAAGAATGTGGCATCAAGGAGCCCTTGCAAAACTGGAGTCAATGTGAATCGGGTGGAAAACTCTGCTGGTTGGAGTCATACCGAGCACAAAGGAAGATGGTTGTTGGAGGTCAATCGTCTCAGCTTCAGGATGTCACTGCAGGAGTTCCTAGGCCACCTTCAGCTGCTTCATCAATGACCTTCCTTCCATCATAAGGTCAGAAGTGGGGATGTTCGCTGATTGCACGATGTTCAGCACCATTCACAATGACTTAGATACTGAAGAAGTCCATGTCCAAATGCAGCAAGACCTACACAATATCCAGGCTTGGGCTGACAAGTGGCAAGCAACATTTGCACCACACAAGTGCCAGGCAATGACCATCTTCAACAAAAGAGAATCCAACCATCGTCCCTTGATGTTCATGAATTACCATGACTGAATCCCCCACTATCAACATCCTGGGGGTCACCATTGACCAGAAACTGAACTGGGCTAACCACATAAATACTGTGGCTACAAGAGCAGGTCAGAGGCTAGGAATAGTGTGACGGGTAACTCAACCCCTGACTCCTCTAAGCCATCTGCAAGGCACAAGTCAGGAGTGTGATGGAGTTGTCCCCACTTGCCTGGATGAGTGCAGCTCCCACAAAGCTGAAGAAGCTGGACACCGTCCAGGAATATGTAGCCTGCTTGATTGGCACCACATCCACAAACATTCAGTCCCTCCACCACCTACGCACAGTAGCAGCAGTCTGTACCATCTACAAGATGCACTGCAGGAATTCACAAAGGCTCCTTAGACAGCACCTTCCAAACCCACGACCACTACCGTCTAGCAAGACTAGGGCGGCTGATAGATGGGAGCAGCACCATCTAGAAGTCCCCCTCCAAGTCACTTACCATCTTGACTTGGAAATGTATCGCTGTTCCTTCACTGTCGCTCGGTCAAAATCTTGGAACTCCCTAACAGCACTGTGGGTGTACCGACACCACATTGTCTGCAGCGGTTCAAGAAGGCAGCTCACCACCACCTTCTCAAGGGCAACTCGGGATGGGCAATAAATGCTGGCCCAGCCAGCGAAGCCCACATCCGTGAAGTGAATTTTTTAAAAATCAGGCTGTGTTTATCTTTCGAGAGGGCAAGGACAATCTTTAATCTGATATTGACTCAATATTTGTCAAACCTGGAGATAAACGAAACTCCACTACAACCTTCATTGTAAAAAAAAAAATTTACTAATTTGCCATTTCAAGAAACAAAAAGTTTCGGTGTACTGAAACCACAGATGGGAGATGAATTCAACTGCCTAATGAGGTTACCACAATACCTTATTTGGACTATGATTTGACGCTGATGAGATCACATGATAGAACAGCCATCTTTGTTCCCTGCCAACAGATGTTAACAGAAGTTTGAACTGACTTTTGAGAGAGACATCATCTGAGAGAGAGAACAACAAGTGAAGCCATCGGACTAATGCAATCAACAAGGCTGTTAAAGAGCCAGACCACAGCACCTTGAAAGAGAAGTAAAGAGCTCCTCTCTCCTTTATCATGTTCCAATTTTCAAGCCTACCTGAGAAACCACTCTTCAGCATATCAACTTTAGGAATCACCACAGCTACTGAGCTATCCCTGCAATTTCAAAGCCTTCACTTCAGACAACGTAACACCACGACTATGAAACAACAGGCCTGCACCAAAACAGAGATTGAATTAAAATCTATTTTTATAATTACTGATTTTATCTTTGTAACTAATTTTGAGTGTGCGAGCGTGAATGAGATGTTTTATTAATCTTCAGAGCAAAGGGTGTGCAAAAATAAACCTTTTCATTTTCAAATATAAGTAATATTAAAATTGACTCAATCAGTTTGAGGTTAGGAAATACACACATTCACATACCTTTTATTGCCCATGATCACATATATTTGTAACACCTTGAAAATTGTCTGCGACTATATAGAGAGCATTGATCCTAATCAGAAATACCTCTGCACTTTGGCAATCTTAAAAAAAGGTTCACCATATTCTACTTTCTTTACTGCTTCTCATCCCTTGGGTTTAAAGAACATCCATATTCCTTGGAATCCAAAAATCTATCAATTTCAGCGTTGAACATACTCTAACGGAGCATCCATTGGGTGCTTTTGCCCCTTATGGTCAAGAATTCTGAAGATTCGCAATCCTCCAAATGAAGAACTATCTCTTCACCCCAGTCTTAAAATGGCTGATCCCTAACCCTGAGACTATGCTCCCTAGTTCTAGGCACTCTGACCAGGGCAAACAGCCTCTTGGCGTCTGCCCTATTATGTGTTGCAGAACCCTCCTCCTTCCAATTCACCCATCGCCACCACATCCCACAAAATGATTTTATGTCTAACCAAGTCAATGCTACATGACTTGGATAGAAACCTGGAGATGACGGTGTTATCCTGAGAGGCTAGGAGTTGCTATCAGTATAAGCTTGGCGCATCCTGCGGATAAGATTTACTTCAACTGTAGCGTCACAGTGTAGGACATGAAAACAGCCCAATTTGTAGGGGTGCTCATTGAGTGGAGTGCTTTGTCCTTGTTAGTGTCCTGCAGCTGAACCTTGTTTATAGTAGATAAGCTTTGAGGAGTCAGGAAATGTGTCACTTATTGCAAAGCACCCAAACTCTGCCTCACCCCACTGTGTGGTATGGTATTCACAAGCCTGGCCCAGTTAAATTTTAATCAGTGGTGACCCCTGCCCCAGGATGGGGCAACTTCTCAAATATGGTACTGTTGAAGGTCAGGGAAGTGGTTGTGCTTGTTTTGCTGGAGAGCACCTTTATCTGGTAGTTACACGTTGTGGATGCTGTCAGCCCCAGTGTGCTTAAGGCCAGTATGGACTGTTTCATTATCGGAAAAGTTGTGAATTGAGCTGAACACTGGAATTATCAGTAAACAGTCCCACTGTAGGTCAGTGATGAAACAGTTGAAAGTGGTTGTTTGAAGGACACTTACTTGGGGAACTCTTGCACTGATGCAATAATTGACCATCGATAACCATGGCCTGATTCCTGTTTTCATACATGGCTCCAACTGGTGGAAAGTTATCTCTTTGACCCTTATTGACCTCATTTGCTTGGGCTTCTTAGTACCATATTATGTCAAATGCTGCTTTGGCACTGACTTCTCCCATCATTTCTGCTGTGTTTTTCCAGGCATTTAGTTGAATTTACAAGATTTTTTTAGCCACTGTCTATTATGCTTTTATCATCCAGTGCTGCATTATTGCCTCAGGTTAATGCTGTGGACTGTATAGTGCATGTTGAGTAATATACCTCTATAAATGGGGGTTTTGTTCATGGAGATGGGTTAACTATGATTAAATCCAGTGTGGCCATTTCAACATCAAGACTTTGGTTGGAGGATAGGATCACAATTTTAATATATCAAGAAATACAGCATTATCTTGTACTGTGTACGCCAATGCCCCATATCTGGCTTTTACAGCATTTTTCATTCTGTTTATTAGTTGTTAAGATAATTAAACCTGTTCAATATTTCATAATTGAATTAGGGGAGCAGATGGAAGAGGTTATGGTTTTGATGTCAATTGGTGAACATGTTGGAAAAAAGGGACCACATTGGTTCAATTATAATGAAACTCAATGGTTGATGAGAACATAAATCTTCCTAATTTTGTGTGATATTCTTAATAGTAGAAGCTACTCTGATCATAATAAGAACAGGGGATTTGGGCTTGTGAACTGCACACTGCACTATAGGTTGATTGGCAGTTCGAGTGCTTGGCCTGACTGTTATTTTCCAAAGTTTGCACCGCTTAGTAAGCCAAGACTTGGGGGCTGTAGCTCACTCCACCTTTGACTCCTTTTCTCCATAGCCTGTAGGTGAGGGATTACAAGGTAATCAGTGTTACCACAGACTTAGCCATTCTTTGATCTATAATGAAAGGTGCCACAGCACAGGAGGAGGTCATTCGGCCAGTGTGTCTGCCCTGGCTCTCTGCAACAGTATGTCAGCTAGTTCCACTCCCCTGCCATTTCCCCATAGCTGTGCAATTTTTTTTCCCTCTTCAGGTGTGCTTATTCAATTCCCTTTTGAAAGCCAGAATTGAATCTGTCTGCACCACACTCAGGCAGTGCATTCCAGATCCTAACTATTAGCTGTGTTTTTGCCTCTGGTTCTTTTGCCAAACATCTCAAGTGCTCTCTATCTAATCCATCCTGCCAATGGGAGCAGCTTCTTTCTGATCGACCAGGACCCCCTCCATAAGTTTGGGTACCTCTGTCAAATCTCCTTTCAGCCTTCTCTTCTCTAAACAAACTCAATGTCTTTAGTGTTTCCAATCTGTAACTGAAGTTGTTTATCCCTATAATCATTCTGCACCATGTAAAGTGTGGTTCCCAGAATTGGACACAATACTGAAGTTGAGGTCGAACCAGTTTTTAAAAAAAATTCTTTGATGGGATTTGGGCGTTTGTTGGCAAAACCAGCCATCCCTAATTGCTACAACTGAGTCAACCACATTGCTGTAGGTCCAGAATCACGTGTAGGCCTGACCAGGTAATGATGGCAGAAAGGAAGGACATTAGTGAACCAGATGGGTTTTTTATGACAATCAATGATGGATTGATTCATGGCCATCATTATTGACTAGCTTTCAATTCCAGATTTTATTAATGGAATTCTAATTCCCCCATTGGCATTGTGGGATTTGAGCCCATGCTCCAGAGCATTAGCCTGGGATCCTGGATTACTAGTCCAGTGACAGTACCACTATGCCCACAGCCACCTCCAGATTTATAAAGATTCACCATAACTCCTTGCTTTAGTACTCCATTCCTCCATTTACAAACCCCATGATCCTAGATGCCTTTTTGAGAACATAAAAACATATTTAAAAACAGTTTTTAAGCTTGTTATGGACAAAGAAGTAGACAAGTTGCAAAAAAATGTTTTGGATTGGGAGAGAGCGGAGTTTAGTAAAATAAGGCAGGATCTGGCTAAGGTAGACTGGGAACAGCTACTTGTGGGGAAATCTACAGAAGAGCAGTGGGGGCGTTCAAAAAGGAAATGGGGAGAGTACAGGCTCAACATGTTCCCTCTAGGGTGATAGGAAGGAGTAACCAGCCCAGAGAACCATGGATGACCAGAGATATTCAGGATACGATGAGAAAGAAAAGAGAGGCTTTTAGCAGGTACAAGGGAAGCAAATCAGCAGAGGCATTAGTGGAGTACAGAAAGTGCAGGGTGGAGCTTAAGAAAGCAATTAGGAGAGCAAAGAGGGGATATGAGAAATCTCTGGCTGGTAAAAGTAGGGAAAATCCTAACATATTCTATATGTATATCAATGGGAAGAGGATAACCAGGGAAAGAGTAGGGCCCATTAGGGACCAAGTGGGCGATCTATGGGTGGAGCCAGAGGACATAGATAGAGTGTTGAACGAATACTTCACACCCATCTTCACCCAAGAGGATGAAGGTATTGAACTTGGGGAGAGGGACTGCGGGGTTCTTCAGCAAATTGATATAGGGAATGACAAGGTATTGGAGGTGTTGGCAGGCTTAAAAGTGGACAAATCTCCTGGTCCGGATGATTTGTGTCCCAGACTGCTGAGGGAAGCAAGGGAGGAAATCGCAGGGGCTCTGACCCTTTAATTCCTCTCTAGCCATGGGGGAGGTGCCAGAGGACTGGAGAACAGCTAATGTGGTTCCGCTATTTAAGAAGGGTTGTAGAGATAAGCCAGGGAACTACAGACCAGTGAGTCTCACGTCAGTGGCAGGGAAAGTATTGGAGAAAATTCTGAAGGAGAGAATCTATCTCCACTTGGAGAGGCAAGGTTTGATCAGGGATCGTCAGCATGGCTTTATCAGAGGGAGGTCATGTCTAACAAATTTGATTTGACTTTTTTGAGGAGGTGACCAGGTGTGTAGATGAGGGTAGTGCAGTTGATGTAGTTTATATGGATTTCAGCAAAGCCTTTGACAAGGTCCCACAGACTTATAAAGAAGGCAAATGCACATGGGATGCAGGGTAATTTGATAAGGTGGATTCAAAATTGGCTTAGTTGCAGGAGACAAAGGGTGATGACAGAAGGCTGCTTTAGTGACTGGAAGCCAGTGTCAAGTGGCGTACCACAGGGATTTATGCTGGGTCTCCTATTATTCGTCGTTTATATAAACGACATAGATGAATATGTGGGGGCTAGGATTAGTGAGTTTGCGGATGACACAAAGATTGTCCGGGTGGTTAACAGTGAGGTTGAGCGCCTTGGGCTACAGGAAGATATAGACAGGATGGTAAAATGGGCAGATAAGTGGCAGATGGAATTTAACCCTGAAAAGTGTGAGATGATACACTTTGGAAGGAATAATTTGACAAGGAAGTATTCAATGAACGACATGACACTAGGAAGTTCTGAGGAACAAAGGGACCTTAGCGTTTATATCCATAGATCTCTGATGGCGGAGGGGCATGTTAGTGGGGTGGTGAAAAAGGCATATGGAACACTTGCCTTTATCAATCGAGGCATAGATTACAAAAGTAGGGAGGTCATGTTGGAGTTGTATAGAACCTTGGTGAGGCCACAGCTGGAGTACTGTGTGCAGTTCTGGTCGCCACATTATAGGATGGATGTGATTGCACTGGAGGGGGTGCAGAGGAGATTCACCAGGATGTTGCCTGGGATGAAACATTTAAATTATGAAGAGAGGTTGGATAGACTTGGGTTGTTTTCATTGGAGCAGAGAAGACTGAGGGGCGACCTGATCGAGGTGTACAAGATCATGGGGGGGCATGGAGAGGGTGGATAGGGAGCAGCTGTTCCCCTTAGTTGAAGGGTCAGTCATGAGGGAACATAAGTTCAAGGTGAGGGGCAGGAGGTTTAGGGGGATGTGAGGAAAAACTTTTTTACCCAGAGGGTGGTGACAGTCTGGAATGCGCTGCCTGGGAGGGTGGTGGAGGTGGGTTGCCTCACATCCTTTAAAAATGGCACGTCATAACATTCAAGGCTATGGGCCAAGTGCTGGTAAATGGGATTAGGTAGGTAGGTCAGGTATTTCTCATGTGTCGGTGCAGACTCGATGGGCCAAAGGGCCTCCTTCTGCACTGTGAGATTCTGTGATAAGAAATAAGAGCCGCCCTTTCAGCCCACTCCGCTATTCAGTGAGATCATAGCTGATCTTCTATTTCAGCACCATTTTGCTGCACTATCCTGATATCCCTTGATATGACTATTTGCACCCAGGTCTCTCTGTTCCTACCTCCCTTTAGAATTGTACCCTTCATTTTATATTGCCTCCCCTTTATTCTTCCTACCAAAATGTATCTTTTTGCACTTCACTGCATTAAATTTCATCTGCCATGTGTCTGCCCATGCCACCAACCTGTCTTGTGTCCTCGCAGTTCACAGTTTTGTGGCATTTGCAAATTTTGAAATTGTCCTGTACACAAGTCTAGCTTGATACAGACCAAGACAAGTCTTAGTCGCGACCACTGGGAAACCCCACGGTATATCTTCCTTCTGTTGAAGTCATACGTACTTGAAACGTTAACTGTATTCCTCTGCGCAGATGCTGTCAGACCTGCTGAGTTTTTCCAGGTATTTTTATTTTTGTTTTGAAAAATAACTCTTCACCACTATTGTTTCCTGCTTCTCAGTCAGCTTTTTATCGACACTGCCACAGTCCCTTTTATTCCAAGGGCTTTAACTTTGCAGGCAAAACTAATAATTAATCCAGATTTGTCCAAGTGACTGTTAATTGTGTCCCAGATTATCATTTGTACAAGCCTTCCCACCATCAAGGTTGGTCCAGAGAAATGAGATTAAATCCCACCTCAGCAGCTGGGGAATTTAAATTTAGGTTAATTAAAGCTACTGTCAGTTTTGATGATCATGAAACTACGGGGTAGTCACAAAAACCTCTTTGGTTTAACTATCCTTTTCGGAAGGAAATCTGATGTTTGAGCTACCTCCTATACCCTAGTAATAGAATGGAATCATAAAAAGTTTACGGCACAGAAAGAGGTCACTTGGCCCATCGTGCCAACCAGCCTAATCCTGCTTTCCAGCATTTGATGGCCGATAATAATCATAGTCAATCTAATAATAGTTTAATCATCAATCTCATGTAAAAGTCAACTCCCAACCTTTGGCCAAATATCCTTAATTTTTCACATATCTTGTGTATAAGCTGACCCTATGTTTTGAGGGATAGTAGGGGTAAATCAAGTCCATAAATAGAAACTATTTTTGGAATTGGTGGTGAGAATTGAAACCATAATTTATAACTGGGGCCAAATGGAAACAAGCTGTAGTTGAAGTTAATTATTACTTAGCAATAATATGACTAACTGCTGATTTGGGGGATTAGAATTGAAGCATATCAATGAAATGGAATGTACATCGTATAAGCTGAAATAGTAAATAATATTTAAAAAGCCTTGGATGCAGAATGATAGATAACAAGGAACTAGAATTAAAAAAAACTTCTTTTAGTAGAATGTTAATGGAAATCTGCAACACTCTCTGTTGCAATCATC
Organism: Cetorhinus maximus; assembly: GCF_964194155.1. Taxonomy (NCBI): domain Eukaryota; kingdom Metazoa; phylum Chordata; class Chondrichthyes; order Lamniformes; family Cetorhinidae; genus Cetorhinus; species Cetorhinus maximus. Next base: position 172,370,484 of record NC_135883.1, read on the forward strand.
TTTCTTATGGGTTCTGTCCACCCTGCTGTCCGGAAAGATCCTTACAATGGAATCTCGTGGGCTCCTTGAGTGAATCCTTAGGGAAGGGGCTTCAGGGAGAGTGGGCAGTTTGCTGACCGTTCCTGTTCTAGCTGCCGCCACCACCATGTCACAGGTTGCCTCAGATTCCAGCTGCCCCTCCTGGCTCGTCTACCTCCACTGCCCACCTTCCTTCCCTGACTCTGAACGGGCAGGCTTCCCTCACGCCCCCCGCCCTCCCCCTTTCCCACTTGCTGGGCTCCCTCCATCCTTTTCTCAAAGGTTGACAGGCACTTCTTCCTCTTATCCCTTCATGTAAAGTGTGAAGCAGTGGATTTTTTAAAATCCCCTCTTTCTCTCCTAAAGAATAGTGTTGTTTATCCCCTTGTTCCCTCTCTGTTAAAAGTATTCAGGCAACCCAAAGATTGACGCCAACTTTATGAGGTATAACGGTTCATTCGATCCCTCAAAAAATATTACTTGCCTATAAGTCTACTCCTTACTTTTGGTCTAAAAAATTTTGGTTTGAAATACTTGACTTTTATATGAGTACATACTGTACATGTGACTTCAGACCCACGAGCATTGGGTGACTTGATGCCCTCAGAAATGGCCATGTAAACCACTTGCTTATATAGGGATGAATAATAAATGCTGGCCTTGCCAGCAACGCCCACATCCTGTGAATAAATTATAACTGTTTGCAATGCAGTAGTTCCTTTATGCACATTAGCTGGGTTTAGCAGCTTTCATTACTACCGATTCAGGCTTTGGGAATTGGAATGGAAATTTGGGATATGGATACTGTTCTCATGCCAGAAAAATACCAACCAAAAAATTATTGATAACTTTTTTAAAAGCCTGCAGATGTTGGAAAGTAAATCCAAAAAAAGAGAAATTGCTGTTGACGTTCAGCAAGTATGGAATCAGAGAATGGTTACAGCACAGAAGGAGCTCATTTGGCCCATTGTGTCATGCCTGCCCTCTGCATGAGCACTTGCCTATTTCCACTCCCCTGCCTTCTCCCTCAGAGCCCTGCAATTTTTTTCTTTTCAGCTATTATCTAATTCTCATTTGAAGCCACAATTGAAATCAGTCTCCATCACTTACTCAGGCAGTGCATTCCAGATCCTAACCAACTGCTGCATAAAAAATAAGTTTTTCTTCATGTCATTGTTGCTTATATTGCCAATCACCTTAAATTATTATCCTCTGGTTCTTGACTCTTCCGCCAATGGGAACAGTTTCTCCCTATCTACTCAGTTCAGACTCCTCATGGTTTTGAATACCTCGATCAAATCTGCTCTCGGTCTTCTCTTCTCTAAGGAAAACAGTCCCAATTCTCCAATTTATCTATGTAATTGAAATCCCTCATTCCTGGAACTATTCTCCTGAATCATTTCTGCACACTCTAATGCCTTCATGTCCTTCCTAAAGTGTGGTGCCCTGAATTGGACTCGATGCTCCAGTTAAGGCTGAACCAGTGTTTTACACAGGTTTGCCATTACTTCCTTGCTTTTGTTCTCTATGCCTCATTTATAAATCCCATGCTCCTTATGCTTTATTAGCTACTTTCTCAACCTGCCCTTCCACCTTCAATGTTTTGTGCACATATACTCTGAAATCCCTCTGCTCCTGCACTCCTTTTGTAATTGTACCCTATATTTTGTATTGTCTCTCCATGTTGTTCTTAACCAAAATGAATCACTTCACACTTCTCTGCATTAAACTTATCTGCCATTAATCTACCAATTCCACCATCCTGTCTATATCCTCTTGAGGTTTATCACTGTCCTCACAATTCACAATACTTCCAAGTTTTGTGTCATCAGCAAATTCTGAAACCATGTCCTGCACGCTCGAGTCTAGGTCATTAACATACATCAAGAAGAGCCGGGATCTTGACACCGACCCTTGTGAAACTCCGCAACGTATCTTCCCCGCCCCAGTCTGAAAAATAACCATTCACCACTCTCTGTTTCCTGTCACTCAGCCAATTTACGTGTGAACATACGAATTAGGAGTGGGAGTAGGCCAGTCAGCCCCTCAAGCCTCCTCTACCATTCAGTAAGATCATGGCTCATCTGATTGTGGCCTCAGCTTCACACTCTCAGTTAACCTTTGGCTTTCTTGTTAGTCAAGGATCTATCTACCTCTGCCTTGAAAATATTCAATGACCCTGCCTCCACTGTCTTCTGGGGAAGAGTGTTCCAAAGGCTTAAGACCCCCTTTCAATTTCATACTCATGCTGCTACTGAAGGAAGGATGTAAATGCATTGTAAGCAGTTCAGAGAAGGTTTACTGGACTAATACCAGGAATAGGCGGGTTGTCTTGAGGAAAGTTTGGGCAGTCTAGGCTTGTATCTGCTGGAGTTTAGAAGAGTAAGAGGTGACTTAATTGAAACATAAAATCCTGAAGGGTCTTGACATGGTGGATGTGGAGAGGATGTTTCCTTTTGTGGGAGAATCTAGAACTAGGGGTCACTGTTTAAAAATAAAGGGTCACCCATTTAAACCGGAGATGAGACGAAATTTTTTCTGAGGGTTGTGAGTCATTGGAGCTCTTCCTCAAGAGGCGGTGGAAGCAGAGTCTTTGAATATTTTTAAGGCAGAGCTAGATAGATTCTTGATTAACAAGGAGGTGAAAGGTTATTGGGGGTTGGCAGGAATGTGGAGTTTAAAATCAGATCAACCATGATCTTATTGAATGGCAGAGCAAGCTCGAAGGCTCCTGCTCCTAATTCGTATGTTTGCATGTCTCTTTTTTCATGGGATCGAACTTTGCTGACAAGCCTATTATGTGGTGTTTTTTTCAAATGTCTTTTGGAAACCCATGTATCATCATGCATGAATGTCTTCAACTCTATTACCCCATCAAAAAACTCAAGCAAGTTGGTTAAACGTTAGCTGCCCTCAACAAATCCATGGTGACTTTCCTTACTCACTTCATCCACATTGGTCCAAGTGGCTGTTAATTTTGTCCTGAAAAGTTTCAGAAGCCGACTGGCCTGTAGTTGTTGGGCTTATCAGTACACTTTTATTTTGAACCGGGGTGTAACTTCTCCAGTCCTATGGCACTACCATCTTTGTACCTCAGGAAGATTCGAAGATAATGGTGCATGTCTTCACAATTTACCCCCATTCTTCCCTCAATATTCTTTAATGCATCTCATCCAACACTGGTGACTTGTCAATTTTAAGGAGGGCAGCCAGCTTTAAGTCGCCAGAACTCATGATAGGCCATCTCAACCTGAAAAGTTAACTCTGTTTCTCTCCACAGATGCTGCCTTACCTGCCAAATATTACTAGCATTTGCTGTTTTTATTATAAAAGTGAACAATGTTGCCTATGCAGAGGGAGAAGGTTGGGGAGGTGACTGTTTTATTTATAAATGATTTAAAGAAATCACCTCAGTGCAACCTCCTGGCAGCTGTCAGAAACAGCCCCCACCGCCATACCCCCTCAATAAAATACACACAAATAATTCTAAAGGGAGGAAAACTTGTGTCAACTAGCCATGGACTCCCAAGTTGTGGAGCTCTGCTCTGAAGAAATTTGTCCCTCTCCCTCTCCCTCCCAACGCTGGGGTTGGGGGAAGCTCCGTTTTGGTTATAATTCTCCTGTCTATCCTGTGTTGGCTGCTTCAGCTTCTCCAGTCACAAGTTCCCTTTCTCCTACCCTTGCTGCTCCTCCAATCAAACTCTGCATTGTTTGCCCACTCTCAATAAGATGCCTGTATCTGTATCTGCACCAGCAATTGTTCAGCCTTGAAAGAGCCATAACATAAAGTAATATTGTACAGGGCAACCTTTCTTGAACTTTTTGCCTCCATCAGTGCTTTTTTGCAAGCGACTTTTGGTGTTTTGCAGGTGATCTGTCAACAGCCCCCATGTATTTTGAAACGCTGCTTCTCTCACACCCCTTTGCCTTTCATTTTTTTTATTTCCCTTCTGAACTTTCTGTATTTAGCTGGATTCTCAATTGTATTATCCTCTTGACATCCCTCATATGTATTTTTTTTCAGGTTCGTATTACTCTCTATCTGTTTTGTCATCCAGGGAGCTCTAGATTTGTTTGCCGTACCATTCCTCCTCCTACCTGTTCTCTTTAAAAAGCAGCCCATTGTTCATTTACAGTTTTACCTGCCAATCTTTGATTCCAACGAGGCCAGATCCATTCTCACCCTATTGAAGTTGACCCACCCCACACCCTCCAATTAATTATCTTTACACTAGATTGCACCTTTTCCTTTTCCATAGCCAACCTAAACCTTATGCTATGGGTCACTGTCCCCTAAATGCTCCCTTACTGACACTTGTGTAAGATTTCTGGATTTGGAATCACAGATACCTGAGATAGGCAATCAACTATTCCTAAGTAATTTTAAGATGGTTTATTAAGAAGCAACAGTTTAGATACAATGCATTAATTAATGCAGCAGGAAAAATATATGACCCGTGCCAGTTGAGAGCGGTTTACCGATCCCAGAGGACGGTTGGCACAGAGTGTTGATCTTAGTAGCTTGTGATGGCAGCATTCTGCTCTCTAGTCGAAGTTTCAGGGAGTTCTGCACTCGGGTCTTCTCCCTCCTCCTCTTCCATCTGAAGAAGGCAGCTGCCTGATTAGCACTGCCACCTCACCAGGTCTGCCCCCTGTCCCTAAGCACTTGTTAATACACCCTTTTTCTGGGGGCTGTAAGCTTGCCCAGTGTCAATCATCTATGCAAACCTGTCTGACCAGTGAATAGAGGACAGATACCCAAAACATCAGGCTGGTTACCTCCTCCCTTGTTCGTCACCCACCTCCAGGTCAACCTTTTAGTTTACATCATGCTGAGGGTCATATCCTGGCCCTTTCTAAACACTTGCATAGATGAGGTGGTACACAAGACACCATCCTACCAACTTAGAAATGTCAACATGATGGCCTGAACCAATTGACCTTGCTGCTTTCAGGGACTGTTTGGAAGTCAAAGTGTTTAGAAATTGCCTTTCTGGAGAGAGAATCAATGCTGTTTAGCTAATCTCATATAAGTTTTATACTACGTGGAAAATACCAGTTTATTAAAGACCTCAATTTCTCACACTTGATTTACTTGAACCACCCCTTTCCCCAGTTTGGCCCGCCATCTGTCATTGAAGCAAAAAGCAAAGCCTACCAGCTACATGAGTAAACTCAACAGCCAGAATACTGTATGACTTGAAAATAGCCAAGCCAATCTTACAAAAGACATGGAGGCACTGTTCATATAAATACTGGATCAACCTATGTCAAAAAATCCAAATTGAAACAAAAGCCTACATGTTACGTATGATGGGACCAAGAGGGTGCTTGATCCTGTCATCATCAAAGTTGGCCCTCTGAAATCGGTAGATGGTGAAGCATTCACCGACAGAAGTAAACAGTTGCCCCACTGGATCAACACTACTGTGATCTGTGCTCCTTGACACCTCCCAGTCTGCTTTTGATGCTCTCCTGCAGCTTTCTGTTATGGTTAAGTTAGACACAGAGCCCTCATCACTTGAGCTCAAAAGACATTGATTGTTTAGCAAGCAGAAAGGCACCTAGCAAGGATGGATTTCCCACCAAACTCCTCAAGCATAAAGTCCCATTGACGGCCACACCATTATGACTTCCTTCTCTGTTGGAGGGTAGGGTCTGTTCCACAGGACATGTGTGACACAAAAATCATTGTGTTGTACAAAAAACAAAGATGGCTTTCTATAACTTAACATGGGTAGATTATTAACTAATAGGTTCAACAAAAATAGCAGGGCTGGTGGTGTGCTGTGACTGCAGCATATGGGAATTTGTGGAATGCTCTGCAATTCTAGACAATCATATCTGCAGAAAGTGCCTGCAGCTTGGGCAGACGGTATTGTCAGGGATTGATACTGCTCTCTGCACTCGAGAACGAGAGTCCAGGTGGCTGTGTTGCCAGCCCGATGCTCGGGTTAAAGACACCATCTCTGGGCTGGAGAGGAACTTGCAGTGGGAGGGGGAGGATCCAATGATCGTGGTCCATGTAGGTACCAATGACATAAATAGGACTGGAAAGAGGTTCTGAACGGAGTATGAGCAACTAGGGGCTAAATTAAAAAGCAGAACCTCAAAGGTAATAATCTCTGGATTATTACCTGAGCTACGAGCAAATTGGTGTAGGGTAAATAAGACTAGAGAGATGAATGTAATGTGTGGCTAAAAGATTGGTGTGGGAGAAATAGTTTTGATTAATGGGGCAGTGGCACCAATACTAGGGAAAGTGTACCATTGGGAAGATCTTCACCCAAGTCGTGCTGCGACCAGTGTTCTGGCAAGTCATATAACTAGGGGAGGAATTTGGGGGTCCTCATGCATGAATCACAAAAAGTTAGCATACAAGTTCAGGTAATAGGGAAGGCAAATGGAATGTCGGCCTTTATTTCAAAGGGAATGGAGTATAAAAATAGGGAAGTCTTGCTAAAACTACATAAAGCACTAGTTAGACCACACCTAGAATGCTGTGAACAGCTTTGGTCCCCTTATCTAAGGGAAGATGTACTGGCATTGGAGACGGTGCAGAGAAGGTTCACTAGGTTGATCCTGGGGATGGAGGGATTTTCTTGCTGCAATTATACAGGGCTTTGGTGAGACCACACCTGGAATATTGTGTGCAGTTTTGGTCTCATCTGAGGAAGGATGTTCTTGCTATAGAGGGAGTGCAGCGAAGGTTTACCAGACTGATCCCTGGGATGGCGGGACTGACATATGAGGAGGGATTGAGTCGGTTAGGATTATATTCGCTGGAGTTGAGAAGAATGAGGGGGGAATCTCATAGAAACCTATAAAATTCTAACAGGACTAGACAGGGCAGATGCAGGAAGGATGTTCCCGAAGGTGGGGGAGTCCAGAACCAGGGGTCACAGTCTGAGGATATGGGGTAAACCATTTAGGACTCAGATGAGGAGAAATTTCTTCACCCAAAGAGTGGTGAGCCTGTGGAATTCGCTACCACAGAAAGTAGTTGAGGCCAAAACATTGTATGTTTTCAAGGAGTTAGATATAGCTCTTGGGGCGAAAGGGATCAAAGGATATGGGGAGAAAGTGGGAGCAGGCTGTTGAGTTGGATGATCAGCCATGATCATAATGAATGACGGAGCAGGCTCGAAGGGCTGAATGGCCTACTCCTGCTCCTATTTTCTATGTCTATGTTTAAGAGGTTGAGTCAGTTGGGCCTGTACTCATTGGAGTTTAGAAGAATGAAAGGCAGCCTTATTGAAACATATAAAATTCTTAGGTGGCTTGACAGGGTAGATGCTGAGAGGTTGTTTCCCCTTGTGGGAGAGTCTAGGACCAGAGGGCATAATCTCAGAGTAAGGGGGTCACCCATTTAAGTCTGAGATGAGGTGGAATTTCTTCTCTGACGGTAGTCAGTCTTACCGTAGAGGCTGGGTAATTATGATATTCAAGGCTAAGATAGACAGATTTTTAATCAGTACGGGAATCAAGGGTTATGGGGAAAAGGCAGGAAAGTGGAATTGAGGATTATCAGATCAGCCATGATCTTCTTGAATGGTGGAGCAAATTCGATGGGCTGAACAGCCTACTTCTGCTCCTACGTTTTATGGCACCAGAGAGAGCTTTAAACTAAATATTGGGAGGAAGGGATCATGTGAGAGGAGATATCATAAAGGGAAACAAAAAGATTAGAGAGCAGGGCAGCAATTTGAGCAATGAATTCCAGAGTGTAACAGGAAGGGATAGAACATACAATCACAAGAATGCACCAGCAGGTGAAGCTGAAAATGGTGGGAAAAAAATGAGTTTAAGGCCCTATATCTGAATGTATGTAACAATTGTAACAAAAGGGGATGAATTATTAGTACAGATAGAGATAAATATAAATAACCTCAGAAGAAACATGGTTGAAAGGTGACCAAGATTGGGACCTGAATGTTGAAGGGTTTCTGACATATCGGAACGACAGGAAGCTAGGGAAGGGTGGTGGGGAAGCTCTGTTAATTAAGGATGGCATTAGTTCACTACTGAGAGAAGACCTTAGCTTGAAAGAGGAAGATGTAGAATCAGTTTGGGCAGAGATAAGAAATAGTAAAGGTAAGAGATCACTTGTGGGAGCTGTTTATAGGCCCCCTAACAATAGTTACACTGTAGGACAGATAATACAGGAAGAAATTTATGGGGTGTGTAAGAAAGGTACCATGATAATCGTGCGTGACTTTACTTGTAGATCGGGCAAATCAGGTTGGCAAAGGTAGCCTGGAAAATGAGTTCATAAGAGTGTTTTCGGGACAGTTTCTCAGAGCAATACTTTCTAGCACGAACCAGGGAGCAACTGTCCTAGACCTGGTAATGTGCAATGATACAGGGTTAATCAATAATCATATGGTAAGGGAGCCTCTTGATGACAGTGATCACAACCATCGCCAGGGAAAGGGTGCTAGGAAAACTTTCTACAAGTATTTGATAAGGAAAAGCGTAACTGAAGCTAGTGTTGGTCCTCTACAGAGTGAGCCTGGGGAAGTGATGATGGGAAACGAAGAAATAGCGGAGGTGTTGAACAGGTACAATCACCATACCAGGGAAAGGGTGCTTGGAAAACTATCAGACCTAAAGGCTGGCAAGTCCTGAGGATCGAATGGGCTGCATCCTCGGGTCTTCAAAGAAGTGGCTGCACAGTGGTAATCTCCCAAAATTCCTCACATTCTGGAAAGGTTCCAGTGGATTGGAAAATAGCTAATGTAACATCTTTATTGAAGGAAGGAGAGAGGCAGGAAGCAGGAAATTATAGACCATTTACCTTAACATCTGTCGTAGGGAAAGTGCTAAAACCCATTATTAAGGAGGTTATGGCAAGATACTTAGAAAATCACAATGTGATCAGGCAGAACCAACATGGCTTAGTGAAAGGGAAATCATGTTTAACTAACCTGTTAGAGTTTTTTCGAAGTAACGTTCAAGGTGAATAAAGGTAGATGTGGTGTACTTGGATTTCCAAAAGGCATTCGATAAGGTACCATATCAAAGGTTACTACCAAGATAAGAGCACATGGTGTAGTGGGTAACATATTTGAATGGTAATCACTAACATCCTTTAGGGAAGAAAATCTGCCATCCTTACCTGGTCTGGCCTACGTGTGATTCCAGACCCACAGCAATGTGGTTTACTCTCAAATGCCCTCTGAACAGGGGAATTAGGGATGGTCAATAAATGCTGGCCTAACCACGTCCCATGAATGAAAAAAAAAATGGATAAAGGATTGCTTGGCTAACAGGAAGCAGAGAGTAGGGATAAATGGGTCTTTTTCAGTTTGGCAAGCTGTAACTAGGAGTGCCACAGGGATCATTGCTGGGTCCTCAACTATTTACTATCTATATCAATGACTTCAATGAAGGGAGTGAATGTATGGTAGCTAAATTTGCCAATGACACCAAGATAGATAGGGAAGTAAGCTGTCAAGGTGAGGTAGAGGGTTTGCAAAGCAATATAGACAGGTTAAGTGAGTGGGTAAAAAAAGTAGCAGATGGAGTATAACATGGGTAAATGTGAACGTGTTCACTTTGGCAGGAAGAATTTTTAAAAAGTATACTATTGAAATGAAGAGAGGTTGCAGAACTCAGTGGTGCAGAGGGATCGAGATGTCCTGATACATGAATCACATAAAGTTAGTATACAGGTACAGCAGTGATTAGGAAGGCAAATGGAATTGGCATTTATTGCAAGAGGAATGGAATATAAAAATAAGGAAGTTTTACTGTACCTGTACAGGTCCTTGGTGAGACCATATCTGGAGTACTGTACAGTTTTGGTCTCCTTATTTTAAAAAAAAAGATTGAACTGCTTCTAAAGCAATTCAGAGAAGGTTCACTGGACTCATTGCTGGGATGAAGAGGTTGCATTACGAAGAAAGGTTGAACAGGTATGTCCATTGGAGTTTAGAAGAATGAGTGGTGATCTTATTGAAACACAAGGTCCTGAGTGAAGTTGATGGGTGGATACACAGGCTTTCCCCCCTTGTGTAGGAGACGAAAACTAGGGGACATAATTTAAAAATACAGACAGATGAGGAGAAACTTTTTCTTCCAAAGGGTTGTTGGCGTGTGACATTCTCTTCCTCAAAAAATAGTGGAGGCTGGGTCTTTGAACTTATTTCAGGCAGAGTTGGACAGATTTTTGTTAGGCAAAGGAGTCGAGGGTTGTAGGGGGGCAGACCGCAAAGTGGAGCTGAGATCACAGCCTGATCAGCCATGATATTATTGAATGGTGGAGCAGACTTGAAGGGTCAAACAGCCTACTCCTGCTCCTATGTCCCTATGACAGAGGTGATTGCAACAAGGTACCTCATGTTCAGTGTCACTAGGAAACCCTTTGCTAGAGTCATACTTAAAACTTTCCATCTACTTGCCGACCGAGTTTATCCAGAATCACAGTGCGGTTTCTGTACTGGCAGATCGGCAGTAGACACGATCTTCTCCATACATCAGCTACAAGTGAAGTGTAGAAAACAGGATATATCTCTCTATCTTGCTTTCGTAGATCTCACTAAAACAGTCAACCAAAGCTCCTCAGTCTCATCCATTCCTTTCATGACAACATGCATTGCACTGTACAGTTTGATAGCACTCCTCCCTATAGCTTCAGGATGAAGAATGGAGTGAGACGGCTGTATCCTAGCCCCTACTTTGGTATTTTCTTCTCCACATTCCTGAATTTTGTCTTTCCTCCAGATATGGAAAGAGATATCCTGCATTCTCGACCAAACAATAAGCTCTACAACCTGTGCAGATTGAAAGCAAAGCACATCAGGGAACGCCTACACTGGTGATGCAATGCTGGTCACTCACAGAAACTCAGCTATAAAGACTCATGGAGTGTCTCTCCCAAGCCTGTAACTTGTCCTTTCTTACTATGAACATCAAGAAAACCATGGTTATGGGACAGGATGTTACATCTGTTCTACCCCCCCCCCCCACCCCACCTCTCACCCTTGCCCCACCCCCTCCCCTCCTTGATTACACTAAAGAACTATTTCTGGCAGATTACTGTACCTTGGGCTCACAGTAACTATCTGCTTCTTGATGCAGAACTTGATGCACGCATAGAGAAAGTAGCTACCACTTTTGGCCAATTCACGAAACAATAAGCTGACTCTTGGGATCAAGATGCTGTTAATGAGGCCTGTGTTCTCAGAACTTTATTGTATGGCTGTGAAACATTTGAATATATGATATCGGAGCAGAAGTAGGTCATTCGGCCCCTCGAGCCATTCCGCCTTTCAATAAGCTCATAGTTGATCTGTTTGCGTTTCGAAGTTCACATTCCCATCTATCCCCGATAACCTTTGATTCCTTTGCCTAACAAGAATCTCTATATCTCCACCTTAAAAAATATTCAATGACCCTGTCTCCACCGCCTTCGGAGGCAGAGAGTTCCAAAGTCTCACATCCCTCTGAGAGAAAAAAAATTCTTCTCATCTCTGTCCGAAAAGGGCGACCCCTAATTTTAAAACAATGCCCCCTCGTTCTGGACTCATCCACAAGAGGAACCATCCTTTCCATGTCCACCTTGCCGAGACCATTCAGGATCTTATCTACTTCAATCAAGTTACCCCTCACTCTTCTAAACTCCAGTGGAAACAAGTCCAGCCTGTCCAACGTATCCTCATAAGACAGCCCTCTTATTCCAGATATCAATCTAGTAAACCTCCTTTGAACCACCTCAAACGCATTTATATCCTTCCTTAAATAAGGAGACTAAAACTGCACACAATATTTGAGATGTGGTCTCACCAATGCCCTGCATAAGTCAAGCATAACATCTTATTTTTATGTTCAATTCCAAAACATTGATGAGCTTACAGTTATCAAGAAAAGAAGCCCAACGATTTTCATCATTGCTATGTTATGGCACACTGATGGCAAATGCTGAGCTGTTCAAATCCCAAAGGGAAACTTGAAACAACTGCCGCAACTTGTTTTGCAATTTGTATAAATTTCAAGATGCGTGCCTTGAATTCAGTAATAATACCACCGCGTCTTATAGGTTTTTACAAAAATAAATTATTTTAAAGGGCATACATAGATCTACAAATTGCTACAATAACAACTTCTAAACTCCCAAATTAATCTGACTCCCAGTTACATTTTCGTTAAGGCAACAGGAAGATGTGCAGATTTTAAAAGACCCAGGCAAGGTGACGCACAATACCCTGAACCAGTCAAATTCAAATTGAGTTTTCTTTACTTTCAGTTCTGTGAAGACAGCAGCTAGGGGCATAGATGTTGAAAACTTTTCACACTTGTTAGATCTTAAAAAATGCCTACCTTTGCACACAGCCTTCGCTGCTTTATACATATTTTCCCCTTTGAATGCAAATTCCCATTGTTTCACTATGCCGTTGGACTTTATCTTTCTGATAATAAAAATCTCTCATAACACTAAGTTACACCAGTAATCTCTGGGCAAAAATAAGCAAGGTTTCTAAACTTCACCTGGCTAGGTGACACATTTCACCCCTCCTTTGAAAACAATCTAGTCTGGTTTATTAAAAAATGCAGATGTTTCCTTGACACCTATGTTTACCTACCTAATATTTCCAAGCTAGCTCATCTTCTAAAACATCAAAGCCTTTAGACCAGCTGCCTTTAATCTAATTAAGTCTCTCTCTCACACACGCGTACACGCAGACACATATAGGCGCAGATATCACTATTTTACAATAAATTCCAATAACGTTTTGAGAATTATATCTTCCTGACGTGTGTGCGGCACATTCTCGGCATCTCTTGGAAGGACGAAGTCACGAATGCGACAGTCCTCTCAAAAGGCAGAAGCAACTTCGCTGGCTCAGGTATGTCCACAGGATGGAAGATGGACACGTTCCCAAGAATATTCTGTATGGGGAGGTAGCTGGAGGAAAAGGAACAGTAGGGCGCCCAAAGCTCCGCTTCAAAGATGCTTGCAAGTGTGACATGAAGGCCCTAAACATCGATTTTCACACATGGGAAGCACTCACCAACAACAGGGGCAAATGGCAACTTCACTTGTGGGCTGGTGTGCATCATTATAACAATCGTTGGCTGCAGCAGCTTGGCAACAGGCGCCAACACCAAAAACAATGACACCTGATGACCATCTTATATGTGGCAAAACCTATCTCTCTCAGACTGGCCTCTTCAACCATCAGCAAAAGTGCACCATATGAAACTATTCCATAGACATGCAGCAAATTGGCAATCATTTTTTGTGGATGGAAGGATGCCAACGATGATGGACCTCGTTCCCCAGAACCAGTGCCCCCTCCTTCACTGCAGCAGTGGCATACTGATGTAAAAATTTATCCTGAACACATCTCAAAACTCATGTCCCTCTCTACCTTTTACAGTATTATAAGCTAGCCCGTATCTGTGGGAAGACCAGACAAGTTCATGCCTCTCATGTTGATCATTCAACAGAACTGCGTATCTGACAGTTAAATGGCTCAAGTGATATTAATGTGAGGCAATAGGGAACTGGGTAAAAGAAATTAAGGACCCAGGGATCATGCAAATAGCTGAGGAGGTAAGGGACAGCAAGTAGAAATGGAAATGGAGCAGGCTTTGGGGAACTGGTTATGTGTATTAGACTCCAGGAGCCTAGGAGAAGGATATAAAAGGTATAACAGAGATTCATAGCACCCTGCCAGAAGAATATTCTGAAAAGTATTGCCGCTTGCTTTTATACGATGAATGATTTACTTTGTACAGGTATGAACTTCTGCACTTTGTTTCTAGTATAAATAGTTTATCACTGCTGTTCCCCTGATAGAATCTGTATGATGTATGGATGAACAGTTTTGGTTTACTCAATGTTCTCTGAGGTGTGCTGGTTGGAGAAGGTTTGTTTGGGTGGGAATAAGGTTTTCGGACCTTTTTTTGGAGTCAGAACGTGAAAAGATTTTGGTTTGTTACAGGTTCAACAGCAGCCAGCTGCAAACAAACGTCCCAGTAACAGTGCTCCCCCTCAAACCCAACTCAATAAAATCAAGTACTCTGGAGGGCCTCAGATTGTGAAGAAAGAGAGACGTCAAAGTTCATCTCGCTTCAACCTGGCTAAAAATAGAGAACTTCAGAAACTGCCAGCACTTAAAGGTAAGGCAAAATATTTCTTTAAAAGCGTTATTTTAAAATAGTAATGTTTTTTTTTCTCCTCTGAATGGTGGCTGCCAACACTTGTGTCGTAGAAAGATAGTAACAGATTCATGAGAATATGCTGACTGGTGACTAGGACGAACACATGCAGATTTGAATTTAATGCAGAGAAGTGTGAAGTGATTCATTTGGGTAGGAAATGAGAAGAGGCAAAGGGTTGCAGAAACAGACAAGCCTGGGAGGTTGTATGTACACAAGTCTTTGAAGGTGGCAGGGCTATTGAGAAGGCTGTAAAAAAGGCATACATGATCCTTCATTTTATGTAAAGGCAGAGGGTACAAAAGCAAGGAATATATACTAAACCTTATATAAATCACTAATTAGACCCCAGCTGGAGTACTATGTCTGTTTCTGGGCCCATACTTTAGGAAGGATAGTCAGGCCTCCTCCAGAGGACCGCAGCATCACAGATGCTAGTCCTCAGCCAATTAGATTCACTCCACATGATATTGAGAAACAGCTGAAGGCACTGGATACTGCAAAGGCTATGGGCCCTGACAATATTCCAGCAATAGTACAGAAGATTTGTGCTCCAGAACTTGCTGCGCCCCCAGCCAACCTGTTCCAGTACAGCTACAACACAGGTATCTACCTGGCAATGTGGAAAATTGCCCAGGTATATCCTGCACACAGAAAGCAGGACAAATCCAACCCGGCCAACTACCGCCCCATCAGTCTACTCTTGCTCATCAGTAAAGTGATGGAAAGAGTAATCAACAGTGCTACCAAGCAGCACTTGCTTAGGAATAACCTGCTTACTGACGTTCAGTTTGGGTTCTGCCAGGGTCACTCAGCTTCTGACCTCATTACAGCCTTGGTTCAAACATGGACCAAAGAGCTGAGCTCCCAAGGTGAGGTGAGAGTAATTGTCTTTGACATCAAAGCAGCATTTGACCAAGTGTGGCATCAAGCAAGCAAAACTGGCGTCAGTGGGAATCAGGGGAAACTCTCTGCTGGGTGGAGTCATACCTAACACAAAGGGAGATGGTTGTGGTTATTGGAGGTCAGTCATCTCAGTTCCCAAACATCACTGCAGGAGTTGCTCAGGATAGTGCCTGAGGCCAAACCTTCTTCAGCTGCTTCATCAATGACCTTCCTTCCATCTTAAGGTCAGAAGTGGGATGTTCGCTGATGATTGTATAATCTTCACCATTGACAACTCCTCAGATACTGAAGCAATCCATGTCCAAATGTAACAAGACATGGACAATATTCAGGCTTGGGCCTGACAAGTGGCAAGTAACATTCGTACTGGCAATGACCATCTCCAACAAGGAGAATCCAACCATCGCCCCTTGATGTTCAATGGCATTACCATCACTCAATCCCCCAATGTCAACATCCTGGGGGTTACCATTGACCAGAAACTGAACTGGACTAGCCATATAAATACTGTGGCTACAAGAGCAGGTTAGAGACTAGGAATCCTGCGACAAGTAACTCACCTCCTTACTCCCCAAAGCCTGTCCACCATCTACAAGGCACAAGTCAGGAGTGTGATGGAATACTCTCCACTTGGCTGGATGAGTATAGCCCCAGTAAGACTCAAGAATCTTGACACCTCCCAGTGCACAGGAGCCTGCTTGATTGGCACCACATCCACAAACATTCACTCCCTTGACCACTAACGAACAGTAGCAGCAGTGTGTACCATCTACAAGATGCACTGCAGAAATTCACCAAGGAGCCTCAGACAGCACCTTCCAAACCCACGACCGCTACCATCTAGAAGGACAAGGGCAACAGATAGATGAGAAAACCACCACCTAAACGTTCCCCTCCAAGTCACTTACCATCCTGACTTGGAAATATATTGCCGTTCCTTCACTATCGCTGGGTCAAAATCCTAGAACTCCCTTCCTAACAGCACTGTGGTTGTACCTACACCACATGGACTGCAGCGGTTCAAGAAGGCAGCTCACCACCACCTTCTCAAGGACAATTAGGGATGGACAATAAATGCTGGCCTCACCAACGACACCCGCATCCGTAAACGAATATTAAAAAAAGACAGTGGAATGTGGTTAGAAGGGAGATTCACTAGAATTATATCAGTTATTATGGAGAAACTGGGATTGTTCTACCTAGAGCAGTGAAAAGCTTTGATAAAAGCGTTCAAAATCATGAAGAGTTTCGATGGAATAAGTAATGTGTTAAATTACGGCCTCCTCCGTACCTACAGGGCTGAACCCCACAGAGCTGTCGTTCATAGGCACCTCACTAGACCCAGGGCCTATAGATGGCGCATCTGCTACTTGCAGATGAGTGAGAACCAGTGTCGTCAACGCCTGCATATGTCAAGGGAACTGGTCACACATACATGCCACCTGCTGCAGGAATTGGCACCATGGGGACTTGGAGGGCATTACCTGCCAGTGGCAGTTAAAGTTACTGCCACGCTCAATTTCTATGGTAGTGCCTTTCTCCAGGGCTCCACTGGGGACCTTTGTGGGATCTCTCAAGCCTCCACCCACAAATGTATCCAGGAGGTTACAGCCGTTCTTTTTTGCCAAGTCGCACAAATTTGCCAACTTCAACAGAGAGATCAAGCAAGCCAGGAAGCAAGAGTGCTGGAATTTGCTGAGATTTCCAGATTCCCACAGGTGCAGGGTGCCATCAACTCCACTCATGTGGCTCTTAAGTCTCCCTAGCAACAAGCAGTCCAGTATGAACCGCAAAGTATGTGAAACCGCAAAAACTCTTGTCAATGTTCAGCTGGCCTGCGACCATAACAAATGGATCATGCAGCTGTGCGCAAGATACCCCAGAAGCGACCACAACTTGTACATCCTCAGCAGGCCTCTGATCCCTGACACCTTCCAGGGACTACACAGGATGCAGGGTTGGTTCCTTGTGGGTCATGGGCTACCCACAAATTACGTGGCTGATGACACCCGTGTGATGGCCTCAGACTCCTGGTGAGAGAAGGTACAACAAGGCTTTTTGCCACAATCCAGAGTTTAGCTGAACACACCATTGGCATCCTGAAAATGATGTTCTGGTGCCTAGACAGATGTGGTGGAGCACTCCAGCACAATCCCCAGAGGGTGTCACGCATCATAGTGGCTTGCTGTATGCTACACAACCTGGCGATGCAAAGCGGGGTGGACTTGGCTAATGAGGAGATGCAAGAGCTGCATGTCATCTCCGATGAGGAGGAGTTCAAAGGGGATGAGGGTGATACAATCCTGGAAGGCAAGGGCGCAGGCAGTGAGGCCATTGCGCTGGTCAGACGAGGCAGGTGTATTCCGTGAAGCCCTCACTGCCACAAGATTCCAGGAGGATGATGACACTGCTGAGATCTTCACATTGCATCTGGGGGCACCTGACACCTGTCTGGCTGAAGAGGGCACATATACATGGAGACCCTGCTGAGATACAGCGGGTGCATGGACTTTCAGACAACTTGATCCTTTGGCAAGCTTCAGCACCTGTTCCCTTCACCATGCCTTCACCCGTCAGGAATAGTGATGAGATGGGGGGGCAACTCTGCCTCTAAGATGCTGAGAGGACACAGAGAACATTACAGAACCCAGTGAGGCTTGGGTGTGAGATCCCTGCAGGAAACAAAAGCCACATGGAGGTGCACACATCACTGATCTGGACAGTGGCTTTGAAGCTGGGCAATCACTGCTCAAAAGGCGATTGCACACTGCACAGGGGAGAGGCCCTGGATTGTGAAACTAGCCTTCATTGTGTGTAAGAAGCAAGGTTTCGCATCTGATTGACATGAAAACTACTCATTGTAACGAGAAGCCATAGACAAGGAGACATTCTTGGGAGTGTATTTACAATGGTCAACAGTTAACAGTGATTAACACCCATGCCCACATTATGCACCTACATCATTTTGACCTTTCTAACCCGGCCACTACATCTTGGTGCTCCCCCGACATCCACGGTGGAGGTGGCCTGCTGACTGCCATGCCTCGTTGTCTGTGATGACCTTGGCGGGCGTTCTCTGGAGGGCTGAAATGTGGAGGGACCCAGCCTGCTTTCGGGGTCCTGCTGTGTGGCAGTGGCACCCTCCTCGACCTGCAGAGTTGGAGCTGCTGAGGTCACAGGAAGAGGGTATTCGGATGGGCCGGACACTCCCGGAGATACGTGAATGGGTGGCTCCGGGGTATGTACCTGCAGATCCTCCTTCCTGTGGGTGCCTGAGGGCTCCTTGAGAGGAGGGGGCAGCTGGAGTGAGCTCAAGATATCCCGCCCCCCCCTCTCACGTTGACACTGATGGGTGCCTGCAAGTGCCTCAGCGATGTAGTGCAGGACCGATGTCCTGGACCAAGGTCTCTTTGGTGGCCGCCATCTGACCAGTGTTGTCCTTAGTGCTATCACCTCAGACTGAAAGCGGACGGACTCCTCCATAGTGCCTTGCAATCTGAGGAGTGCGGTGGACATCCCTTCCTGATGTTCCCGAGCTTGCCTTTGCAGCCCTAGCAACTAAGGTATGACTGAGTCCAGAGGCTCGTCATCTGAATTGGACTCAACAGATTTCTGGCCTCCAGCAGTCTTCAGAGTTCCGGCAACCTGGGAAGCCCCTGCGTCCACCTGTTGTGGATCAGACAGTGCGATTTGCTCACCAGATTGAGACCCCTCTAGAACTCAGTCCCACCAAGGAGGGTATCTATGTGCTGGTGGAAGGTGTTGGTGAGAGCTGTGACGGGCCTTCATTTTCGGTGTCTGCGGATTCCTCTTCTTCAGGGCTGGAGTTGACGACCTGGCTCATGGACCCCCTCAGCTGCTTCCCAGATATGCCTACGAAAGCAGGGATGGATAATTAGTCCATGGCAGGGGACTGTAGAACAGGGGAACTCATTCACAGCATGGTTGTCTGATGGATGTTGCACTGCTGGACCCCAACTTGTTTGAGCGCCACTGACCTCGCTGTCAGCACAAGAATGGTCTATGTCGTGGTCGGCCAGCTGGATGGCTCTATTTTCAAAGTCTGTGAGGACTTTGATGTTGGGAATTCCTCCACCAGTCTGCGACCTCTCCCTTTTGTGTGCCAGCTTGTCTTGCATGAAGACAGATGGAGAGAGTGTAAGCAGGACACCTACCAGGTCAGATGAGAAGGATACCTAGCATGCCTGGGTGCTGAGTGGTGCCATGGACGGGATAAGGACACAATCCGCAGGGAAGATGAAGGTGTGTGAGAGGAACTGGCAGTGAGTGATATCCCTGTGGATGTGTAATGGGTTCATGAGTGTGTGAGTTGAGTGATGAGAAAGTGACTTACCCTGGCAGAACGGAGATCATTCAAGCTCTTGCGGCACTGGGTGGCTGTCCTCTTTTGGAGGGCGTTAGCGCTGACCACTGCTGCCACCGCCTCCCATGCTGGATTTGTCACCTTGGATGAGGTTCTTTACCCAGAGCGGTGATAGAGGACATCATGGCAGGCCTCCACTGCGTCCAGTAGGCGACCAAGAGAGGGGCAGCATGTTTCCTCCTTTTGGCAGCCATCAGTTCCCAGCAGCTTCCTATCCCTTGAAAAGGGCTAGCTCTGTGCAGGGGTGGCTTTTAAATATGGTGCCCAGTTTCCTGAAGGCCTGAGGTCATGGCGGGGCAGGGGAATCAGAGGCCACCCTGTCAGCGATCCGTCGTAAAACCTGTGTGTCTCAATTTTTTAAACAGAGTGGTGCACAATATGGCGGAAAAAGCCATCATTGCCATCGGTGGGTCATATGCCCATTTGCCCCGCCTATGGTCTCACAAATGCCCTGCATAACTGAAGCATAACATCCCTATTTTCATGTTCAATTCCCCACATAATAAAGGATAGCATTCCATTAGCCGCCTTAATTACTTGCTATACCTGCATACTAACGTTTTGTGAGTCATGCACTAGAACACCAGGATCCATCTGTACCTTGGAATTCTGCAGTCGTTCTCCATTTAAGTAATACTCTGTTTCTTTATTCTTCTTGCCGAAGAGAACAATTTCACATTTTCCCACATTTACTCTATCTGCCAGATTTTTGCCCACTCACTCAACTTACCTATATCCGTTTGCAAACTCCTTAGGTTCTCTTCACAACATTCTTTCCAACCTATATTTGTGTCATCTTCAAGTTTAGCTATCATGCCTTCTCTCCCCTCACCTAAGTCATTGATATAAATTGTTGAGGGCCCAGCACAGACCCTTGCGGGACTCCAATCAAAAAAAGACCCATTTATGCTTACACGCTGTTTTCTGCCAGCCAGCCAATCTTTTATCCATGCTAATATGTTACGCCCGTCTGCCCCCTGAGCTTTTATTTTCTGGAATAGCCTTTGATGATGCCTTATCAAATGCTTTCTGGAAATCCAAGTATAGTATGTCTACAGGCTCCCCTTTATCCACAGAACTCCAATAAATAGGTCAAAGATGATTTCCCTTTCACAAAATCATGCTGACTCTTCCTGATTACCTTCTTTCAAGTGCCCTGCTATAACCTCCATAATGATCGCTTCTAACACCTTCCCCATGACAGACTGGCCTATAGTTTGCTATTTTCTGCCTCCCTCCCTCCCTTCTTGATTAGAGGGGTTATATTTGCTACTTTCCTTCTGATGGAACCTTTCCAGAATCTAACGAATTTTGGAAAATTAACACCAGCTCAGTGTGCTTGCACATGAACATTAGCAGGGGAGAGACCTCATCGTGAGTGAGACACAGCCAGAGTGAGTGTGGGTATTGGCAGTTTGGTGCACAGTGGGAATTCGGTGCAGAGGGGAAGAGGCGCTTTTTGCATTTTTTCTTTGCTATCCAACTTCTTAAATCTTTAGAGAGTGGTCTTGCCCTGCTGCAGCGGTAGAGGCTACAAGGGAGAGAAATGACTGGTAAATAGTGGGTACGGTTGGGTAAGCATTTACTACTTTTATCGTTTATAGTTTAAGGTCTTTTTGTGGTTAATAGTTTGTATATTCTGTAGTAACGAGGATCAGGAAAGAAGGGCCCTAGAGTAATTGATTTAAAAGGTTTAATTTAAAGGGATAAGTCATGGCAGGAGAGACCAAAGCAGTGGTGTGCTTTATGTTGGAAGCTGGGAACATTTCCAGTGCCCGGGACCAGCATGTGTGCAGGAAATTTGTCCAGCTGCAGCTCCTGGAAGCTCGGGTTTCAGAGGGACACTGTGGAGCATCCGCGAGTCTGAGAGCATCGTAGATAGCACATTTAGAGAGGTGGTCACACCATAGCTGAAGGGACTTGAGGAAGGAAGGGAATGGGCGACCAGCAGGCAGTCCAAGAGGAACAGGCAGGTAGTTCAGGAGTTCCCTGGGGTCCCGCTCACAAATCGATATTCCATTTTGGAGGCTGATGAGGGCACTGGTTCCTCCACGGAGTGCAGACAGAGCCAAGCTTCTGACACCACAAGCAGCCTGCCTGTACAGGAGGGGAGGAAGAGCAATAGTAATAGGATATTCTATAGTCAAGGGAATAAATAGGCACTACTGTGGCCGTCAACGTGCCTCCAGGATGGTATGTTGCCTCCTTGGTGCCAGGGTCTGGGATGTCACTGAACGGCTGCAGGGCATCCTGAAGGGGGAGGGTGATAAGGCAGAGGTCATGGTACATGTTGGTACCAATGACATAGGTAGAAAGAGGGATGAGATTTTGCATCAAGAATTCAGCGAGTTAGGTAGTAGACTGAAAAGCAGGAATCTCTGGATTACTCCCAGTGCCACGTGCTTGCGAATACAGAATTAGGAGAATGGCGCAGATGAATACGTGGCTTAAGAGTTGGTGCAGGAGGGAGGGTTTTAGATTCCTAGATCACTGGGACCGTTTCTGGGGAAGGTGGGACCAGTACAAGCAGGACGGTCTACATCTGAACCAGAGCAGGACCAACATCCTTGTGGGCGAGTTTGCTAGTGCTGTTGGGAGGAGTTTAAACTAATTCGGCAGGGGGAGGGGACACAGAATGTTAGCAGAATAGGGACACATCATAATACAGTAAAACAATCAAGTCAGAGGGAGTACAGCTGCATTAAGTTTCAAGGGAGTAAGGCAAGGCTGGGTAGCCTCTACTTTAATGCCAGGAGTATTACAGGTAAAACGGATGAGTTAAGGGTGAGGATTGACACTTGGAATTGTGATATAGTCTCTGAGACGTGGTTGAGGGAGGGGCAGGATTGGCAGCTCAACATTCCGGGATATAGAATCTTCAGGCGAGACAGGGGAGGGTGTAAAAGAGGAGGAGACATTGCATTATTAGTTAAGGAGTCAGTTACTGCAGTAAAGAGAGATGATATCTTGGAGGGGCATCGAATGAAGCTTTGTGGGTAGAGCTTGGGAATAAAAAAGTGGCAGCCACATTGTTAGGTGTTTATTATAGACCCCCAGATGGTCAGTGGGAAATTGAGGAGCAAATATGTGCACAATTTGCAGAGGTGTGTAAAAACAATAATAGGGTAATTTAGGTGATTTCAACTTTCCCAACATTAATTGGGATAGACATAATGTTAAGGGCTTAGATGGATTGGATTTCTTGAAATGTGTACAGGAGAACTTTTTAGGTCAACATGTAGAGGGTCCAACAAGGGACGGTGCAGCGCTGGATCTAATTCTGGGGAATGAAGCCGGACAGGTGGCTGAGGTGGTGGTGGGCGAGCATTTTAGTGATAGCGACCACAACATGGTACAATTTAAGCTTGTTATGGACAAAGAAATAGACAAGTTGCAAAAAAATGTTTTGGATTGGGAGAGAGCGGAGTTTAGTAAAATAAGGCAGGATCTGGCTAAGGTAGACTGGGAACAGCTACTTGTAGGGAAATCGACAGAAGAGCAGTGGGGACGTTCAAAAAGGAAATGGGGAGGGTACAGGCTCAACATGTTCCCTCTAGGGTGATAGGAAGGAATAACCAGCCCAGAGAACCATGGATGAGCAGAGATATTCAGGATACTATGAGAAAGAAAAGAGAGGATTTTAGCAGGTACAAGGGAAGCAAATCAGCAGAGGCATTAGTGGAGTACAGAAAGTGCAGGGTGGAGCTTAAGAAAGCAATTAGGAGAGCAAAGAGGGGATATGAGAAAGCTCTGGCTGGTATAAGTAGGGAAAATTCCAAGATATTCTACAAGTATATCAACGGGAAGAGGATAACCAGGGAAAGAGTAGGGCCCATTAGGGACCAAGGGGGCAATCTATGGATGGAGCCAGGGAAATCGCTGGAATGTTGAATGAACTCTTCACGTCCGTCTTCACCCAAGAGAATGAGGATGAAGGTATCGAACTCTGGGAGAGAGACTGCGAGGTTCTTCAGCAAATTGATATAGGGAATGACAAGGTATTGGAGGTGTTGGCAGGCTTAAAAGTGCACAAATCTCCAGGTCCGGATGATTTATGTTTCAGACTGCTGAGGGAAGCAAGGGAGGAGATCACAGGGGCTCTGACCCAAATTTTTAATTCCTCTCTGGCCACGGGGGAGGTGCCAGAGGACTGGAGAACAGCTAATGTGGTTCCATGATTTCAGAAGGGTTGTAGAGATAAGCCAGGGAACTACACACAGTGAGTCTCACGTCAGTGGTAGGGAAACTATTGTAGAAAATTCTGAAGGAGGGAATCTATCTCCACTTGGAGAGGCAAGGTTTGATCAGGGATAGTCAGCATGGCTTTGACAGAGGGAGGTCATGTCTGACAAATTTGATTGAATTTTTTGAGGAGGTGACCAGGCGTGTAGATGAGGGTAGTGCAGTTGATATAGCTTATATGGATTTCAGCAAAGCCTTTGACAAGGTCCCACATGGTAGACTTATAAAGAAGGCAAATGCATATGGGATACAGGGTAATTTGATAAGGTGGATTCAAAATTGGCTTAGTTGTAGGAGACAGAGGGTGATGACAGAAGGCTGCTTTAGTGACTGGAAGCCCGTGTCCAGTGGCATACCACAGAGATTTGTGCTGGGTCTCCTATTGTTCGTCATTTATATAAACGACATAGATGATCATGTTGGGGGTAGGATTAGTATGTTTGCAGATGACACAAGGTGCTTAACAGGAAGATATAGACTTGATGGTCAAATGGGCAGATAAGTGGCAGATAGAATTTAACCCTGAAAAGTGTGAGGTGATACTCTTTGGAAGGAGTAATTTGACAAGGAAATATTCAATGAACGGCATGACACTAGGAAGCTCTGAGGAAGGAAGGGACCTTGGCGTGTGTGTCCATAGATCTCTGAAGGCGGAGGGGCATGTTAGTGGGGTGGTGAAAAAGGCATATGGGATACTTGCCTTTATCAATCGAGGCAAAGATTACAAGAGTAGGGAGGTCATGTTGGAGTGGTATAGAACCTTGGTGAGGCCATAGCTGGAGTACTGTGTGTAGTTCTGGTTGCCACATTAAAGGAAGGATGTGATTGCACTGGAGGGGGTGCAGAGGAGATTCACCAGGATGTTGCCTGGGACGAAACATTTAAGTTATGGAGAGAGGTTGGATAGACTTGGGTTGCTTTCGTTGCAGCAGAGAAGACTGAGGGGCAACCTGATCAAGGTGTACAAGATTATGAGGGGCATGGACAGGGTGGATAGGGAGCAGCTGTAGTTGAAGGGTCAGTCACAAGGGGACACAAGTTCAAGGTGAGGGGCAGGAGGTTTAGGGAGGATGTGAGGAAAAACTTTTTTACCCAGAGGGTGGTGACAGTCTGGAATGCACTGCCTGGGAGGGTGGTGGAGGCGGGTTGCCTCACATCCTTTAAAATGAATGAGCACTTGGCATGTCATAACATTCAAGGCTATGGGCCAAGTGCTGGTAATTGGGATTAGGTAGGTAGGTCAGGTGTTTCTCATGTGTAGATACAGACTCGATGGGCTGAAGGGCCTCTTCTGCACGCTGTGATTCTGTGACCAGCAAATCTACTAACTCTGAAGCCACCTCTTTAAAGACCCTAGGACGAAGTCCATCAGGACCCGGAGACTTGTCAGCCCGCAGCTTCATGAATTTGTTCAGTATGCTTCCCTCGTGATTTTAATTTCACCAAGTTCCTCTCTCCCCTCCACCTCTTGATTTACAGCTATTATTAGAATGTTTTTTTATATCCCCTATATTGAAGACAGAAGCAAAATATTTGTTTCATCCACCATTTATTAACTCCCCATTGTTACTTTCCAGAGGACCAACACTTAATTAATTTACTCTTTTTTAAATCGCTGAAGAAGCTCTTGCTTTCCGTTTTTTCCATTTCTAGCGAGCTTCCTCTCATGATCTAATTTCTTTCTCCTGATCAACCCTTTAGCCATTGAGTATTGCAGATCTGACTTCCATCAGCAAGGCCCACTTCAGCAACTCCTTGTTCATTAAATCTCTCAAAGTTCTATCAGTTCTGACTCCTTCCTTTCAAACAAAAAACAACTCTTACAAGTGTCCTGCTTCTCCACAGCCGTCGTTTCTTTGTTCCTTCATGCTGCAGTATCTGCTTTGTCTGTCTTTCTTTGTCTCAAAAAACAGCTGTCCCTTTATCGAGAGTCTGAGTAAGGTTGTGCAAACTGTCACTTGATGTTTGTGCTTCGCCCTATGGCAACCAGACCATGTTGGCATGTCTCCAAGCTGAGGTGCTTCCACAATTCCCACGTTTACCTTGATTTAATGGAGACATTTTAAAACTTAACCGTGTTGTAAATTCTCCCATTCGTAACAAAGGAAAAATTGTATTTTTTTATTCATTCATAGGATGTGGGCTTTGCTGGCTGGGCCAGCATTTATTGCCGATCCCTAGTTGCCCTTGAGAAGGTGGTGGTGAGCAGGCTTTTTGAACCACTGCAGTCCATGTGGTGTAGGTATACCCACAGTGCTGTTAGGGAGAGAGCTCCAGCATTTTGACCCAGCGACAGAGAGGGAAGGGCGATATATTTCTAAGTCAGGGTGGCAAGTGGCTTGGAGAGGAACTTCCAGGTGGTGGTGTTCCCATCTGTCTGCTGCCCTTGTCCTTCTAGATGGTAGTGGTCGTGGGTTTGGAAGGTGCTGTTGATGGAGCCTTGGTGAAATCCTGCAGTGCATTTTGTAGATGGTACACACTGCTGCTGCTGCGTGTCGGTGATGGAGGGAGTGAATGTTTGTGAATGTGGTGCCAATCAAGCAGGCTGCTTTGTCCTAGATGGTGTCAAGCTTCTTGAGTGTTGTGGGAGCTGCACTCACCCGGGCAAGTGGGGAGTATTCCATCACACTCCTGACCTGTCCCTTGTGGATGGTGGACAGGCTTTGGGGAGTTAGGAGGTGAGTTACTTGTCACAGGATTCCTAGTCTCTGACCTTCTCTTGTAGCCACAGTATTTATGTGGCTGGCCCAGTTCAGTTTCTGGTCAATGGTAACCCCCAGGATGTTGATATTGGGAGATTGAGTGATGGTAATGCCATGAACATCAAGGGGCTATACTTGGATTCTCCTTGTTGGAGATGGTCATTGCCTGACACTTGTGTGGACAAATGTTACTTGCCACTTGTCAGCCCAAGCCAGGATATTGTCCAGGCCTTGCTGCATTTGAACATGGACTGTTTCAATATCTGAGGAGTCGGGAATGGTGCTGAACATTGTGCAATCATCAGCGAACATCCCCCCTTCTGACCTTATGATGGAAGGAATGTCATTGATGAAGCAGCTGAAGATGGTTGGGCACTACCCTGAAGAACCCCTGCGGTGATGTCCTGGTGCTGAGATGATTGACCTCCAATAACCACAACCATCTTCCTTTGTGCTAGGTATGACTCCAACCAGCGGAGAGTTTCCCCCCTGATTCCTATTGACTCCAGTTTTGCTAGGGCTCCTTGATGCCACGATCTATCAAATGCTGCCTTGATGTCAAGGGCAGTCGCTCTCACCTCACCTCTGGAGTTCAGCCCTTTTGTCCATGTTTGAAGCAAGGCTGTAATGAGGTCAGGAGCTGAGTGGCCCTGGTGGACCCCAAACTGGGGGTCAGTGAGCAGGTTGATAGCACTGTTGATGATCCCTTCCATTACTTTACTGATGATGGAGAGGAGACTGACGGGGCGGTAATTGGCCAGGTTGGATTTGTCCTGCTTTTTGTGTACAGGACATATCTGGGCAATTTTCCACATAGTCGGTTGATTCCTGTGTTGTAGCTGTTCTGGAACAGCTTGGCTAGGGGCTTGGCAAGTTCTGGAGCACAAGTCTTTAGTACTATTGCCAGAATATTGTCAGGGCCCGTAGCCTTTGCAGTATCCAGTGCCTTCAGCCTTTCCTTGATACCACGTAGAGTGAATCGAATTGACTGAGGCCTGGCATCTGTGATGCTAGGGACCTTCGGAGGAGGCCGAGATGGATCATCCATTTGGCACTTCTGGCTGAAGATTGTAGCAAATGCTTCAGCCTTATCATTTGCACTGATATGCTGGGCTCCTCCATCATTGAGGATGGGGATATTTCTGGAGCCTCCTCCTCCAGTGAGTTGTTTAATTGTCCACCACCATTCACGACTGGATGTGACAGGACTGCAAAGCTTAGATCTGATCCGTTAGTTGTGGTATCGCTTAGCCCTGTCTATTACTTGCTGCTTATGCTGTTTGGCAAGTAGTCCTATGTTATAGCTTCACCAGGTTGACACCTCATTTTTAGGTATGCCTGGTGCTGCTCCTGGCATGCATTCCTGCACTCTTCGTTGGACCAGGTTTGATCCCCTGGCTTGATGGTAATGGTAGAGTGGGGGATATACCGGGCCATGAGGTTACAGATTGTGTTCGAGTACAATTCTGCTGCTACTGATGACCCACAGCAACTTATGGATGCCCAGTCTTGAGTTGCTCCATCTGTTTGAAATCTATCCCATTTATCTTGGTGGTAGTGCCACACAATACGATGGAGGGTATCCTCAATACGAAGGCAGGACTTCGTCTCCACAACGACTGTGCAGTGGTCACTCCTACTGATAATGTCATGGACAGATGCATCTGTGGCAGGCAGTTTGGTGAGGATGAGGCCAAGTATGTTTTTCCCTCTTCTTGGCTTCCCCACCACCTGCTGTAGACCTAGTCTAGCAGCTGTGTCCTTTAAGACTTGGCCAGCTCGGTCAGCAGTGATGCTACCGAGCCACTCATGGTGATGGACACTGAAGCCCCCCCACCCAGAGCATGTTCTGCGCCCTTGCCACCCTCTGTGCTTCCTCCACATGGTGTTCAACATGGAGGAGCTGAGGGAGGGCGGTAATCAGCAGGAAGTTTCCTTGCCCATGTTTGACCTGATGCCATGAGACTTCATGGGGGTTGGAGTCGTCGTTGAGGACTCCCAGGGCATCTCCCTCCTGGCTGAATGCCACTGTGCCATCACTTCTGCAGGGTCTGTCCTGCTGTTGGAACAGGGCATACCCAGGGATGTTGATGGTGGTGCCTGGGACATTACCTGTAAGGTATGATTCCATGAGGATGACTATGTCAGACTGTTGCTTGACTCGTCTATGAGACAGCTGTGCCAATTTTGGTACTAGCCTCCAGATGTTAGGAGGACTTTGCAGGGTCGACATTGAGATTCGTGTTGTCGTTTCCGGTGTCTAGGTCGATGCCATGTGGTCTATTCGGTTCTATTCCTGTTTGCGTTTTTGTAGCGGTTTGTTACAACTGATTGACTTGCTGGGCCATTTCAGAGGGCATGTAATAGTCATTGCTGTGGGCCTGGAGTCACTTGTAGGCCAGACCAGGTAAGGATGACCATTTTAACGTTTCGAGCCCTCATGGCCCTTCGGCAGAACTGAAGCATAGTTAGAAGAAGGGAGAAATATAAATTGGTTTAAGGTGGGGGGGGGGAGAGAGAGAGAGAGAGAGAGAGAGACATTGAGGGTGTGCCCTCAATGTCTCTCCCCCACCCCCAAACCCACCCACCTTAAACCAATTTATATTTCTCCCTTCTAACTATGCTTCAGTTCTGCCGAAGGGCCATGAAGGCTCGAAACGTTAACTGATTTCTTCTCCGCCGTTGCTGCCAGACCTGCTGAGTTTTTCCAGGTAATTCTGTTTTTATTCTGGATTTCCAGCATCCGCAGTAGCTTTTAGCTTTTTGTTTTTATAAGGATGACCATTTCCTTGCCGAAAGGACATTAGTGAACCAGTTGGGTTTTTACAACAATCGTCAATGATTCCATGATCATTGTTAGACTTCTAATTCCAGATTTTTATTGAATTCAAATTCCACCATCTGCTGTGGCGGGATTCGTACATGGGTCCCCAGAGCATTACCCTGGGTCTCTGGATTACTAGCCCAGCGATAATGCCACGATGCCATCGCCTGCCCGTTTCCAGTGCCAGAAGGGTCATTAATTGGAAGAATAGATTTAAAGTAATTGACAAAAGGATCAGAGAGGACATGAGAAAAAATTATGCAGCAAATGATAATCTAGAACGTGCTGCATCAAAGGATATGGAAAATAGATTAAGTAATAACTCAACGGGGAATTGGATTAATACTTGAAAGTGAAAAGCTTGCAGGACTATAGGGAAAGAACAGGGAAATGGGACTGAATGTTACAGCCTTTTCAAAGATATGATGGGTCAAATATCTGCCTCCTGTGCTGTGTTGTTATGTAAATCTGTGAATACTTATAGATCTGCTTTTCCAAGCATGAGTAGATTTAATGATCCTCAGTGAATAACTGGATTCGTGTAATGAATTGAAGGTATCACATACGTGTCACACATCGAAGCTCATTGTTGTGTTATTGTGATGTTTCGTTCTGTCTTGCCTTGCGTATTGATGCACTAAAGCCTGGTATAATTAGCAGACTGATTGGTCTAACAAATTATTTTCACCAGTTGAACCTTGAGGTTTGCTGCTCACAAGCACTCAAGTGAAAGTGTAATTTATGCTTTGCATTTTACAATAAATGTGTAATGATTCTTTTATAAAACTCCAGTTATGATCTTGGAAGGATAGACACTTCTATCTTTTCTGCCTGTTGGAATGACAGCTAACTGAAGCAATATTGAATTGATTTTTGTACATTTAATAGACTGAATGTAACATAGACTGTTTCTGAAGGCCATATACATGGATTTACATAGTTTCGCCTGTTGATTTTTGTGTGTTGTGAATGTAATTTTTTTTTTTACATTCCTGTACCTGGTGTAACCTCTTGCTGTTTTGTCCTGCTATGTGTTCCATTATTTACTCCATGATCACACTAAAAATGCATTTGAGCGTTTGAAAGTCAGCTGCCTCCCCTGATGCTATAAATTTCTTCCAGTAGTTAAATTATTCAAATTAGGAAACTAAGGGAGCCACCCTTTGAGTCCCCCGCTTCCGTATGATTTTTGGTTTGGATAGCAATTTGAAAGCTACTAGTGGTATTCACATTTTTGGATGTGGGTGGGGAAATCGACCAAGATTCCCACTTCTGATTGCTTAACTCCCATGAATGCTTGTGAACATCAGGCAAGGGTAGGATTGAATCTGGCTTTGATATTTCCCACTGTTGTGAAGGCTAGCTGCTTGAGCGAGTAATTGAGGCTGCTGGCTACTCATGAAATGATTCATGTATGTTGCAGGGATGGTGGGAGGGTCAGCGATGAATTGGAGGTGGAGGCATTTGGCATGTATTTAATGCTGAATGGTGTTTTCTTTGCCAAGTGAAATGAGTATTTTCTGCAAACTGCAGAGCTGTACGATACATGGAACAATGATGAACAATTTTTAAATTAGGTTTAGTATGATCTGTCAAGTTTCAGATTACTGTTTCCTCATGGTGCATAAGGTATGAAAGTACTAATTCAATACTTAACAAAAAACTGTGGGTTTTTGAATTCTGGTGGTGTCTGTGTTTTTTCAACAGAGCTGATGTTTTCTGTTTTAATGTGGCTATGTCAGTAGAAGTGAGGGGATTAGTTCATCTGTTTAGCCAAATTAGAAAGCTGTGAATAGACCATTAATGATTAATGTTGGGTCCATTTGAAACACTGCTTTCTGGGGAAAGGTTTGACTCTCTGCAGTTTAACAGTCCATCCTATAAATAGGCCGGATTGTGGTTCTGGGCTGGTGACACTGGAGAGATTTGTATGATAATCTTCCAAATTGGATTAAGATTGAGTGCTTTTAAAAAAATAGAACAGTTTCAGTCAGTAGCCCATGTATCAACATGTTCTAAACTGGATCGACCACAAAAGGATAGGGCATATAATTTGGGGGAAGACTGATTGCAATGAGGACGGAAGACATTGAAGACAGGTTCTTTTGTATGATGAATGAGATTACCTTTATAAATACTTGGATGTACTGAATGCTCTTTGTAGCTTTCAAAATGAGAAGCATGAGCCAAGGTGATCTTCTTGTGGTCAAACACTGCTATGTGCCTTAAGATGCTACAGAATAAAATCTCCCACTCCTAACTTTCAGGTATGAGAATAGAAAACTCTGGGAATAAAGAAATTCATCATCTCTAGATTACCATTTCTAATGCAGACCCTTCAGTCTGTTGGCCTCCAACCAAGATATTCTAAAGAGGTGCAGAAAGCCTATCATGATCACCAGTGGTAAACTGTTTGTTAAGAGGTGTGACCTTGTGCATTGTCCTTTCCTTTCACATGAGTCATGTTAATTGGTTGAAGAAGGCAAAAGGCAAAAATAAATTGGATCAGTTTTATGGATTATCCTCTTCAAGGCTCAGATGCGATCTTGGTGATCATAGTTGTCCATGATTCATAGTTAGGTGTACAATGGCCCCAACCTCGATAGCCTACAATTGACCTGCAAAGAAACGAAAAAGATATCAATCCTTCAGAACAGCCCAGAAGGTTACACCTTTCATACCCCACTTGCCATTCATCCCTTTCAGTGGCTTGCCACCAAAATTATCCATTATAATTCTAAATTGTAACTTCGTCTACTTGGGCTGTCACTCTGTCCCACTTGATTCACAGAATCACAGAATTGTTACATTACAGAAGGAGCCCGTCATGTCTA
This sequence comes from Cetorhinus maximus, assembly GCF_964194155.1. Lineage (NCBI taxonomy): Eukaryota > Metazoa > Chordata > Chondrichthyes > Lamniformes > Cetorhinidae > Cetorhinus > Cetorhinus maximus. The sequence continues at coordinate 172,402,560 of NC_135883.1, forward strand.
CACCAGCTCTCTGGATGAGCAATTCACCTGGTGCCATTCTCCCACTTCCTCCCTGTAACGCTGCACATTCTTCCTTTTCAGCTAACTTTTGAATGCCTCAATTGAACCTACCTCCACCACACTCAGACTGTGCATTCCAGACCTTAACCACTCGCTGCATGAAACAGTTTTATCCCATCTCGCTTTTGCTTCTTTTGCCAAATACTTCAAATCTGTACCCCCTTATTCTCAATCCTTTCATGAGTGGGAACAGTTTCTCCCTATCTACTCTGCCCAAACGCCTCATGATTTTGAATACCTCTATCAAATCTCCTGTCAGTCTTTTCTCCAAGGAAAACAGGCCCAACTGCTCCAATCTGTCTTTGTAACTGAAGTTCTTCATCCCTGGAACCATTCTTGTGAGCCTTTTCTGCACTCTCTCCAATGCCTTCACATGCTTCCTAAGGTGCAGTGCACAGAACTGGAACCAATACTCCAGCTGAGGCCAAACTAGTGTGTTATACAAGTTCAACATAACCTCCTTGCCCTTGTACTCTATGACGCTATTTGTTAAGGCCAGGATACATAGATACATAGAAACTAGGAGCAGGAATAGGCCATTCAGCCCTTCGAGCCTGCTCCGCCATTCATTATGATCATGGCTGATCATCCAACTCAATAGCCTGCTCCCACTTTCTCCCCACACCCTTTGATCCCTTTCGCCCCAAGAGCTATATCTAACTCCTTCTTGAAAACATACAGTGTTTTGGTCTTAACTACTTTCTGTGGTAACGAATTCCACAGACTCACCACTCTCTGGGTGAAGAAATTTCTCCTCATCTCAGTCCTAAATGGTCTCCACCGTATCCTCAGACTGTGATCCTTGGTTCTGGACTCCCCCACCATCGGGAACATCGTTCCGACATGTACCCTGTTTAGTCCTGTTAGAATTTGCTAGGTTTCTATGAGATCCCCCCTCATTCTTCTGAACTCTAGCGAATATATTCCTAATCGACTCAATCTCTCCTAATGTGTCAGTCCCGCCATCCCAGGAATCAAAACATAGATAAAAACAAAAAACAACTGTGGATGCTGGAAATCCAAAACAAAAACAGAATTACCTGGAAAAACTCAGCAGGTCTGGCAGCATCGGCGGAGAAGAAAAGAGTTGACGTTTCGAGTCCTCATGACCCTTCAACAGTCGGGTAAACCTTTGCTGCATTCCCTCTATATCAAGTGCATCCTTCCTCAGATAAGGAGACCAAAACTGCACACAATATTCCAGGTGTGGTCTCACCAAGGCCCTGTATAATTGCAGCAAGGCATCCCTGTTCCTGTACTCGGATCCTCTGGCTATGAAGGCCAACATACCATTTGCCTTCTTTACCGCTTGCTGCACCTGCATGCTTACCTTCAGCAACTGATGTACAAGGACACCCAGGTCTCGTTGCACATTCCCATCTCTCCATAAGACCATAAGACATAGGAGCAGAAATTAAGCCATTCCGCCCATCGAGTCTGCTCCGCCATTCAATCATGGTTGATAAGTTTCTCAACCCCATTCTCCCACCTTCTCCCCGTAACCTTTGATCCCCTTACCAATTAATTTATAGCCATTCAGATAATAACCTGCCTTCCTGTTTTTGCTACCAAAATGGATAACCTCACATTTATCCACATTATACTGCATCTGCCATGCATTTGCTCACTCACTCAACTTGTCCAAATCACACTGAAGCATCTCTGCATCCTCCTCACAGCTCACCCTCCCACCCAGCTTTGTGTAATCTGCAAATTTGGAGATATTACATTTACTTCCCTCATCTAAATCATTAATATATATTGTGAATAACTGGGGTCCCAGCACCGATCCCTGCGGTACCCCACTAGTCACTGCCTGCCATTCGGAAAAAGACCCATTTATTCCTACTCTTTGTTTCCTGTCTGCCAACCAGTTTTCTATCCATCTCAAACACTGCCCCCAATCCCATGCGCTTTAATTTTACACGCCAATCTCTTATGTGGGACTTTGTGGAAAGCCTTCTGAAAGTCCAAATAAACCACATCCACTGGCTCCCCCTCATCAACCCTACTAGTTACATCCTCGAAAAATTCCAGTAGATTTGCCAAGCATGATTTCCCTTTCATAAATCCATGCTGACTGTGTTCGATTCTGCCACTATTTTCCATGTGCTCAGCTATTAAATCTTTTATAATGGACTCTAGAATTTTCTAGGAATTTTCCCCACTACCGACGTCAGGCTGAGCGGTCTATAATTCCCTGTTTTCTCTCTGCCTCCCTCTTTAAATAGTGGGGTTACATTAGCTACCCTTCAATCTGTAGAAACTGTCCCTTGGTCCTCATACAAAGGAACATATGGTATTTTTTCCCCCTAAAATGTGGTGGATTCTGAAGGGCAATTCACGTTTTCAATTCTAAAATTGGCACAATCCAATCCATTTTTTCAAGCTTCATTGACAGTAAACAAATATTTCCCAGATACGATTTCTCATTTTTGCTTTTATCTCTACTCTTGAGCTCTCCTGCTTCTCTTCAGCCTGGCTGAATCTTCTTTCCTTTTCCAGGCATGGGTATCTGGGAAATATTTGTTTACTGTCAATGAAACTTGAAAAAATGGATTGGATTGTGTCAATTTCAGTCTTGAAAAAGTGAATTGTCCTTCAGAATCCACCACATTTTCGGGGGAAAAAATAACATATGTTCCTTTGTATGAAGAAGTGCTTCCTGCGTTCCTGAATGGCCGAGCTCTAATTTTAAGATTGTGCCTGATCAGTATCACCAGCTCACCTGGTGGGTGATCTCCTCTCTGTTGTATTCTTTACCCGCCCATCAATGTTTGTGCAGTTGTTGCCTTCTGTGCTCTTTTGAAATTTTCTCCTAACCCGTAAGCTTGCATCGACAAGTGCCCTTTTGTATGAAATGTGGTTGACTAGCTCCCCTCTGAAATGACCTAGCAAACCACTCAGTTCAAGGGCAGTTAGGGATGGGTAACAAATGCTGGTCTTGTCAGCAACACCTATGTCCCATAAAAGTTTTTTTTTTAAATTGCATCATCTCCTACCCTGGCTCATTCTTTTCCGGAATCTCTCAAAACTGTGGAACTTCTTAACTTTCCTTAGTTTTGCCATAAAAAGAGACATGTTGGAGCTTTTCATCTTGCACTCGTCATGACACTTCACAAGAATACCAATACAAGGGGAAGACATCAATTTATACTGTATGAGAAGAGAATGCTAATTGGTTGGCAAGTGACCTCTGATTGGTAGAGGCGTTGTCATGGAGAATGCACCAATTGATGGTGACTGACCATTAACAGCAAGGATTGTTTGAAATTTAAACCAGGCAGCTTGACCCGATTGATCAAGGCATTACCCTGAGGAATGAGTCCGCGAATGACTGTCACTTATTTTCACAGAACCACAGAGAGCAGAAGGGGCCTTTCGGCCCATCGAGTCTGCACTGACAGACTCAATTTTGTTTAGCTGAAACAGGCGCAATGTGCGTACATGCTTTTTCTGTCTGCAAAGAACAGGGCCCTATGTATTAATATATATAGCTTTCAGTGCACGCAAACTGCGAGCCCGATTGACTATCTTAAATTGGTTGTCGGTGTAATTCTTAGTACACTGAGGATTGTTTAGCAAATGTCGTCCAATCGTGGAATCACATCTAATGTTGTACACTGTGCTTTGAATTGTGCAACCACAGGCTAGTTGGGTACGGTCTGCACCCTCCCGTGGCGAACAGCAGCTGGGACATGCTGTTTGATACGACCCATCAGTCTTTGGGACGTACAGCCTACATACCTATCATCATACTGGCACTGAAATTAAAATACCACATTACTCATTTGTGAGATAGGCAGAACATCTTTTTGGCTTGATGGCAGCATCCTGTTAGTGACGAATCCCGCTTGTGTTGCTACTGCACAGTAGCAGCGTGAATCAGCTAGCTTCACCTATTGCTCAGATTTTTGAGATACCTTGCCAGATATCTACCTCGGGTAATCTGAGGTAGACTGGGCACTTCTCATGACTGAAAGTGACGGCCTTTGGCCCGTTGATGAGTTTGCGTGATATACAGCATGAAATGACCTGACCGATGTGGCTATTGTCCCACAGGATGATTTTGATGTGCCCCATTTCAACATCAAGCTTGCACGATGAGCAAATGGCTTGAGCCCTATTTACGAGGTTGCCAATAAGACCAATCTGTGGAACTGTAAGAATCCCAATGCATATATTGACCAGTGAAGGTAGGCTTGCGGTAGACTGTAGTAGAGAACCCTCTGCCAGATTTCTCAACTAGCATGTTTAGCTAAACAAAATAAGTGACAGCGATTCACTGGCTCATTCCTCAGGTCAATGCTTTAACCAATCAGGGTCAAACTACCTGCTTTAAATTTCAAACAACGCTTGGCACTATCAGCCACCATCAATTGGTGCATTCTCCATGGCAAAGCCTCTGCCAATCAGAGTCCACTTCAACCAATCAGCACTCATACAGTGTAAATTGTTGTTTTCCCTTTATATTGGTATTCTTGTGAATTGTTCTGATGAGCGCAAGACGAAAAGCTTCGACATATCTCTTTTTTTCAGCAATACTCAAGTTCTGTACTACCAAACAACTATTTCTATACCTGAGACAGAGGTACAACAAAGACCAATTTCGGGATATCAGCAACATAGTTTGACTTACAGGTAAGTTAAGAAAAGGTAAGCTATCAATTGAATTTCTCCAAGCATGTGTAAACCCAAGGTTGTGCCAGTTTTCATTTCCAAACGTATCGATAATGCTAAGGTGAGACACAGTCCCACAATCGAGATGAGACTGAACTGACTGGGAATAGGGTTACTAACTTAGGGTGTGGCAGTGGCGTAGTGGCATTGTCACTAGACTGGCAATCCAGGGTAATGCTCTGGGGACCTGGGTTCGAATCCCACCATGGTAGAATTTGAATTCAATAAAAATCTGGAATTAAAAGCCTAATAATGACAGTGAAACCACTGTCGATTGTTGTGAAAACCCATCTGGTTTACTAATGTCCTTGAGGGAAGGATATCTGCCATCCTTACCTGGTCTGGCCTACATGTGACTCCAGACCCACAGCAATGTGGTTGACTCTCAAAAAAAAAAGCCCTCTGAACAAGGATAAGGGCAATTAGGGATGGGCAATAAATGCTGGCCTAGCCAGCGATGCCCACATGAACGAATAATTTTAAAAAACCTAATTTATACAGTACCCTACACTGCGCTTGGCCTGAGGTGCACAAATTTCTTTCATTTTTTGATTAGATATATTGCTTCAATAGATGACTGCACCATAAAGAGTTTGGAACATAAACATACCATAAACTCACTTAAGCGGAAGCAGTTTGGCAAAACAATTAATGACGCTGCTAAACATGTAGCAAATGGCTACCCAGATCAGATCATTTCACGCTGTATATCAAGAAACTCGTGAACAGGCCTAAGGCCATCAATTTCGGCCTTGAAAAATGCCCAGTCTACCCCCAACTGGATGGGCAAAGCATCTCAAAAATTTGAGCAACATGTGAAGCTAAATGTTACTGCTACTATGCAGTAGCAGCATGAATGGTATTCGCCACTAATAGAATGCTGCCGTCAAGCCAAAAAGACGTTCTGCCTATCACATAAATTTGTAATGTAGTATATGAATTTCAGTGCCAGTGTGATGCTAGGTATGTAGGCCATCAGTCCCAAAGACTGGCGGATCGTATCAAAGAGCATGCCCCAGCCGCTGTGCGCAACGGGCAAGGTACCCAACCAGCTTGTGCTTGCAAAATTTAAAGCACAGTGTCCAACATTAGATGTGGTTCTGTGTTTGGGCAACATTTGCTAAATAATTCTCAATGTGCTTAGAATTACGCTGGCAACCAATTTAAGATTGTCAGTTGGGTTCGCAGTTTGGCGCATTTGCATCTACTGGGAGCTACATACGCAGGGCCCTGTTCTTGGCAGATAGAAAGAACATGTACATACATTGTTAACGTTTCGAGTCCGTATGACTCTTCATCAAAAGTCATACAGATTTGAAACGTTAACTCTGTCTTCTTCTCCACAGATGCTGTCAGACCTGCTGAGTTTCCAACTATTTTTGTTTTTGTTTCAGATTTCCAGCATCCGCAGTATTTTGCTCTTATCTTATGTACATACATTGTGCCTGTTTCAGCTAAACTAAATAAATGACAGCCATTCGCTGACTCATTCCTCAAGGCAATGCCTTGACCAATCAGGATCAATCTGCCTGGTTTAAATTTCCAACAGTGCCTGGCATTTAACAGCCATTCACCGTCAAGTGGTGCATTCTCCATGGCAACGCCACTGCCAATCAGAGTCCGCTTGCCAACTGATCAGCATTTTCTTCTCATACAGTATAAATTGTTGTTTTCTGCTTACGTTGCTATTCTTGTGAAGTGTTCTGTTCAGTGCAAGACAAAAAGCTTCGACATGTCTCTTCTTTCAGCAATACCCAAGTTCTTTCCTTGGTTTTTCTATGATATTTCCCAAACCTAATGTGGTGTCACCTAACAGTAACTATTGGATTTTGTTTTTATTCTTTCATGGGATGCAAATGCTTTGACCCAGAATCACCTCTATTGTCTTTTTATTTTAAATCGACTGGCATCCTGGAAGTTACAACAACAAAAAATGCTTGGGTTATTTCAGAACATGAGAGAGGGAAAATTTCACCAGGCACAATTTATTGTAAGGGTGTAATCACCTTGAGGTGAAGGATAATTGTGTATTTCAGAGCAGTCCGAATCCCAGAACCAGATTACAGGCTTGTAATCGCTGTTACACATCTGTCAGTTTTATAATGTCAACTGAAGTTCATGATGGTTTTATTCTACTTAGGATATAATGGCAACTCCAAGTTGTTTGAAATTGGAGGAAGTTCTCACTGAAGGGTATAGACAGTGAAATAATTCCTTTAAGGGTGAAAACCAGGAAATGTCACTGTGTACTCTGAGACCATAATTTAGTCTCTTGAGCTTTGCTGATTTTTGGATTCATTCTTGCATTTTATAAGCATCAGACTTTGACATCAAATTGATTTAGTTAGTGCCAGTTTCCTATTATACACTTGCTAACTCCAAAAAGAACAACTCATTTGTAGTGAAATTCTGTCAGCAAATGTTGTCTATTGTTGAGCACTTTATTTTTCGTCTGCTGATTAATTTTGTCTTGCCCACTGTCTCTCTTCTCTCCTCCACTGCCCCCCTGCCACCGCCTAACACTCCAAAGGCATCAAGTCAAACTTGAGGCACAGTTCCAGCCTCGCAGCTTTTGGTATCTTGCCCAAGTGAATGTGCTTCATGTATGAGCTTTGACATGGAGTGTTCGCAGCCTCTCGGCCTTTGTCTGAGAGAGAGGGGGAGAGAAAAAGAGGGAGTAGTTTACAGCTGAGTCCAATTCTTTCTTCACCTGTTGTCCACATGTGCACTATCATTATTGACCGATAGCAACCAGGAGTCCAAATGTGGAAAGATTAACAAATCTCTAAATGTATGATTGGGTGTATATTTTTATTCCTCTGCATTTCAAATTGATGTAAATATATCACAACCCTGCTATTGTGTTTCAGTGAAATCTTTGAAAGCGCTAAAGAGACTGGCGGAGCTAAACAATAGTGTTTTATTTCATAATGGAAGCTGGTTAGTGGATGATTTCCCAAAGGTTCTCCGAAGTTTGTTAAAATAAAGTCTGAGTAGATGCTGACGGAAAGGAGAGAGAGAGAAGATGTGCAGACAATAAGGATTTTGTGTGCTTCAAAAGACTGACAACCTCTAAAATGCTGACTATAATTAAATGCTTTTTATTTCAAATGGCAGATTTACTCATAATACAACACAATCCTTGAAGTATGTTGGACTGAATGAAAGTTGCTTATCTCTTGATTCATGCATCAGGAGGACGACTCCACCAGTGTTGACCATATGTGAAGCAGATTGGAACTGGTTCATTTTAACACTGGGTTCCAGACCCAACATCACACAATTATCATGCACAATTCACTGCCCAAGGATCAAAAGGACAGGTATCAGACACTTTGACCACAAGATATGATGTAGAGCTGCTGTCAATAGCACACTTCGTGCTACGGTTACAAAGACTTGCATTATACATGGCAGCCAATTTGTGTCGAGCAAGTTCCCACAAATGGCAATAAGATAATGAGCAGATAAACTGCTAAAGTGATGTTGGTTCAGGGATCAATATTGGCCACGACACCAGCTCTTCTTCCAACGTTGTCATGGAATCTTTAACATCCATTTGAGAGGGCATCCAAAAAACGACACCTGTAATGCTGTAACACCCCATCAGCCCTGCCCTGGGAGTGTCGTCCAAAATTGTGCTCGAATCTTTGGGTGGAATTGAACCCACAGCCTTCTGACTTGGATGATAGTGTTATAACTGAGCCATGGCTGTGTGTGAGAAATTTTTACACAGTATTCATTTTGAACTGTGAACTAAAACTCAATGAGAACACAACAAATTTAGTGATTCTACCATTTTAAATTTCAATTTTATTGGCAAACATATCCCCTCCCCTCTCTCCCTGCTTCTCCCTCCCCTCTTTTCCCCCCTCCCCTCTTTTCCCCCTTCCCCTCCCCTTTTTCCCCCTTCCCCCTCCCCCTCCCCTCTTTTCCCCCTCCCACTCCCCTCTCTTCCCCCTCCTCCCTTCCCTTCCCCCTCTTCCCCCCCTTCCTTTCCCCCTCCCCTCCTTCCCCCTTCCTCCTCTTCCCTTCCCCCCCTTCTTTCCCTCCTCTTCCCCCCCTTCATCCCCTCCTCTTACCCCCTTCCCCCCTCCCCCCTTGCTCCTCTCCCCCTTCGTCCCTGTATTCCCCCCATCGCCCCTGTTTCCCCCCCTTCGCCCCTGTTCCCCCCTTTCCTCCTGCTCCCCCTGTTTACCCCCTTTCCTCTCCCCTCTTTACCCTCTTCCCCCTCCCCTCTTTTCCCCCTTCCCCTCCCCTCTTTCCCCTTCCCCCTCTCCTCTTTTCCCCCTTCCCCTCCCCTCTTTTCCCCCTTCTCCCTCCCCTCTTTTCCCCCCTTTCCCCCTCCCCTCTTTTCCCCTTCCCCCTCCCCTCTTTTCCCCCGCCCCTCCCCTTTTTTCCCCTCCCACTCCCCTCTTTTCCCCCTCCTCTTCCCCCTCCTCCCTTCCCTTCCCCCTCCTCCCCTCCCTTCCTCCCCTCCCTTCCCCCCTCCCCTCCCTCCCCCTCCCCTCCCTTCCCCCCTCTTTCCCCCCCTTCCTTTCCCCTTCCCCTTCCCTTCCTCCCCTTCCCTTCCCCCTTCTTCCCCTCCTCTTCCCCCCCTTCATCCCCTTCCTCCCCCTCTCCCCCACCTTGCTCCTCTCCTCTTCCCCGACCCCTCCTCCCCGCCCTACACCCCCCCCCACTCCCCCATTGCCTTCTTAATTGTTTGCTCTGCCTGCATGTTAACTTTCAGTGACTCATGAACACGGGCACCCAGGTCCCTTTGAAGTTCAACACTTTCCAGCCTCACACCATTTAAGAAATACTCTTTCCTGCCAAAGTGAATAACCTCTCATTTTTCCGCATTGTATTCTATCTTCCAAATTGCCCACTCACTTAGCCTCTCCAAATCTCCTGAAATGCTTTTGCATCCTCCTCACATCTTACACTTACACCCAGTTTTGTGTCATCTGCAAACTTGGAAATATTACATTTAATCCCCACATTCAAATCATTGATCTAGATTGTGAATAGCTGGGGCCCAAGCACTGATCTTTGCGGTACCCCACTAATCACAGCCTGCAAACACGAGAATGATCCATTTATTCCTACTCTCTGTTTTCTGTCTGTTAACCAGCTCTCAACCCACGTCATCCTGACTTGGAAATATATCGCTGTTCCTTCACTGTCACTGGGCCAAAATCCTGGAACTTCCTTCCTAACAGCACTGTGAGTGTACCTACACCACATGGATTGCAGCAGTTCAAGAAGGTAGCACACCACCACCTTCTCAAGGGCAATTGGGGGCAATAAATGCTGGCCCAGGCGGTGATGCCTACATCCCATTAACAAATGTATAAAAAAGTAGTTGATAGAATTTAATACAGAGAAGTGAGGTGATGTATTTTGGCAGAAGGAATAGAGAGAGGCAATATAAGCTTAATTGCTAAAGAGTGTGCAGGGACAAAGGAACCTCGGAGGGTTCATGTGCATAGACCTTTGAAGATGGCAGAGTATATTGAGAGGTGGTTAGCAAAGCAAAAGTGATCTAGGGCTCCTTAAATTGAGGCATTGAACACAAAAACACAGAAGTTATGCTGAACCTTTTATAAAGCTTTGGTTAGGCCATAACTAGAGTATTGCATTCAGCTCTGGTCACCACATTGGATGTGAGGATGCAGAGGGGATTTTACCAGAATGGTTCCAGAGATGGGGGATTTTAAACTACAAGGTTACATTGGAGAAGCTGGGGTTGCTCTTCTTGGAGCAAAGAAGATTTGAGGGGAGATTTGATAGAGGTGTACAAGATTATGACAGGCTTAGATAAGGTAGACAAAGTAAAGCTGTTCCGATTAGCTGATACTACAAGGACTTGGGGACACAGATTTAAGGTTTTGATGAAGCAATGCAGGGGGAATGTGAGGAAGAACGTTTTAATGCAGCGAGTGGCAGTGACCTGGAACACATTGCCTACAAGGATAGTGGAAGTAGAAATAATTAATGATTTCAAAACGAAATTAGATAGACACGTGAAGGAAATAAACTTGCAGGACTAAGGGGATAGAGTTGGGGAAATAGGACTGACTAGATTGCTCTACAGAGAGACTCAATGGCACTCCTGTGCCCTATTCCATGGCTCTGGGTCAGGCAGGACCAGAGAAAAAGAATTAACATTTCAGGTCAATAACTTTTCATCAGAACAGAATCTGGTGTGGTGGGTTGGTTGTTTTTGTTTTATACTAATCATCTTCTTTGGGAATAGGAGGAGAACATTCAGCACCTCAAACCTGTTCTGCCATTCATTGAGATCATGACTAACCTTACCTTGACTCTATCCACTCGTCTTAAATCCATATCTCAACACCCTTAGCTAACAAAAATCTATGAATTAGTTTGCAGACTTTTAAAGTGGATGATGATTTAGCCCATGCTAAAATCACCTTGCATTTGTTTGTGTTTATTTTCTTTGAGTCCTTCTTGGGATTGCTTGATCAAAGGCTTAAGCAACAGGGTAAAGCTTACAGAGGAGCAGCTCTGAAAACGGTGTTCTGCCCTGCTCAACCTCTTTTCCGCGCACCAGCACGGCTAGATTCCAGTGGCTGATCGCCATTGGAAATGTACGATACCGTTTCACCACCGTACTTATTTCTGCACACCAAGAATCATCCACATGATTCTGCCTATGCTCCACTGAGGCTGTCCTATATCCTCTTCCTGCTTCCTGGATTTTCATTGTGTTGCACACTCTCCCATTCTCTTATTTCCCAGGATCTGAAGCCACACACCATCCTGACATGGAACTATATCACTGTTCCTTCACTAGTTCAAAATCCTGGAACTCCCTTCCTCCCTAACAGCACTCTGAGTGTACCTGTACCACATGGACTTCAGCAGTTCGAAAAGGCAGCTCACCACCACCACCACCTCGAGGGCAGTTAGTCCTTGCCAGTGATACCCACATCCCATGAAGGAATTTCTAAAAACCTGAAAAGCAACAGATCTCCCTAACCTCCCTCAGTCCTCCCTTTTTCCTGGAGTTTACAGTCTTTTAACCCTAAGATTGTCTGTTACCTGACTTGCTCTTTTCTTTTACTCTTGTGTCCTGTATCATTAACCAATCAATGCAAAAATAAATAATTGGAGCTCTTCCCTTATACCTGGCACAGCTAAATCAAACTACAACTACTTTTTTTCTCAATTCATAGTTTGGACAGTTTGTCAGAATTCTTTGGGCTAATTCCAGCATGTTGTTCCCATTCTGATCCTGGCACATGGCTGGTTATTTGTGCCCATTTCTAAGTTGGTTCCTTCTGTAGATGTTCTTTTCAGATTTATTCGTGTTATATCCAAGGCCAAGGGGATTCTTCCAGTTCTGTGAATGGTTCATCTAAATTGAGAACAGACATCAGAATTGATTGAGGAATAAATGTTAACCTGTTAAATGTTGAACCTAGCAACTGAAAATCAGAATGTAATTTTTAAAAATTAAATCATACTTTTCTTCTTTTATTTGTCCTCTTTCCCCAGTGCTTAAATTTTTAACAAGTGAAGCAGACAGGTAGATGAAATACTCCTGGCATCTGCTAAAGTTTCTTGTGAGTCTTAAGTTTGCTACGTGAGCATTTTTGTCTGTACTGGTTTCCCACCCCTACCCCCATCCCTTACTATTAGCAATCTTTAGCTGGCCACTGGGGGCTGTATGTTTGTTTGCTCCTGACTCAAATCAGGAACACTACTGGAAGGAAACAAGCAAATTACAGCCAGTACTCTGGGTTATTTTCATACTTAGATCTTATTGGAGCTCAGTTCCAGCAGAATGTTTTCTTTTTAACTGTCCTCTAGATGTGGGTGACACTGGCAAGACCACACTTGTTTGCCCTCTGAACAACCGAGTAACTTGTTGGGCCACTTCAGAGGGCATTGAGTCAACTGCATTTGTGGATTAGTCATGTAGGCCAGACTGGGTAAGGGTGGCAGGTTCCTCTCTTTGAAGACATAACTGGACCTGTTGTGTTTTTAACAATCTGGCAGTTTTCATTGTCATTTTTGCTTAGTTTTATTCTGAAATATAATTGAACCATTATTGTTGGGCAGGTTTGACATATGAGCATCTCTGGGGCCTCAAATCTACACTTGTGTTATGTTGAGTTGAACACACGTGTCTTAGATACCTAAACATTCGACTTTTGCCATTGTCTGCTCAATGCAGTTCCTCATCCATAAATGTGGAGAGTGCACACGCCCATCTCAGTCAGTAGACCACTTTAACAAAATCATTACTTTGAAGATGGATTTTTTTAAAATATTTTTGGGAATATGGTGGTATTCTGTAAAGAAGGCTGTGTGTGTGTGTGTCCATGATTAAACTGAGGGAAAGTTAGTAAAGACAGCTTGTCTGTGGGAACTGAGAAATGAAAGGTAAAGATGCTTGATGCATGCATTTGTAAGGAGAGGCTCTGGTGGGGTGGATTTACAAGTTGGGTTTTAAAATTTGCATTAGGCGATAGTTTGGGATTTGACTTCCAACTGTTAAATTTCAAAGGGTAGTTTAGAAGTGACAAGTGACTTTTACAGCGTACAAAGGTTTCATAAGTAAACAAGGGAAAGTTATTAAATTTTATTTGACCCAAAAGTGGAGGCAATAAGAAAACATGAAAGATTTTTATGTTTTGGGAAAGTTGAGTTTGAAGAGGCACGTAGGACAATGGAATCTAGGATGAAAGGGCAAAAAGATGTTTTGTTGAGTTGTGTTGGCAGTGTGGGGGAAATGTCCTGAGACCAGCTTTGTGCTGCGAAAAGTTTGAATTTGAAGCAGCCATCCAGTTTCAGGCCAGAAAAATCTTTGTTTTAAGGAGCAGTCTGCTTCTGAACTTTTTTGGATTTCCACAGCAGAGTGGAAGAAATTGAGAAGTCGTGTGGTATGCTTTACTAAAGTAGCAGTTTTGCCTTGGGTAATATTACTGTATTTTTATGGTTAAAAATCTATAAGGGAGCTGTTGCCAAATAGCTTACTTGTGCGTTCTGACCAAGTGGTGTTTTTTTGGGGGGGGAATGTTTTGTAAGACCGTTAACTGCGTAATTTTAATTTTGTGAGCTTAAGTTTTTTTCATCTTATTAATCTTTTTATTTTAAAATCTTACAAGTGTTACTGGAATTCTGTGCTTCTGGGATCAGTAGTTTTCTCCTCGTTTTCAAAATACAAAAAAAAAAGATTATGATCAATAAAACAAGTTTCCCTCTAGGATTTGGCTTGCTCAGCAAATAACATTGGCTGTGGTCGTAACATTGGTTAATTTCAGATGCAACTTGTGGATAATTATCCTAGAAAGAATCTCCCTGTATTGAGGTCTGAAGAAGAGTCATATTAGACTCGAAACGCTAACTCTGATTCTCTCTCCACAGATGCTGCCAGATCTGCAGTTTTTTCCAGCATTTACTGTTTTTATTTCAGATCTCCAGCATCCGTAGTGTTTAGCTTTTGCTCCCTGTATACACAGGGGTTTATCTTTATGTTTGCGCTTTGATGGCAAGAATAAACAATTATATTTAAGCCAATGTGCTTTAATGTGATATAACATATCCTTGTAATACCTCATTGATCACTTCAAAATACTCCCACCACTTCTGCCAGTGATGACAGACCTATAACCACCAATGTTCACATTACAGCTTAAAATGTTCTTTCTATTTAACTTAATTCTAAAAGGACGAATTCTAGAACTCTTACTGGATTTTTTCTTTTGCTTTTCTTTCATTGGGTTCATGATGTACATTAATACTTTCTGATGCTATTATACATATAGATGTGCAGCCATTCATATATTTTACAAAACTAGTTTATGTATAGATGTACATTTTTTATGAAGCTATTGTACAGGTGTGGATGTTTTTTAAATCATTCAGGAACATACTGTATGAAGATGTCATGTGCTACCATTACACTTCAATGAAATATTAGTGACAACATTGGAACCATTCTGGAGGCAAGTGTTCTGAGCAGATGATGAATGTTTTTAATCTATTATGCTGGATAGCTGCAGCACTTCTTAAACTGCTGTGTATTTTCTCCTTTCCTAGATGCACAGACTCATGAGAGGGAAGAGCTGTTTGTTCAGAAGTTACGACAATGCTGCGTCCTCTTCGATTTTGTCTCTGACCCTCTCAGTGACCTCAAATACAAAGAGGTGAAACGTGCAGGTTTGAACGAGATGGTGGAATACATCACGCACAATCGGGATGTCATTACAGAGGCTATTTACCCTGAGGCTGTTATTATGGTATGCTGTGTGGATGTCTGTTTTGTATACATTGTAGAGAGAACAGGCTCATTTTTTGTGCTGTTCCAATTAACATTTCAGTTGACAGCCTAGACTCTGATAGCATTGTTGCTAGTTGGTCAGAATTGAAGTTCCTGTCCACCGACATGAGCGCATAATCTAACTTAGGAGCTCTGCACTGGAAGAGGTTCTGTCCTTTCGATGAGACATAGACCAAGTCTCAAGTGGATGCTTAAATCCATGGCACTATTTGAAGAAGCGCAGAGAATTTTCCCCTGTGTCATGGGCAATATTTTCTCAACCAATATCACTAAAATAAATTACCTAGTCAGTATTTTAATTTCTGTTTGTGGGATCTTGCTTTGTGCAAATTGACTGCAACATTTCCTATATAACAATGACTACACTTCCAAAAGCGCTTTAATTGGTTGTGGAGGAGTTTGGGAGTCCCAAGGCTGTGAAAGGTGCTATATAAATTTAAGCTCTTAGTTTTTGTTTGTAATTATAATGTTGCCTGGTAATAATGAGCATTATGTTGACAATCAGTAATAAGGTGACATATGAAACCCTTAAAAAGCTGTACCCTGCTTTAAAAAGTGATGATGACAGACAGCTGACGGGAAGGGGCAGGAGAGGGGAACATACTGGTGGTGATCTCCTGGCCGCCCTGCTAATTGCCCTGTGAGAAAGGTGTGCAGTTTGTACTGCTTAAATGAGAAAAAAAGGGTACTTCATCAGGCCAGTCACATCCAACCACACAAATCCATCCCTGAACTAAGGCAATGTTTTGGGAAAGGCAAAACTGCAACTGATTGAAAGGAATCTCTGGAAAATTACACTCCTTGTCCCAAAAGCTATCAGAGACGACTCACAGCTAACTAGTGAGTTACCCTCCATAACTGGAAATGTCCACTTCTTGAGCTTGTCATGTTCCTCTTTAATGAATTATAATGACTACATTCAAATCTTGTGTAGATAGGCTGTTTCAGAGGGTGCTCAGTGTCTGGGTAAAATAGTTTATGGCATCTAATTTGGTTCTAACCCGTGGATTTTATATACTTCTAGTCCTACCATCCTTATCCATCTCAAATTATTCTATCCTTCATTTTATAAACTCCTATCATATGCCCTCTTGAGTCTTGCAGCACAAAAACCATTTGGCTCTACAAGGCTATGCCAGTGTTTGTTTCACACAAGCCTCCTCCCACCTCTCTTCATCTAACCCTAGCAACATATCTTTCTATTCCTTTCCCCCTCCTGTGATTATCTATCTTCCCCCCTAAATTAATCTATGCTATTCATTTCACTTCACCTACTCCTTGTGGTAGTGCATTCCACATTCTGACCCACATTTTCTGGGTCAAGATGTTTCTTCTAAATTGCCTATTGGATTTATTAGTGACCATCTTATATACATGGCCCCTAGTTCTAGTCTTGCTTGCAACTGAAAACATCTTCTCTCTGTCTACCCTTTCTTAAACTTGAATCCCAACCTGTTCAATCATTCCTAATGATATATATGACCTCTGATTATATTCTAGCAAATCTTTTAAGCACCTTCTCCATTGCCTCTGTGCCCTTCATGTAATAGAATTGAACTGTGCACTCTCCAAGAATGCTCCAACCAAAGTATTATACAAGTTTAATCCTAACTTTTCAGCTTTTCAGTTCTATTAGAGTGTCAGCTGTGGCTCAATTGGCAGCACACTTGCCTCTGAATCACAGGGCTCTGGGTTCAGGTCCCACTTAAGGGCTTAAGCACAGAAATCAAGGCTGATAATCCAATGCAGTAATGAGGGAGCATTGTATTCTCAGAGGTGCTGTTTTTCGGATGAGATGTTAAACTGAGGCCCAATCTACCTGCTTGGGTGGATGTAAAAGACGCATGGCACCATTTTGAAGAAGAGCAGGGGGGGTTATCCTAGTGTACTGGCCAATATTTATCCCTCAGTCAACATTACAAAAAAAGAGTATCTAGTCATCACCACATTGCTGTTTGTGGGAGTTTTCTGAGTGCGAATTAGTTGTCGTGTTTCCTACAACAGTGACTACACTTCAAAAAAAGTACTTCATTGGCTGTAAAGCAATTTGAGATGTCGGTGGTCATGAACATACAAATCTTTCTTTCCTTCACATCCCTCTGGAAATAAACCCCATTGCTTTGTTTGCCTTTTTTAAAACTGGCCTCACTTTTAGTGATCTGTGTACCTGTTCCCCAAATCTCCCTGTTTTTCCCATTCAGATACTTATTTTCCAGGGTGTATGTGGCCTCATTCTCCCTACCAAAATGTATTACCGTGCATTTATCTGGATTAAAGGCTGGTCAAGTATGATGTACCCTTTTGAAATCCATCTACATAATCTCTGTAGTAAACTCTTGGAACCCATCCTGATAACTGGTCATGCTACACACTCTAAAATCCTATTTGTTTTCCCTATACCCACCTGATGTTGCTTGTGTACCTTTTTGATGAATTATTAAATATTACCAGGTAACTTTCTTGATCGGTGACATTTTAACAGGCGTTCCTTCGTCATATAAATATGCTTGGAAGATAAACACCAACATGTATTGGTTGTGCTAATCAGCCTGCTTCCAAGCTGTAATGTCTTAACTTTTGTTTAAGAATGAGTTGCATGAAGACCACTTGCTGCACACTGGCCATTGCCTTATCTTATGTAACTAGGTCTGCAAACTATTGATTTTGCTAGTCATCCCTGTGTATGTTTTTGTATCTTCTGTGAATTTGAAGAAGGAAATTAATGGTCTTATCCAAATTATTCATGTTAATCAGCCTCAGTCCCTCAACATCGAGCCCTGTAGAACTCCACTGTTACCTGGCCTCATTCAGTTCTACTCTCATAGATGACAATCCTCTGCCTATCCGACTTTAACCATTTGCTATTAGTGTAGTATCTGCCAAATAAACCCCTAAGATCTAATCTTTCCAAGAGCCTGCTGTGTGGTCCTTTGTCATAAGCCTTTTGGAATCTATTGTGTAAGATCAACAAGACAATGTATTGCTTACCAAAAAAATTTAAAACTAATGAAGCAGGACCTATGTTTTCTTGTAGCTGAGTTAGGAATTGCTGGAAGCTACCAGCTTATATAAACTGTTCAGTTTCCCAACAATTAGCTCCTATTTTCCATAACTTGGAAGATTTGGCCTTTGCCCAAATTGTGCTAATTTGGTATGTTGACCTCCCTCTCTCTGGTTGGTAACTTTGAACTAAAACAACCTCTTTTGTTACAGGGCTTCAAATGTTCAACTGTTTTCTTTCTATCTTTTGTCTTTAACTGTAAGATGTTTGTTCTCTCCAGTTTTCAATAAATTTATTCAGGACATTGCCACCATCATCTAACCCCACTGGGGCAGAATTTGATCCAGAAGAAGATGAGCCCACACTTGAGGCTGCCTGGCCACATCTCCAGGTAAGATCCAGCATTGCTGAGAGTGGTAGAGGTCACGGATATTTGACATTAGAAAGCAAGTTGCGGGTGGATTTCTTCAAAACTAGGGCAGGTATTCAGGAGTTAGTAATACAGAAGCTTACAGGAAAATATGCCCCTGGAAAATAACATTTGAATTGAGAATTCCAGCATTTACTGCTCTAGTTTTTACTTCTCCTATTGTCATTAAGTATTGATCCCTTCAGAAGGAGGGCATCCCCAGGATGTGATGATCACATGCAACCCAAACTGAGGGGAAGCAAATTACCTTTTACCAGCCAAAGAGTCAAAAGCGTAATGAGTTTGAGCAATCTTGATCTTGCTCATTGCGATTAGGGCGCGCACTAGACTGAGTTCCATTCTCTGTCTAACCCTACCTGGCAGTACTCAAATGGCAGAACTAGGTGCTACAAGTGAAAAAGTATTCTGTTCCCTGGCCTGGACAATCTTCAACTTTCCTCTTTATAAGGCATTTAAAAAGGAGGGGCACCTTGACTACAGGCCTTCTACAGCAGGCAGATCACTGGATGCAAAACTGGAGTTAGCCTCGTCTCACTGTAATTAACACTTTCTATGTAGGCTGAAGGCTATTTTAGCACAAAGGCAATTTATGTACATAAAGTTAGCCAGCCTTTTTTTAAAAAAAAATTACACGCACACTCATTTGAGAATCTAATTTCAGTCAAGCAACGGGAAAACTGATTTACACTAATTTCTGTCCCTCCTTCCAGCTGGTCTACGAATTTTTCCTGAGGTTCCTAGAGTGCGCCGATTTTCAACCAAATGTAGCAAAAAAGTATGTTGACCAGAAATTTGTCCTATCGGTGAGTAGACCCATTATTGCTTGCCATGAAAAA
Organism: Cetorhinus maximus; assembly: GCF_964194155.1. Classification (NCBI taxonomy): domain Eukaryota; kingdom Metazoa; phylum Chordata; class Chondrichthyes; order Lamniformes; family Cetorhinidae; genus Cetorhinus; species Cetorhinus maximus. The sequence goes on from NC_135883.1 coordinate 172,421,864, forward strand.
GCAAAAGCTTCAGATGGGTAGCAGAGTGGTGTATTGTTGGGTGTTGTTTGTGGTAAAATGTTGTACTGATGCCTCTAACTTTAGCAAAGCAATACAATGCTAGTCTTGGCCATACTGTTAGGAGGTGTGGGGCTTCAGCCAGGCTTTTCACCATGCAGTGAGAGGGAGGGGTCACTGATCCACCTGATAGCTGACCATGGCGTGATTTCCATAGAGCCTTGGGAGTGAGGTGGTTGTCTAATCCAAAGGACCAATGCACAGCATGGACTTAATAGTGATTTGTTCTATAATAATTGGTGCAAATTTTCTGCCAGCGTGTAAATAAACTAGTCTAAGACATTGTGCTCAGACTGACACTCTATCACTGAGCAAGTTTCTGTTTCAGCTTTGGCCCTTGGAATATTTCCAATCCAAAGAAAAATGTTGTCATTTTGTCATAGGGGGAGGCGATGGCGTAGTGGTATTGTTGCTGGACTAGTGATCCAGAGAGCCAGGGTAATGCTCTGGGGACCCGGGTTCGATGCCACAGCAGATGGTGGAATTTGAATTCAATAAAAAATCTGGTACTAAAAAATCTAATGAATAACCATGAAATCATTGTCGATTGTTATAAAAACTCAGCTGGTCCACTAATGTCCTTTAGGGAAGGAACCCTGTCGTCCTGCAATTATACAGGGCCTTGGTGAGACCACACCTGGAAAATTGTGTGCAGTTTTGGTCTCCTTATCTGAGGAAGGATGTTCTTGCTATAGAGGGAGTGCAGCAAAGGCTTACCAGACTGATTCCTGGGATGGCGGGACTGACAAATGAGGAGAGATTGAGTTGGTTAGGATTATATTTGCTGGAGTTCAGAAGAATGAGGCGGGATCTCATAGAAACCTATAAAATTCTAACAGGACTGGACAGGGTAGATACAGGAAGGATGTTCCCGATGGTGGGAGAGTCCATAACCAGGGGTCACAGTCTGAGGATACGGGGTGGACCATTTAGGACTGAGATGAAGAGAAATTTCTTCACCCAGAGAGTGGTGAGCCTGTGGAATTCGCTACCTCAGAAGGCAGTTGAGACCAAAACATTGTATGTTTTCAAGGAGGAGTTAGATATAGCTCTTGGGCGCAAGGGATCAAAGGATATGGGGAGAAAGCGGGAGCAGGCTATTGAGTTGGATGATCAGCCATGATCATAATGAATGGCGGAGCAGGCTCGAAGGGCCGAATGGCAGACTCCTGTTCCTATTTTCTATGTTTCTATGTCCTTACCTGGTCTGACCTACACATGACCCCAGACCCACAGCAATGTGGTTGACTCTTAAATGCCCTCTGAAATGGCCTAGCAAGCCACTCAGTTGGTGTAACGAACTGCAACAAAGTCATAAAAAAAGGAATGAAACCAAACGGACCACACAGCATCGACCTAGGCACTGGAAATGACAACGGCAATCTCAGCCCTGTCGATCCTGCAAAGTCCAAGTTAACTAGTGCCAAAATTGGCACAGCTGTCTCACAGACGAGTCAAGCAACAGCCTGATGTAGTCATCCTCATGAAATCATACCTTACAGATAATGTCCCAGACACCACCATCACCATCCCTGGATATGTCCTATCCCACCGGCAGGACAGACCCAGCAGAGGTGCTGGCACAGTGGTATATAGTCGGGAGGGAGTTGCCCTGGGAGTCCTAAACATCGACTCCGGACCCCATGAGGTCTCGTGGTATCAGGTCAAACGTGGGCAAGGAAACCTCCTGCTGATTACCACGTACCACCCTCCCTCAGCTGATGAATCAGTGCTCCTCCATGTTGAACACCACTTGGAGGAAGCACTGAAGGTGGCAAGGGCGCACACTTCAATGTCCACACCAATTGTGACTCGGTAGCATCACTGCTGACCAGGCTGGTCGAGTCTTAAATGACATAGCTGATAGACTGGGTCTGCGACAGGTGGTAAGGGAACCAAATAGAGGGAGAAACATACTTGACCTCATTGTCACCAACCTGCCCTGCTGCAGATGCATCTGTCCATGACAGTATCGTTGGAGTGACCAGCGCACTGTCGTTGTGGAGACGAAGTCCTGCTTTCACATTGACGATACCCTCCATCGTGCTGTGTGGCACTACCACCATGCTAAATGGGATAGATTTCAAACAGATCTAGCAACTCAAGACTGGACATCCATGAGGCACTATGAGCCATCAGCAGCCACAGAATTGTACTCAAACACAATCTGTAACCTCATGGCCCAGCATCTCCCCCACTCTACCATTACCATCAAGCCATGGGATCAACCCTGGTTCAATGAAGAGTGCAGGGGGACATGCCAGGAGCAGCACCAGGCATACCTAAAAATGAGGTGTCAACCTGGTGAAGCTATAACACAGGACTACTTGCGTGCCAGCAGCATAAGCAGCAAGTAATAGACAGGGCTAAGCGATCCCACTATCAATGGATCAGACCTAAGCCCTGCAGCTCTGCCACATCCAGTCATGAATGGTGGTGGACAATTAAACAACTCACTGGAGGAGGTGGCTCCACAAATATCCCCATCCTCAATGATGGAGGAGCCAAGCAAATCAGTGCAAAAGATAAGGCTGAAGCATTTGCTACAATCTTCAGCCAGAAATGCCGAGTGGATGATCCATCTCGGTCTCCTCTGGAGGTCCCAGCATCATAGATGCTAGTCTTCAGCCAATTCGATTCACTCCACGTGATATCAAGAAATGGCTGAAGACACTGGATACTGCAAAGGCTATGGGCCCTGACAACATTCCAGCAATAGTACTGAAGACTTGTGCTTCAGAACTTGCTGCGCCCCTAGCCAAGCCGCTCCAGTACAGCTACAACACCGTCATCTACCCAGCTATGTGGAAGAGTGCCCAGGCATGTCCTGTACACAAAAAGCAGGACAGATCCAATCCAGCCAATTACTGCCCCCATCAGTCTACGCTCCACCACTAGTAAAGTAATGGAAGGGGTCATCAACAGTGCTATCAAGCGGCACTTGCTTATCAATAACCTGCTCACTGATGCCCAGTTTGGGCTCCACCAGGGCCAGTCAGCTCCTGACCTCATTACAGCCTTGCTTCAAACATGGACAAAAGAGCTGAACTCCCGAGGTGAGGTAAGAGTGACTGCCCTTGACATCAAGGCAGCATTTGGCAGAGTGTGGCATCAAGGAGCCCTAGCAAAACTGGGCACGGGGAGAACTCTCCGCTGGCTGGAGTCATACCTAGCACAAAGGAAGATGGTTGTGATTGTTGGAGGTCAGTCATCTCAGCTCCAGGACATCACTGCAGGAGTTCCTCAGGGCAGTGCCCTCAGCCCAACCATCTTCAGCTGCTTCATCAATGATCTCTCTTTCATCATCAGGTCAGAAGTGGGGATGTTCGCTGAGGATTGCACAATGTTCAGCACCATTTGCGACTCCTCAGATACTGAAGCAGTCTATGTCCAAATGCAGCAAGACCTGGACAATATCCAGGCTTGGGCTGACAAGTGGCAAGTAACATTCGCACCACACAAGTGTCGGGCAATGACGATCTCCAACAAGAGAGAATCACCCCTTGATGTTCATCAATGGCATTACCATCACTGAATCCCCCACTACCAATATCCTGGAGGTTACCATTGACCAGAAACTGAACTGGCCTAGCCATATAAATACTGTGGCTACAAGAGCAGGTCAGAGGCTAAGAATAGTGCGATGAGCAATCCACCTCTGGTCTTCCCAAAGCCTGTCCGCCATCTATAAGGCACAAGTTAGGAGTGTGATGGAATACTCCCCACTTGCCTGGATGAGCGCAGCTCCCACAACATTTGAAGACTGACGTCATCCAGGACAAAGCAGTCTGCATGATTGGCACCACATCCACAAACATTCACTCCACCACCGACGCACAGTAGCAACAGCTTGTACCATCTACAAGATGCACTGCAGGAATTCACCAAGGCTCTTTCGATAGCACCTACCAAACCCATGACCACTACCATCTAGGACAATGGCAGCAGATAGATAGGAACACCACCATCTGGAAGTTCCCCTCCAAGCCACTCACCATCCTGACTTGGAAATATATCGCTGTTCCTTCACTGTCGCTGGGTCAAAATCCTGGAACTCCCTTCCTGACAGCACTGTGGGTGTATCTGCACCACATGGACTGCCGCAGTTCAAGAAGGCAGCTCACCACCACCTTCTCAAGGACAACTAGGGATGGGCAAAAATTGCTGGCCCAGCCCATGAATGAATTTAAAAAAAACTTCCTGACTTGTGCTGTCCTCTGTAAATACGCGGTTTCTACTCCCTTCTGATTTAGTATTGAAACTGTAGAGTAATTTCTCAGACCTTTTATTTTAGTTTATAGTAAGTGGCTAAACATGTTGAAATAGAATGCATTGTTAATATAAATAGTGGTGGACCAGACACTTGTAAAGTGGCATGATGCATAATACAGACTAATGCTGTCCCAGCATTCACATGCTGTGTATGCTGTCCTAGCGCGCGCATACTGTGTATGCTGTCCTAGCGCGCGCATACTGTGTATGCTGTCCTAGCGCGCACATGCTGTGTATGCTGTCCTAGCGCGCGCATGCTGTGTATGCTGTCCTAGCGCGTGTATGCTGTCCTAGCACGCACATGCTATGTATGCTGTCCTAGCGCGCGCATGCTATGTATGCTGTCCTAGCGCGCACATGCTGTGTATGCTGTCCTAGCGCGCGCATGCTGTGTATGCTGTCCTAGCGCGCGCATACTGTGTATGCTGTCCTAGCGCGCGCATGCTATGTATGCTGTCCTAGCGCGCACATGCTGTGTATGCTGTCCTAGCGCGCGCATGCTGTGTATGCTGTCCTAGCGCGTGTATGCTGTCCTAGCACGCACATGCTGTGTATGCTGTCCTAGCGTGCGCATGCTGTGTATGCTGTCCTAGCGCGCGCATGCTGTGTATGCTGTCCTAGCACGCACATGCTGTGTGCTGTCCTAGCGCGCGCATGCTGTGTATGCTGTCCTAGCACGCGCATGCTGTGTATGCTGTCCTAGCACGCGCATGCTGTGTATGCTGTCCTAGCACGCGCATGCTGTGTATGCTGTCCTAGCGCGCGCATGCTGTGTATGCTGTCCTAGCGTGCGCATGCTGTGTGCTGTCCTAGCGCGCGCATGCTGTGTATGCTGTCCTAGCGCGCGCATGCTGTGTATGCTGTCCTAGCGCGCTTATGCTGTGTATGCTGTCCTAGCGCGCGCATGCTGTGTATGCTGTCCTAGCGCGCTTATGCTATGTATGCTGACCTAGCGCGCGCATGCTGTGTATGCTGTCCTAGCGTGCGCATGCTGTATATGCTGTCCTAACACGTGTATGCTGTCCTAGCGCGCGCATGCTGTGCATGCTGTCCTAGCACGCACACACTATGTATGCTGTCCTCGAACACAATACTTTATGCATGCTGTCCTAACACACACACGTACTATGTATGCTGCTCTAGCATAGGCATATTGTGCATGCTGTCCTAACACGCGCACACACACACACACACACAGTGTATGCTGTCCTAACATACATGCATATTGTGTATGCTGTCCTCACACATGCGCACACACACATGTACACACTGTAAGCTGTCCTAGCGCGTGTGCATACTGTGTATGCTGTCCCAGCGCACGTGCGCATACTGTGTGTGTTGTCCCAGTGCGCGCACATACTGTGTACGCTGTCCTGGCTTGCGCACAAACTGTATGAAAGAGTACAAATCAAGCAATCACAACAGGTTTTGTATTGTTTATTCCTCTCCCAGCTGTTGGAATTGTTTGATAGTGAGGATCCAAGGGAGAGAGATTTCCTCAAGACTATTCTTCATAGAATCTATGGCAAGTTCCTGGGCTTGAGGGCATACATCCGGAGACAAATCAATAATATCTTTTACAGGTAATTGTGTCCTAACATTTTGCTTGAAGAGGAGCAGAGTGGGGTTGGTGTAGAAAGTGATAAAATCTGTTTTGAGTATGTTTTACACTTGTAGAATGCCATTTTTTTTTTTACTTTTTCAAACCAAAGTTGGCATGTCTACCCAGGTCCTTGAAGGGAAAGTTTTGAGTTCTGAATGCATTGCCTGAAAAGGTGGTAAAAGCAGGTTCAATAATAGTTCTCACAAGTGAATTGGATAAATGCTTAAATGGAAACATTTTCAGGGCTGTGGGGAAAGAGCAAGGGAGTGGAACTAATTGGTTGGCACTTCCAAAGAGCCAGCATGACGGGCTGTATGGCCTGCCCCTTTGCTGTATGGTTCCTGCTCACTGGTGTACTTTCCAATATTCTTCCCCATAGACCTGACAACCTTGCACATTTCCCTGACCACTCCCCTTTACGTATATTTGATGAAATATGTCGCGTTCATCAAGTAAAAGCCTCTATTGGCTTCAGAAATAGTGGACCAGTGTAGGGTTAACAAGCTCGGTCAACCCCCTTCCCGCATGCTTCTATCCTTTGGGTATTAGATTATACTGATACAGGGCTTAGTGTCTTTGTAGCTTGTTGTGCAACGTACTAATGGTGCTGCAGCTTATTCATCTCCATTAATGAAATGCCAACTTAAACTGCAATTTAATCTGCTTGAAATAAATGTTGGCGTAGCTCCACCTCCATTGTTTAGCATTCAGTGTGCAATTATATCAGAATCTGTACACCGTTCTAAATTAGCTACATCCTGAGGGCTACCATTGACCAAAAACCACACTGGTCCAGCTATATAAACGCTGTGGCTCCAATAGCAGCTCAGAGGCTGCGAATTCTGGGGTGAGTAATTCGCCTCTTGACTCCCCAAAGCCTGTCCACCATCTACAAGGCACGAGTCAGGAGTGCGATGAAATATTCTCCACTTGCCTGGATGAGTGCAGCTCCAACAACACTCAAGAAGCTTTACATCATTCAGAATAAAGCAACCCGCTTGATTGGCACCCCATCCACCACCTTCAACATTCACCACTGACACATAGTGGCAGCAATGTGTACCATCTACAAGATGCTCAGCAGCAACTCACCAAGTCTGTTTCAGCAGCACCTTCCAACTGTAACCTCGACCATCTTGAAGGACAGATGCATGGGAACACCACCACCTGCAAGTTCCCCTCCCTCTACCATCCTGACTTGAAAATATATTGCCGTTCCTTCACCGTTGCTCGGTCAAAATCCTGGAACTCCCTCCCTGATAGCACTGTGGGTGTACCTACACCGTATGGACTGCAGCGGTACAAGAAGGCAAGCTCACCGTCGCCTTCTTGAGGGCAATTAGAGATGGGCAATAAATGCTGGCCTAGTCAGCGATGCCTACATCCCTTGAATGAATAAATTTTTTAAAAATCAGAACAGAAACTGCTGCCAGACCTTCTGAATGTTTCCAGTATTTTCTGTTTTTATTTCACCCTTTCTGCATTGTGTGTGGGGACAGGATCAAGCTGAGCTAAGTATTGATGGGGGTCCTAGAGTGCCACCTTCAGGAGAGGAGGGAAATGTTGAAAGGATGTGTTGCTTGTAAGAGCTTAATGTTCCAGTGGCCACATTAAATTTTGAGGCCTGTCATTTTCTTTCCGAAACAGTGACTCCTCTTGAATGTTGGAGAACTAGTTGCCCCAATAGGCACCTCCTTAGTTGCTTGTTTGAGGCTTAGATGCTGGCTGTTCAGTGCATTTCCAGCATTTCATCTTCATCTGATTTGCAGCATTCATAGTTTCTTGTTTTATCTTGAAATGGAATGTGCTGACATGCCTTTAGTCATCATCTCCTGGTCAGAAATATCTAGCCCAGCATAGGTACATCATGAGTAGCTGGGGGAATAGTGCATTAGAGTGAATGTCAGAGCCTAACATAAGCTCCTCAGTCACTCCCGAAGTTAGTTCTGTTAGGTTCCCAATGATTCAGATGAGGCAACAGGCCTAGGCTGCACTTCCACATCTGAAAGAGGATATTGAACGTTCCTGTGCCCTGATGTAATTGATGAAGCTTGCAAGACAAAAAGCAGTCAGATTTTATGGAATTAACCCAATAATTTTCAGCAAGTATATTTCTATGTCTTTGACAGATCCATTTTAAATAATAAAATTCTGAAGGCAATGGAAAAAGCCTGGTAATTTGGTGCGCATTTGCAAGGTGTGTGTATAGAGGAGAAATTTGCAGGGCTACAGGGAAAGAATAGCTCTTTTTAAGCTGGCATCAGCATGATGGCCACCTCCCATCCTGTGATTCTGATTATTGTTAAAACTTCCTTTTTTACCCTCCTTATTAGGTTTATATATGAAACTGAACACCATAACGGGATTGCAGAGCTTCTAGAAATTTTGGGCAGGTAAGTGGTGGTTTGGTTGACTCTGTTCTGATTTGTATAACTAAATAAATTGAAAAGAACATTCACTGTAGACTATTATTGGCTGTGTCTGAACAAAGTTACTGACTTCAGAAACTATGGGGAAATTCAATAATTTAGAACATTGCTTTTTGTAAAGGCAACAACTTTACATGTGCTTGCTAAAAAGAGGAAATCATCCCATCATATATTTCGAGAATATTATCCAGTCAAATGAATCTGTGTATGGAAAGTCAGGCACCCAGTGTAGGAATCTGGTGTTACACTTTTCAAAGCATCACATGCTGACGGGAGGGTAGTACCGGGGCCCACAGGCCAGGGAGTGTAGAACCATGGCCCACAGGCTGGGGAGGGTGGAACCAGGGATCGGGGGAGGGTGGAACCATGGACCAGGAATTGAGGAAGGATGGAACTGTGGCCCATGGGCCGGGGAGTGTCGAACCGTGCACCAGGGATCGGGGAGGGTGGAACCATGCACCAGGGATCGGGGAGGGTGGAACCGTGCACCAGGGATCGGGGAGGGTGGAACTGTGGGCCAGGGATCAGGGAGAATAGAACCGTGGCCCATGGGCTGGGGAGGGTAGAATTGTGGATCAGGGATCAGGGGAGTGTAGAACCGTGGGCCAGGAGGGTCAATCCTTGGCACACGTATTGGGGGAGGGTGGAACCATGGCCCACGGACCGGGGAGAGTGGAACCATGGCCCACGGATCGGGGAGAGTTGATCCGTAGCCCATGGACCACAGAGGTTGGAACCTTGGCCCACGGATTGGAGAGGGTGGAACTGTATCCCAGAGGCTGAGGAGGGTGGAACCGTGGCCAACGAGCCTGGGAGGGTGGAACTGTGGCCCAGGGGTCAGTGGGGATGGAACCATGCCCTATGGGCCGAGGAGGGTGGAAACGTGGCCAAAGGGCCGTGGTGAGTGGAACCGCAGCCAAGCGCTGTGGGGAGTAGAACCGTGACACCAGGGCCATGGGAGGTGGATCCATGGTCCAGGGACCAGTGGTGGGGGGGGGGGGGGGGGGGGGGCGTTGGCGGAACCGTGGCCTGGGGCCATAAGACATAGAAGCAGAAATTAGGCCAATCAGCCCATCGACTCTGCTCCGTTATTCAATCATGGCTGATATGTTTCCCGCCTTCTCCCTGTAACCTTTGATCCCCTTACCAATCAAGAACCTATCTATCTTGGTCTTAAATACACTCAATGGCCTGGCCTCCACAGCCTTCTGTAGCAATGAATTCCATAGATTCACCACTCTCTGGCTAAAGAAGTTTCTCCTCATCTCTGTTATAAAAGGTCTTCCCTTTACTCTGAGGCTGTGCCCTCGGGTCCTAGTCTCTCCTACTAATGGAAACATCTTCCCCACGTCCACTCTATCCAGGCCTTTCAGTATTCTGTAAGTTTCAATCGGATCCCCCCTCATCCTTCTAAACTCCATCGAGTATAAACCCAGAGTCCTCAAACGTTCCTCATAAGCCTTTCATTCCTGGGATCATTCTCGTGAACCTCCTCTGGACCCTCTCCAGGGCCAGCACATCCTTCCTGAGATATGGGGCCCAAAATTGCTCACAATATTCTAAATGTGGTCTGACCAGAGCCTTATAAAGCCTCAGCAGCACATCCCTGCTTTTATATTCTAGTCCTCTCGAAATAAATGCCAACATTGCATTTGCCTTCCTAACTACTGACTCAACCTGCAAGTTAACCTTAAGAGAATCCTGGACTAGGACTCCCAAGTCCCTTTGCACTCCAGATTTCTGAATTCTCTCCCCATTTAGAAAATAGTCTATGCCTCTATTCTTCCTACCAAAGTGCATGACCTCACACTTGCCCACGTTGTATTCCATCTGCCACTTCTTTGCCCATTCTCCTAACCTGTCCAAATCCTTCTGCAGCCTCCCCACCTCCTCAATACTGCCTGTCCCTCCACCTATCTTTGTATCATCTGCAAACTTAGCCAGGATGCCCTCAGTTCCTTCATCTAGATCATTAATGTATAAAGTCAAAAGTTGTGGTTCCAACACTGACCCCTGCGGAACTCCACTAGTCACCGGCCGCCATCCTGAGACGGACAACCCTTATCCCCACTCTCTGCCTCCTGCCAGACAGCGAATCTTCTATCCTTGCTAGTACCTTGCCTCTAACACCATGGGCTCTTATCTTACTGAGCAGCCTCCTGTGCGGCACCTTGTCAATGGCCTTCTGGAAGTCCAAGTAGATAACATCCATTGGCTCTCCTTTGTCTAACCTACTCGTTACCTCCTCAAAGAATTCTAACAGATTTGTCAGGCATGATCTCCCCTTGATGAAACCATGTTGACTTTGCCCGATTTTACCATGCACTTCCAAGTAATCTGAAATCTCATCCTTAATAATGGACTCTAAAATCTTACCAACGACCGAGGTCAGGCTAATCGGCCTGTAATTTCCCGTCTTTTGCCTCACTCCCTTCTTAAACAGGGGGGTTGCATTAGCGATTTTCCAGTCCTCTGGGACCCTCCCTGACTCCAGTGATTCCTGAAAGATCACCACTAACGCCTCCACTATCTCTTCAGCTATCTCCTTCAGAACTCTGGGATGTAATCCATCTGGTCCAGGTGATTTATCCACCTTCAGACCTTTCAGTTTTCCTGTGCAAGGTAGAACCTTGACCCATGGGATGAGCACTTCCCAGGGCAGTGGAGCAACTTGAAGTATTGTTTGACCCATTTGGTGTTAGAGCTACACCTATTCAAACAAATGGAAAGTATTCCATCACACTCCGAACTTGTGCCTTGTAGCTGCTGGAGTGAATTTGAGGATTCAAGAGGAGAGTCATTCACTGCAAAATGGCCAGACTCTGACTTTGTCTGTATAAACTTCTGCTCAGTGGTGAACCCCAGCATAAGACTAGTAGGGGGACCCAGTGATGCCACAGGGAAGTGATTAAACTTCTCATGTTGATGGTCATTGCCTGGCACTTGTTTGCAAATGATACTTGCTATTGTGAGCCCAAGCCTGGATGTTGTCCAACTCTTACTACTTGTGAGCATTTATTATCTGAGGAGTTGAGAATGGTACTGAGCACTGCAATCACTCCTGACCTTATGGTGAAGGGAGGGTCATTGATGAACATAATAGGAGCAGGAGTAGACCACATGGCCCACCAAGCCCGCTGCACCATTCAATACGATCATGACTGATCATGGGCTTCAACTCCATTTTATTGCTTGCTCTCTATATCACAGAATCCCACAGTGCAGAAGAGGCCCTTCGGCCTATCGAGTCTCCAGCGACACTTGAGAAACACCTGACCTACCTACCTAATCCCATTTACCAGCACTTGGCCCATAGCCTTGAATGTTATGACGTGCCAACTGCTCATCCAGGTACTTTTTAAAGGATGTGAGGCAACCTGCCTCCGCCACCCTCCCAGGCAGCACATTCCAGAATGTCACCACCCTGTAGTGAATAAAGATTTTTCTCACATCCCCCCTAAACCTCCTGCCCCTTACCTTGAACTTATTTCCCCTTGTGAGTGACCCTTCAACTAAGGGGAACAGCTGCTCCCTATCCACCCTGTCCATGCCCCCCATAATCTTGTGCACCTCGATCAGGTCGCCCCTCAGTCTTCTCTGCTGCAACGAAAGCAACCCAAGTCTATCCAACCTCTCTTCATAACTTAAATGTTTCATCCCAGGCAACATCCTGGTGAATCTCCTCTGCACCCCTTCCAGTGCAATCACATCCTTCCCATACAAAAACAGAATTACCTGGAAAAACTCAGCAGGTCTGGCAGCATCGGTGGAGAAGAAATCAGTTAACGTTTCGAGTCTTCATGACCCTTCGGCAGAACCCACATCCTTCCTATAATGTGGCGACCAGAACTGCACACAGTACTCCAGCTGTGGCCTCACCAAGGTTCTATACAACTCCAACATGACCTCCCTACTTTTGTAATCTATGCCTCGATTAATAAAGGCAAGTGTCCCATATGCCTTTTTCACCTCCCCACTAACATGCCCCTCTGCCTTCAGAGATCTATGGACGCACATGCCAAGGTTCCTTTGCTCCTCAGAACTTCCTAGTGTCATGCCGTTCATTGAATACTTCCTTGTCAAATTACTCCTTCCAAAGTGTATAACCTCACACTTTTCAGGGTTAAATTCCATCTGCCACTTATCTGCCCATGTGACCATCCCGTCTATACCTTCCTGTAGCCCAAGACACTCAACCTCACTGTTAACCACCCAGCCAATCTTTGTGTCATCCACAAACTTACTAATCCTACCCCCCACATATTGATCTATGTCGTTTATATAAATGACAAATAATAGGGGATCCAGCACAGATCCCTGTGGTACATCACTAAAGCATCCTTCTGTCATCCCCCTCTGTCTCCTACAACTAAGCCAATTTTGAATCCACCTTATCAAATTACCCTGTATCCCATGTGCATTTGCCTTCTTTATAAGTCTCCCATGTGGGACCTTGTCAAAGACTTTGCTGAAATCCATATAAACTACATCAACTGCACTACACTCATCTGTACACCTGGTCACCTCCTTAAAAACTTCAATCAAATTTGTTAGGCATGACCTCCCTCTGACAAAGCCATGCTGACTATCCCTGATCAAACCTTGCCTCTCCAAGTGGAGATAGATTCTCTCCTTCAGAACTTTCTTCAATAGTTTCCCTACCACTGACGTGAGACTCATTGGTCTGTAGTTCCCTGGCTTATCTCTACAACCCTTCTTAAATAGCGGAACTACATTAGCTGTTCTCCAGTCCTCTGGCACCTCCCTCGTGGCTAGAGAGGAATTAAAAATTTGGGTCAGAGCCCCTGTGATCTCCTCCCTAGCCTCCCTCAGCAGTCTGGGACACAAATCATCCACCCTGGAGATTTGTCCACTTTTAAGCCTGCCAACACCTCCAATACCTTTGTCATTCCCTATATCAATTTGCTGAAGAGCCTCGCAGCTTCTCTTCCCGAGTTTGATACCTTCATCCCCATTCTCTTGGGTGAAGATGGATGTGAAGTATTCGTTCAACACTCTAGCGATGTCCTTTGGCTCCACCCATAGATTGGCCCCTTGGTCCCTTATGGGCCTTACTCTTTCCCTGGTTATCCTCTTCCCATTGATATACTTATAGAATATCCTGGGATTTTCCCTACTTTTACCAGCCAGAGCTTTCTCATATCCCCTCTTTGCTCTCCTAATTGCTTTCTTAAGCTCCACCCTGTACTTTCTGTACTCCACTAATGCCTCCGCTGATTTACTTCCCTTGTACCTGCTAAAAGCCTCTCTTTTCCTTCTCATCGTAACCTGAATATCTCTGCTCATCCATGGTTCTCTGGGCTGGTTACTCCTTCCTATCACCCTAGAAGGAACATGTTGAGCCTGTACCCTCCCCATTTCCTTTTTGAACATCCCCTACTGCTCTTCTGTAGATTTCCCCACAAGTAGCTGTTCCCAGTCTACCTTGGCCAGATCCTGCCTTATTTTACTAAACTCTGCTCTCCCCCAATCCAAAACATTTTTTTACAACTTGTCTATTTCTTTGTCCATAACAAGCTTAAATTGTACCATGTTGTGGTCGGTATCACTAAAATGCTCGCCCACCACCACCTCAGCCAATTGTCTGGCTTCATTCCCCAGAATTAGGTCCAGCACTGCGCTGTCCTTTGTTGGACCCTCTACATATTGTCCTAAAAAGTTCTCCTGTACACATTTCAAGAAATCCACTCCATCCAAGCCCTTAACACTATGTCTATCCGAATTAATGTTGGGAAAGTTGAAATCATCTAATATAATTACCCTATTGTTATTGTTTTTACACACCTCCGCAAATTGTTTATTTATCGCACATATTTATTCCTCAATTTCCCGCTGACTATCTGGGGGTCTGTAATAAACACCTAACAGTATGGCTGCCCCTTTTTTATTCCTAAGCTCTACCCACAAAGCTTCATTCGATGCCCCCTCCAAGATATCATCTCTCCTTCCTGCAGCAACTGACTCCTTAACTAATAATGCAACGCCTCCTTGTCTTTTACCCCCTCCCCGTCTCACCTGAAGATTCTATATCCCAGAATGTTGAGCTGCCAATCCTGCCCCTCCCTCGACCACGTCTCAGTGATGGCTACTATATCACAATTCCACGTGTCAATCCTCACCCTTAACTCATCCGTTTTACCTGTAATACCCCTGGCATTAAAATAGAGGCCATCCAGCCTTGCCTTACTCCCTTGAAACTTAATGCAGCTGTACTCCCTCTGTCTTGATTGTTTTACTGTATTATGATGTGTCCCTATTCTGCTAACATTCTGTGTCCCCTCCCCCTGCCGAATTAGTTTAAACTCCTCCCAATAGCACTAGCAAACCCACCCGCAAGGATGTTAGTCCTGCTGTTGTTCAGCTGTAGACCGTATCGCTTGTACATGTCCCACCTTCCCCAGAAATGGTCCCAGTGATCTAGGAATCTAAAACCCCACCTCCTGCAGCAATTCTTAAGCCACGTATTTATCTGCGCTATTCTCCTATTTCTGAGCTCGCTAGCACGTGGCACTGGGAGTAATCCAGAGATTACAATCCGAGAGGTCTTGCTTTTTAGTCAACTGCCTAACTCCCTGAATTCTTGATGCAAGACCTCATCCCTCTTTCTCCCTATGTCATTGGTACCAACATGTACCATGACCTCAGCCTTACCACCCTCCCCCTTCAGAATGCCCTGCAGCCGTTCAGTGACATCCCAGACCCTGGCACCAGGGAGGCAACATACCATCCTGGAGTCACGCTGACAGCCACAGTAGCGCCTTTCTATTCCCCTGGCTATAGAATCCCCGATTACTATTGCTCTTCCTCCCTTCCTGTACAGACAGGCTGCTTGTGGTGCCGGAAGCATGGCTCTGCCTGTACTCCCTGGAGGAACCAGCACCATCATCAGCCTCCAAAATGGAATACCGATTTGCGAGTGGGGCCCCAGGGGACACCTGAACTACCTGCCTGTTTCTCTTGGAATACCTGGTGGTCACCCATTCCCTTCCTTCCTCAAGTCCCTTCATCTGTGGTGTGACCACCTCTCTAAACATGCTATCCACGATGCTCTCAGACTCACAGATGCTCCACAGTGTCCCCAGCCGCCGTTCCAGCTCTGAAACCCGAGCTTCCAGGAGCTGCAGCTGGACACACTTCCTGCACACATGCTGGTCCCAGGCACTGGAAATGTCCCCGGCTTCCCACATGGAGCACACTACGACTTTGAGCGCTCCTGCCATGACTTATCCCTTTAAATTAAACCTTTTAAATCAATTACCCTAGGGCCCTTCTTTCCTGATCCTCGTTACTATTGAATATACAAACTATAAACCACAAAAAGACCTTAAACGATAAGCAATTAAAATCGTAAATACTTACCCAACCTGACCCACTACTTGCCAGTCTATCCTTTCCCTTGTAGCCCGTACTGCTGCAGCAGGGCAAGACCACACTCTGAAGATTTAAGAAGTTGGATAGCAAGGAAAAAGTGCAAGGAGCACCTCTTCCCCTATTCTCCGAATTCCCACTGTGCACCAAATTGCCAATACCCACTCTGGCTGTGCCTCACTCACGATGAGCTCTCTCCCCTGTTCATGTGCAAGCACACTGTTGTGTGCTTCTGGATAGTCCCTTTCTTAAATAGAGCAGAGGTGACTCACACTAGTTAAGCTTCAAATAGTATTTAACACATATTCAGGCCCTAATCAGGCTTCAGGTGATTGACAGTTAACTGTCACACAGTCAGCTGAGTCAGCTACCTTACCAACCTTTTAACTAGACTACTGAACTTACAAAAATTAAAGAGAAATTAAAGAGAAAGACTTACCAGCTCAATTCCCTTAATTCCACGAGAGATCAAAAATCTGTCTGTCTCTGTGTTAAATCTATTCAATGATGGAGCATCTACAGCCCCCTGGGGTAATGAATTCCAAAGATTCACCACCCTTTGAGTGAAGAAATTTCTCCTCATCTCAGTTCTAAATGATCAGCCCCTTATCCTGAGACCGGTGCCCCCATGTTTCAGATTCCCTGACCAACAGAGACAATCTTTCAGCATCCACCCTATCAAACCCCTTCAGAATTTTGCCCCTCATTCTTCTAAACTCCAGAGAATTTAAGCCCAATTTTCTCAGCCTCTCATCATAGGACAACCCCCTCAGCCCAGGGACCAATTTAGTGTACCTTTGCTGTACTGCCTCCAATGCAAGCATATCATTTCTTAAATGCGGAGACCAAAATGGCACACACTACTCCAGATGTGGTCTCACCAAAGATGTGGTCTTCAGTCTTGTGCTCCAGTCCCTTGCAGTAAAGGCCAACATGCCATTTGCCTCCATAGTTGCTTGCTGCACCTGCATGCTAACTTTCTGCGTCCCTTGTATCAGCACACCCTGGTCTCTTTGAACATCAACATTTACAAGTTTCTCATCTTTTTAAAAATATTCTGCTTTTTTCACTCTTACGACCAAAATGAATAAATAACTTCACACTTCCCTGTGTTATACTCCCATCAGCCATATTGTTGCCTACCCTTTATGGTCTCTCTGTGGCCTCCTCACAGCTTACCTCTCCACCTAGGTTGGTATCATCAGCAAACTTTAATACATTACTCTCTGTCCCTTCATCTAAGTCATTAACATAGATTGCAAATAGCTGAGGCCCCAATCTTGCAGCACTCCCCTATTTACTGTCTGCCAACTTGAAAAAGCCCTGTTCACTCTCTGCTTTCCATCCATTAACCAAACTTCTGTCCATGCTGATATATTACTGCCAATTCCATTAGCCCTTATTTTGCCTATTAACCTTATGTGCGGTACCTTATCAAATGCTTTTTGGAAATCCAGGTAAACTACATCTACTGGTTCCCCTGTATTTGCTCTACTAGTTGACTTGTTCTAATCATACAATGCTTTGCTAAGTGCATTGTTAAGACTTCCTTAAGAATAGATTCCAGCATTTTCCCAACAACAGATGTTAGGCTAACTGCTCTCTAGTTCACTGTTTTCTCTCTTCCTCCTTTCTTGAAAAGTGGTGTAACATTTGCCAACCTCCAGTCTAGTGGGACTGTTCCCGAATCTAAGGAATTTTGGAAAATCATAGCTAGTGCATCCACTATCTCTGCAGCTATCACTTTTAGAATCCTAGGGTGTAGATCATCAGGTTACAGGGATTTGTCAGATTTTAGTCTGTTAAGTTTCTCCAGTACTTTAGCCTCTGCTGATAATAATTTCCCTAATTTCCTCACTTTTTAGCCCCTAGGTTATCGTCTATTCCTGTTCTAGAACTTGTGTTCTATACTGTAAAGACAGACACAAAATATCTGTTCAATGCCTCCACCATTTTCTCATTCCCCATGATAATTGCTCCTGTCTCTGTTTCAAAGGGACCAACGCTCACTTTAGCTACTCTCTTCCGTTTTAAATACTTCACAGAATCACACACACAGTGCAGAAGAGGCCCTTCGGCCCATCGCATCTGCACCGACACGTGAGAAACACCTGACCTACCTACCTAATCCCATTTACCAGCACTTGGCCCATAGCCTTGAATGTTATGACGTGCCAATGCTCATCCGGGTACTTAAAGGATGTGAGGCAACCCACCTCCACCACCCTCTCAGGCAGCGTATTCCAGACCGTCACCACCCTCTGGGTAAAAAAGTTTTTCCTCACATCCCCCCTAAACCTCCTGCCCCTCACCTTGAACTTATTTCCCCTTGTGACTGACCCTTCAACTAAGGGGAACAGCTGCTCCCTATCCACCCTGTCCATGCCCCTCATAATCTTGTACACCTCGATCAGGTGGCCCCTCAGTCTTCTCTGCTCCAACGAAAACAACCCAAGTCTATCCAACCTCTCTTCATAACTTAAATGTTTCATCCCAGGCAACATCCTGATGAATCTCCTCTGCACCCCCTCCAGTTTCAAAATGGATTTTCGCCTCTTGCACTGTTTTCAATCTCCCGCTGCCCTCGCCTCTCTCCGTGCTGTTTTCTCCCTCCTGCTGCTCTCACCTATCTCTCAGCACTGTTTTAAAATGCACTCTCGCCTCTCGCGCTGTTTTCAGTCTCTCTCTGCCCTTGCCTCTCTCTCTATACACTGTTTTAAAATGGACTTTCGCTGCCAGTGCTGTTTTTAATCTCCCGCTGCTCTCTTCTCCCTCTCTCTCCCCCCTCTTTTAAAATGGACTCTTGCCACTCACATTTTCAGTCTCTCGCTGCTGTTGCCTCTCTCTCTGCGTTGTTTTCAATCTCTGGCTGCTCTCGCCTCTCTCTCAGCACTGTTTTAAAATGGATTCTCGCTGCTTGTGCTCTTTTCAATCGCTAGCTGTTCTCGCCTCCCTCCACACTGTTTTAAAATGCACTCCTTCCTCTCGCGCTGTTTTCAATCTCTCGCTGGTCGAGCCTTTCCCTCCACTGTTTTAAAATGGACTCTCGCCTCTCACACTGATCTCAATTTTTCGCAGCTCTCGCCTCTCTCTCTCTCTGCTGTTTTAAAGTGCTCTCCAACCTTTCGCACTGTTTCCAATCTTCCGCTGCTGTTGCCTCTCTCCACACTGTTCTATAATGAACTCTCGCCTCTGGCGCTCAATTCAATCTCTCTCTGCTGTCGCTTGCACTCCGCACTATTTTTAAATGGAATCTTGCCTTTTGCGCTATTTTCACTTTCCCGCTACTCTCGACCCTCTCTCCGCTAATTTAAAATGGACCCTCGACTCTCGTGCTGTTTTCACTCTCCCACTGCCTCCTCTCGCACTCTCAGTGCTGTTTTAAAATGCACTCTTGTCTCTTGCGCTGTTTTCAATCCCTCGCCTCTCTCCACACTGTTTTGAAATGGACTGTTGCCTCTCACGCTGTTTTCGATCTCTGTGATATAGCCTCTTTCTCTGCTGTTTCAAAATGGACTCTCGCCTCTCACGCTGTTTTCACTCTCCTGCTGCTCTCACCTCTCTCTGTGCTGTTTTAAAATGGACTCTCGCCACTCACGCTGTTTTCACTTTCCCACTGCTCTTGCCTCTCTTCACGCTGTTTTAAAATGGACACTCATCGCTACTCACCACCCACGCTGTTTTCACTCTCCTGCTGCTCTCGCTTCTCTCCACGCTGTTTTAAAATGGATTCTCGCCTCATGCACTGTATTCAATCGCCTGCTGCTCTCGCTTCGCTCTGCACACTATTTTCATATGGACTCTCTCCTCTTGCGCTGTATTCAATCGCCTGCTGCTCTTGCCTCTTTCCGCACTGTTTTAAAATGCACTCTCGCCTCTCACGCTGTTTTCAATCTCTCGCTGGTCTTGCCTATCTCTCTGCGGTGTTTTAAAATGCACTGTCATCTCTTGCTCTGTTTTCAATCTCTCGCTGTTCTAGGCTCTCTCTCCACTGTTTTAAAATGGACTCTCACCTCTCATGCTCTTTTCAATCCCCTGCTGCTCTTGCCTCTCTCTCCACACTGTTCGAAAATGCACTCACACCTATCACGCTGTTTTCAATCGTCCGCTGCTCTCTCCCCTCTGATCGTTGTTTTAAAATGGACTCACGCCTTTGGCACTGTTTTCAGTTTCCCGCTGCTCTCACCTCACTCTCAGCTGTTTTCCATGGCCAAAGGCTGATAATATTCATGTCCTGGTGAACCGAGTGACTCTGTCAGATGTTGATGTGAAGTTTGGTTTGAGTTTCCCAGCTGCAAATCCTTCTCATTCAATATCCAATTGCCAATCCAAGAAAAAAGCGTCTCTCCATTACCATTACTTGCACTGTGCATGAAACAGCTGAAGATGGTTGTGCCAAGGACATTGACACTGCTGCACAGAATTCCTGCAGCAATGTCCTGTGTCCCAGTGGACTGAGTCATTTTTCACCTTTGTAGAACTTATCACCTGGGGAAAAATCTTATGAAGCTTTGCAGAAGCAAAAGGAAAACATTATGAATCTTTGGAGATTTCATTTAGAACTATACATGTGTAATTTTTAAAAAATCATTCATGGGATATGGGCGTTGCTGGCTAAGCCAGCATTTATTATCCATCCCTAATTTCCTTCAGATGGTGAGCTGCCTTCTTGAGCAGTCCATGTGGTGCAGGCACACCCACAGTGCTGTTAGTGAAGGGGTTCTGTGGCCAGACGTTCACTGTGCAGCTGTCTGGGTCCCAGGCCACAGCCAGACATTCACTGTGAGCCTGTCTGGACCCGCAGCTGCACCCAGACGTTCACTGTGACCCTGTCTGGACTCCCAGCTACACCCAGACATTCATTGTGACTCTGTCTGGACAGCCGGCTGCGCCCAAGCATTCATTGTGAGCCTGTCTGGACCCAGGCTGCGCCCAGACATTCGCTTTGCCCCTGTCTGGAGTCCAGGTCTTGAGGATGCTCAAAGCTGTGATTCAAAGCTCCTCTGCTGTTCTGGAGAGCAAGAGTGATTTGATAGAGGTGTTAAACCTTTTGAAGGGTTTTGATAGAATAAACAAGGATAAACTGTTTTAGTGGCAGAAAGATCAGTAACTACTGGGCACAGTTTTAATATAATTGGCAAAAGAACAGAGGTGACATGAGAGGGAAAGCATGATGTAATGAGATGTTATGAGCTGCCCAAAAAAAGCGGTGGAAGCAGATTCAATAATACCTTTCAGTGGAGCATCGGATAAATAGCTGATCAGGGAAAGAAAATTACAGAGCTGTTGGGAAAGAGCATGGGACTAATTAGATAGGGCTTTCAAAGAATTAGCACAGGTATGATGGGCCAAATGGCTTCCTTCTGTGCTGCAGAATTCTGATTTCATAATTAAAGAGTTTCACACTTTCCCTATGCCATGTTCTTACCTTGCATTGGAAGAGAGTACAGTTGTATTTAGAAGAACAGTTTTGCTTTTCACAAATGCCTCCAGACATTAAAACCATAAGGGTCGAGGCAGGCAACCTATTTAAAGGCCTCTACCAACAGCTCTTTTAAGTCTGCTGTTAGAGGATAAGAGTGTGGGTTGGCTTGCTTCCCTTACAGCTGGTTTCTTCCTTTCCTCTCCTCCTCTTGATCTGGAGGAAGGAGGGTATTGTTCAGACCTAGACAAGCATTGGTAACTTATTCAGCCACGGGAGAGGATAGCCTAGCTGAACCTAACCTTGTGCACACAATTCCTTTCCAGTAATGGTGGGGGCAGGATAGGGGGTGAGGGCAGCAATTGGTTGTAATCAGGAGCAGGAATCCTGGATGGTTATTTTCCTCAGTCTGACTTCGATATGCTGTCACCAGATACTGTCCCAGATAAGACCAGCTAACACTGCACAGATCCATACGTTCTCCTGTTAACCTAGTTAAGACTGGTTCCTGCCTCTTAAAAGCAAAAACTTGCAGTCATTTAGTGCCTTTCATGTCCACAGGTACGAAGCATTTTGCAAACAACAAATAATGTTTTCAAACTGGAGTCACTGTTGTTTTGTTAGCAAATGCTGTAGCCATTTTGCGCAAACTGCAGTCCCATAAACTTCTGAGCACTTGACTTTAATGGTATTGATTAAGGGGTAAGTGTTGGCCATGACACTGGGAAAATTCTCCTGCTCTTTGAATAGTGCCATAGATTTTTATGTCCACTTAAAAGAGGCGATCATCAGAAAGATGGTGTATCTTTAAAAAATAATGAATTTATTAATTCTTGGAATGCGGGTGTTACTGGAAAGAATCATTATTTATTGCACATAATCAGTTGCCCTTGAGAAGATAATGGTGAATCACTCCATGTGGTGAAGGTACTCCCACAGTGCTGTTAGCTATCGGGGACTTTGACCCAACGACTGTGAAGGAATAGCGATACATTTCTACGCTGGGATGGTGTGTGACACGGAGGGGAACTTGCAGGTGGTGGTACCTATTACCCTTATCTTAGACATGTGAGAAATTGATTTTTTTGTTGTTGATATTTTGGGGGAATATTGTGTTATTCTGTAAAGAAGGCTAGGTGTCTGTGTGTAAATGATTTAATTAAGCTGGGCAAAAGTTTATAAGAGACAGATCGTCTGGGGGGTTTAAAACATGAAAAGGATAGGGGTGTTAGGTTTGAGGTACGAGTGAATATTTTAGATCTAATGTTTGCATTTTTAGAAAAGTTGAAAGTTTGTTTGAATATCAAAGGGAAGTCAGAGGTGACAAGAAACATGTCTGTATCTTGCAGGATTTCCATAGGTAAACAGAAGAGGGGATATTATATCTTATTGACCTGAAAGCAAGACAAAATAGAGACATGAAAGATGTTATATTTGGAAGGATTTGAGTTTCAAAGAGGTGCGAGAACAATGGAACCTGAGATGAAAGGTGGGGGGGGAGGGGAATGTATTTTAGAGTTACTGTGGAGAGCTTAGGGTAGTTGTTTAAGCTATTGGTAGCTGTTAGCTGTCGCTCTGCACTGGGAGAAGATGCAGTTTGAATCAACCATTTAATCAAGCCAGGCAAGTCTTAGGCTGCATCCAGCAGTCTTGTCCTGAAGTTTTGAATTTCCACAGCAGAGTGAAAGAGTTAAAGGAGTCGTGCTGTTTGCCTTGGGTAATATTACTGGATTTTTATAGTTAAACATCTATAAGGGAGTGTTGCCTGAAAGGTGTTTACCTGTGGGTCTGACCAATTAGGGAGTCTTTTGGGAGAATGTTTTGTAAGACTAACTTTAATTATTCAACTGTAATCTCCTGTGCTTAAGTTTTCTTTTCTTGTAAATAAAACTTTTACTTTTAATTTTTAAAATCCCAGAAGTGTTACTGACTCCTTGCTGCTGAGATCAGTACATTTTCTTCTCGTTTGCAGAATACAAAAAAAGGGGTGTGAGCCGTAAGCCAAGTTTCCCCCTGGGATTTGGTTTGTGCAGCAATTAACATCGGCTGTGGCCATGACAGGTGGTAGAGGTCACAGATTTGGAAGGTGCTATCAAAGGAGCCCTGGTGATTTGCTGCAGTGCATTATGTACCATGGTGTGTCAGTGGTAAAGGGATTGAATGTTTACAGTGGTGAATGTGTGCTGATCAATTGGGCTGCATTTTTCTGGATGGTGTCTTGAATGTTGTTGGAACTACACTCGAGCAGGCAAGTGGAGAGGACTCCATCAGACCTGACGTATGCCTTATAGATGATGAACAGCTTTGGGGAGTCCAGAGGTGAGTCACTCATCACAAAATACCCAGTTTCTGACTTGCTTTTGTAGTCACGGGATTTATGTGGCTAGTCCAGTGGTTCACCACTGAACGTTGATTAAGGGGCATTCAACAATGATATTGCTATTGAATGTCATGGAGAGATGGTTAGATTCTCTCCTGTTGGAGATGGTCATTGCTTGACACTTGTGCCATGAATGTTTCTTGCCTCTTATCAGCCCAAGTCTGAATGTTGTCCAGGTCTAGCTGCATATTGGCATGGACTGCTTCAGTATCTGAGGCGTTGCATATGGTACTGAACACTGTGCGGCCAGCAAACATCCTCATTTCTGACCTTATGGCGAGGAAGGTCATTGATGAAGCAGCTGAAGATGTTTGACTCAAAGGACATTACCCTCCTGCAGTGATATTTTGGGACTGAGATGATTGACCTCCAACAACCTGAACCATCTTTAGAATGCCCTTAACACTTGATTTTTTTTTTTATTCATTCACGGGATGTGGGCTTTGCTGGCTGGGCCAGAATTTATTGCCCTCTCCTAATTGCCCTTGAGAAGGTGGCGCTGTAGTCCATGTGGTGTAGGTACACCCACAGTGCTGTTAGGGAGGGAGTACCAGGATTTATACCCAGCGCATGCCTAAATTATTTGCTCAAAAACTTTTCTGAGGAACTGCTGGGTATGACTCAGTGTTTCTCACGTGTCAGTGCAGACTCGATGGGCCAAAGTGCCTCTTCTGCACTGTGATTCTGTGATGATTATGTGTTCAATCACTCTGGCGCAAACTGCTCTTGTGCAAATCGATTTAATGGGAATTTTCTGAGATGAGAAATTCCTTCACTCAAAGGGTTGTGATTCTTTGGAATTCTATACCCCAGAGAGTTGTGAATGCTCAGACATTGAGCATATTTAAAATGGAAATCAATAGATTTTTAGATATTAAGGAATTTAGGGTAGTGCAGGAAGGCAGAGGTGAGATAGAAAACTAACCATGATCATACTGAATGACGGAACAGTCCCATAGGACCTAATGGCCTGCTCCTCCTATTTCTTATGTCTGGGGGGAAAATCTCATTTCATCTACTTAGAAAAATGTAGTTGATAAACTGATGTCCGTGTGTTGGTTCATTGTTGACTGTTTTTAAGTGCATACTTCTGAGTCATACAATCCAGATATAAGCCAGGTCTGATCCTTGGTGAGCTGGTGGGTGTCAGGGCTGGAGGCGATATTTACCAGGATTTCTGCCTCAGTATCTCTTACTGGACTGTGCACAGGCATATACAGGTTGGTTGTCAATTTCCTGCTGGCCTCCAATATAGCACAGCTACCTGGGTGAGGCAGTGGAGGGCTGTAGGCAATCGTGACAAGAGTCAGCACCTTTTAGAAAAATGGGAAGTGAAATTTACCATGTGGAACACCAAAAGGAAAGATCTTTTTCTTTATTCTTTCATGGAATGTGAGCCTCACTAGCCAGGCCAGCATTTGTTGCCCTTCCCTAATTGCCCTTGAACTGAGTGGCTTGCTTGGCTACTTCGGAGGGCTGTTAAGAGTCAACCACATTGTTGTGGGTCTGGAGTCACATGTAGGCCAGACCAGGAAAAGATGGCAGATTTCCTCCCCTAAAGGACATCAATGAACAAGATGGGTTTTTACGACAATCGATGATGGTTTCATGGTCACCATTACTGAGACTTTCAATTCCAGATTTATTAATTGAATTTAAATTCCATCAGCTGCCGTGGTCGAATTCGAACCCGTGTCCCCCAGAACATTTGCCTGGGCCTCTGGATTACTAGTCTAGTGACATTATAACTATGCCTCTGTCCCCCCTTGCAATAAACTCTTTTATCTGATTATTTGAGAGGTCTTTAATCTACATCTGTGCACGGTTTATATATTGATATGACACGTTCAGAGGAACAGGTGACTTTGGACCTATGGTTCCTTTAACACAGGGGTTTTCCATGCACCATTTCTGGGTCTGTCGTACACCACTTGCTAGTGTTGAATCATGATTAATCAATAACTTGACTATCATTGTTTTAATACTACCTGGACAGTAGAAGGTGAACAAGGGGGCCTCTATGGGAATAGCTAGACAAAAAAAAATCTCCAAAAGAGCTCAAAACGATACCGTAAAGTCAAAACTCAATGAATAATTTTACAGGCAGTGGAATTTTGAATATTTCTGTTAATTGTCAAGTTTTTAATTTCTCTGGACTCTCCTCTTTCCTTGCCCAGTATCATCAATGGGTTTGCATTACCTTTGAAAGAAGAGCATAAAATGTTCCTGATCAGAGTATTACTGCCATTGCACAAAGTGAAAAGTCTCAGCGTCTACCATCCACAGGTAAGGAATATTTCATCTCATAGGGACGCAATCCTGCAACATGTGTTTTTATATGATGGTGATGCTCCTAAGGACTGATTTGTGACACAAAAACAAAAATACCTGGAAAAACTCAGCAGGTCTGACAGCAACTGCGGAGAGGAATACAGTTAACGTTTCGAGTCCGTATGACTCTTCAACAGAACTAAGGAAAAATAGAAAAGAAGCGAAATAGAAGCTGGTTTAGGGGGGGATGGGATTTGTGACTTTGGGTTGATTTGGGGGAAGGGGATGGGTGGTGGTGGTGATCCATTCAGCTGGATATGCTGGTGTGGTCCTTTTGAGCAAAGGGAGTTTTGGTACCTCGAGCAGTTCATGCTGGGGGCCTCGACAGGGTTTTATTCTAACAGCCAACCCAAAAGTATAAAGAGAGTATTGAACTCACTGCAAATGGTTACCAGTGTCTGGTTAGTGGCTTGCAGACTTTCATTGACTGGGACTTGAGGAATGCCAAATTCCTGGTTTTTCATAGAGAAACAGTACTGTATCGTCCCACATTCACCTTCTAGCTGCTATCAGATTTTGAGGGAATGCCCTCTCCTGGCTCAGCACTTCTTCTCAACTTTGTGCTGTTCCTTATTAATAGTTGAGTCTTGCAGATTGCTCCCTGCATCTATATGTCATTGGAGGTTGCATTCCATTTTTAGTTCCTTTTATACAACTGACTGGGGAAAATAACTCAACTGTTAAATTAGCTGCCAGTAAATGTGACTGACTCTTCCAGTGGAACTGCTGTTCAATTCTTTTTTTTAATCCAAAATGTTAGAAATAAGCAGTCAATGTGTTGAGATGTGATGAGAGCTAGAGAGTTCATTGTTTCTAGGTGCCATCTTTCCAAGAACCAACACCCACAACATTGACTTTTTTTTCTCCTTTCCAGCATTTCCTTTCCCTGGTTCCCAACATTTAGTTTTTCATGTTGGCAAGCTTCAGTTTTATTCTTACATTTTGCTGTCTCGTATCTTCATTACTTGTAGTGAGAAGTCACGTCTTGAGTACAGTGAAGGGGGAATGACTGTCCCACCATTTTGTAAGCTGTCAGTTTTATTTATTGTTGTTCTTCTCCATCACTTAAATGGTTATGGACAGTTTCAGAAATTATGTAACAGGCCCCAGTGCCATAAATTTGGGAACAATTGCATAGTTCTTAATAACTTTGCTGGCATTGTGATGGGATATATCAGGTAGCAAAGATGAGATCCTTCTACAGGATTACAGAAAAACCCTGCTTTTACATGGGCAACCTTGTAATCGAAGTGGTGGTTTGAACTCAGTGCAAATTACAAGTCAGTGAAAGTTTACTATCAATAGCCCAGTACGTTTGAACATCAGTGGAAGTTTCAAAATAAATTGGCCTTTTGCGCTAAATATTGCTTGTTGATGGGTACATGGCCCACTTCTTAGGCCACTGCTATCAATTCTGTCCTGTTCCCCTAATTTTCCATGCCTTCTCCCTCTTCAGTGACCTTTCACGGGAGTCTGGCTAAGATTGGTAACCCTGTGAATAACTATTTGAATTTTGTATTCACCAAAGTGTAGGAACATAGGAACAGGAGAGGGCCATTCAGCTTGTTGACGTTGCTCTGCCATTCAATACGGTCATGGTGTGGGTTTCTTGAGCTGGCTAATGGAACACTGTTCTTGGAACGAGCCCATTGTCTGCACCAGGAAACCAAGTCAAATATATCGAGGCAAATGCAGAGTAAACTTGTCTTACTTTATCTCACCTTTATAGTAACAATGTGACATTCTTGCATTTTTATAGCATCCGTTTTCTCTAAATGAGATTTTCAGACAAAAGGCAGTTTGTAGCTTTGAGCCCATGCAACAGGCAGCTCCAGAGATTCACCTGCAATGTCTTATCTTCCTGCTCCTGCACTCTTACCTTTGGAGTTGATTTTGGGCAGGTAGTCTAATTGCTAGGACGTGACTAGTGGTGTTCTGCAAGGATCTGTAGTAGGGTCTCAACTGTTCACTATATTTAACAACAACTTGTATAGAATGAAAAACCACATATCCAAATTTTCCGACAGCTCAAAGATGGGATTGTGAGCAGTGTAGATGGAAGCACAAAATTACAAAGAGAGATTAATAGATTAAGTGAATGGGCAAAACTGTGGCAAATGGATTTCAGTACAGACAAATGAGAGGTCATCTACTTTGAACCTAAAAAGGATAGAACAAGGTACATTATAAACAGTGAAAAACTGGAAACAGGGTACCTCCATGTACACAGATCATTAAAATGTCCTGAACATGTACAGAAAATAATCTAGAAGGCTAATGAAATGCTGGCCTTTATATCTAAAGGTCTAGAATATAACTAAGTCATATTTCAGCTATACAAAGCCCAGGTTAGACCATACCTGGAGTTACTGTGAGCAGTTCTGAGCACCTTAGGAAGATTATATTGGCATTGAAGGCAGTGTAGCGTAGGTTTACCAGAACGATAACATTCTAAGTGTTAAATTATGATGTGTGATTCAACAAGCTAGGCTTGTATTCCAAGGCATTTAGGTGGTTAAGGGGTGATTTGATCTAAGTTTTCAAGATATTAAGGGAACAAATAGGGTGGATACAGAGAAAATATTTCTGCTGGTTGGGTAGCCTAGAACCAGCACACGCAGTCTGAGAATTAATAGATCACAGATCAGCTATGGTCTCATTGAATGGCATGGAATAGGCTCAAGGAGCTAAATGGTCAACTCTGCCCCTGTATTTAATGTTGAATTTTGTTTGATACACTCTGTAAAGTGCTTTGGGATGTTTTACGACATTAAAATGTGAGCTGTAGTTTCATCCCAGCAGCCTGAACTAGATTTGAAACCAGTTCCCAGAAGTGAAAAACCAGTGCCCTTATGTCTGCATCACTCAGGCTTCAAGTTGTTTATTGTAGTGTGCTTAAGGACCATAGTCTCCTTTCTGTTTCTGCAGCTGGCCTACTGTGTGGTGCAATTCCTTGAGAAAGACAGCAGCCTGACAGAGCCGGTGAGTACAAAGCAATTTGATTTTTTATTCGTTAATGGGATGTGGATGTCGCTGGCCAGACCAACATTTATTGCCCATCCCTAGTTGCCCTTGAGAAGGTAGTGGTGAGCTGCCTTCTTGAACTGCTGCAGTCCAAGTGGTGTAGGTACACCCACAGTACTGTTAGGGAGGGAGTTCCAGGATTTTGACCCAGTGACAGTGAAGGAACGGCGATATATTTCCAAGTCAGGTTGGTGAGTGACTTGGTGGGGAACTTCCAGGTGGTGGTGTTGCCATCTGTCTGCTGCTCTTGTCCTTCGAGATGGTAGCAGTCGTGGTTTTGGAAGGTGCTGACTAAGGAGCCTTGGTGAATTTCTGCAGTGCATCTTGTAGATGGTACACACTACTGTCACTGTTAGTCAGTGGTGGAGGGAGTGAATATTTGTGGATGTGGTGCCAATCAAGTGGGCTGCTTTGTCCTGGACGGTGTCAAGCTTCTTGAGTGTTGTTGGAGCTAGACTCATCCAGGCAAGTGGGGAGTATTCCATCACGCTCCTGACTTGTGCCTTGTAGATGGTGGACAGGCTTTGGGGAATCTGGAGGTGAATTGCTTGCCGCAGGATGCCTAGTCTCTGACCTGCTCTTGTAGCCATAGTTTTTACTTGGCTCGTCCAGTTCAATTTCTGGTCAATGATAACCCCAGGATGTTGATAGCAGGGGATTCAGCGACGATAATGCCATTGAATGTCAAGCGGTGATGGTTAGATTCTCTCTCGTTGTAGATGGACATTGCCTGGCACTAGTGTGGTGCAAATGTTACTTGCCACTTGTCAGCACAAGCCTGGACGTTGTCCAGGTCTCACTGCATTTTGACATGGACTGCTTCAGTTCCTGAGGAGTCACGAATGGTGCTGAACATTGTGCAGTCATCAGTGAACATCCCCACTTCTGACGTTATGGTGGAAGGAAGGTCATTGATGAAGCAGCTGAAAACGGTAGGGCCTAGGACACTGCCCCGAGGAACTCCTGCAGCGATGTCCTGGAACCGAGATGATTGACTTCCAACAACCACAACCATCTTCCTTTGTGCTAGGTATGACTCCAACCAGTGGAGAGTTTTCCCCCTGATTCCCATTGACTCCAGTTTTGCTAGGGCTCCTTGATGCCGCACTCAGTCAGATGCGGCCTTGAAGTCAAGGGCAATCACTTTCGCCTCACCTCGGGAGTTCAGCTCTTTTGTCCATGTTTGAACCAAGGCTGTAATGTCAGGAGCTGAGTGGCCCTCGCTAAACCCAAACCGAGCATTAGTGAGCAGCTTATTGCTAAGCAATGCAGCTTGATAGCACTGTTGATGACCTCTTCCATTACTTTACTGGTGACTGAGAGTAAACTGATGAGGTGGTAATTGGCTGGGTTGGACTTGTCCTGCTTTTTGTGTACAGGACATACCTGGGCAATTTTCCACATTACCGGGTAGATGACAGTGTTGTGGCTGTATTGAAACAGCTTGGCTAGGGGAACGGCAAGTTCTGGAGCACACGTCTTCAGTACTATTTCCGGAATTTTGTCAGGGCCCATAGCCTTTGCATTATCCAGTGTCTTCAGCCATTTCTTTATCACGTGGAGCGAATTGAATTGGCTGAAGACTGGCACCTTTGATGCTGGGGACCTCCGGAGAAGACCGAGATGGATCATCCACTCGGCACTTCTGGCTGAAGATTGTGCGAATGCTTTAGTCTTACTTTTTGCACTGGTGTGCTGGGCTCCCCCATCATTGAGGATGGGGATATTTGTGCAGCCTCCTCCTCCAGTAATTTGTTTAATTGCCCACCATCATTCACAACTGGATCTGGCAGGATTGAACAGTTAATGGCATCTTCAAGGTCTTACATGACTCTTCTGAAACTTTAGTGTTTTCATAGAATCATAGATTCATAGACATTTACAGCAAAGAAGGAAGCCATTCGGCCCATCGTGTCCACGCCAGTCAACAAAGATCTGACAACACTAATCCCATTTTCCAGCGCTTGACCCATAGCCTTGGATGCTGTGGCAATGCAAGTGAATATCTAAATACCACTAAAATGTTACGAGAGTTTCAGACTCCCACCACCCTCTGGGTGAAAAAATTTTTCCTCAATTCCCCTCATAGCCTTCTATCTCTTACGTTAAATCTATGCCCCCTGGCTATCGACCCCTCTACTAATGGAAAAAGTGCCTACCTATCCATCCTATCTATGCCCCTCATAACCTTACACAGCTCTATCAGGTCTCCTCTTAACCTTCATTGCTCCAAGCAAAACAACCCAAGCTTATCCAATCTTTCCTCATAGCTCAGACCCTCCAGCCCAGGCAGCATCCTGGTAAATCTCCTCTGCACCCTCTCCAATGTAATCACATCCTTCCTATAATGTGGTGACCAGAACTGCACGCAGAATTCCAGTTGTGGCGTAACCAATGTTTATACAGCTCCGTCATAACCTCCCTTCTCTTGTATTCTGTGCCTCAGCTAATAAAGGCAAGTATCCCATATGCCTTCTTAACCACCTTATCTATCTGCCCTGTCACCCTCGGGGATCTGTGGATATGCACACCAAGGTCCCTCTGATCTTCAGTACTTACCAGGGTCCCATGCATAGTGTAATCCCTTGCATTGTTAGCCCTCCCCAAGTGCATTACCTCACACTTGTCTCACTTTTTCTGGGTTGAATTCCACTTGCCACTGCTCTGCCTACCTGGCCCATCCATTGATATCCTCCTGCAGTTTACAGCTATCCTCCTCACTATTTACCACCCTCCCAATTTTCGTGTCATCCACAAACTTGTTGATCATATCCCCTATTTTTAAGTTCAAATCATTTATATACACCACAAACAGCAAGGGCCCCAGCACCGAGCCTTGCGGAACCCCACTGGAAATGGACTTCCAGTCACAGAAATGTCCCTCCACCATCACCCTCTGCTTCCACTTTGCCTTGGATCCCATGGGCTCTTACTCTCTTGACCAGTCTGCCATGAGGAACCTTAGCAAAAACCTTGCTAAAGTCCATGTAGACCACATCAAACCCTCATCAACACTAAATAAAAACAGAATTACCTGGAAAAACTCAGCAAGTCTGGCAGCATCGGCGGAGAAGAAATCAGTCAACGTTTCGAGCCCTCATGGCCCTTCAGCAGAACTGAAGCATAGTTTCAACAAGGGAGAAATATAAATTGGTTTAAGGTGGGTGGGGGTTGGAGTCGATGAGTTGTTGGAGCTTGCGTTCCTTAGCACTTGAGGAACACTCATCAACACTCCTGGTTACCTTCTCAAAAAACTCGATCAGATTTGTCAAACACGACCTTCCCTTAACAAATCCGTGCTGACTGTCCCTGATTAATTGGTATCTCACCAAGTGCAGATATGTTCTGCCCCTCAGAATTCTTTCTAGTAGCTTCCCCACCACCAAGGTTAGACTGACTGGCCTGTAATTTCCTGGTCTATCCCTTCCTCCTTTTTTAAATAATGTGACAACGTTAGCAGCCCTCCAATTCTCTGGCACCTCACCTGTGGCCAGAGAGGATTTGAAAATTACTGCCAGGGCACCTAATATCTCTTCCCTTGCCTCCCTGAACAGCCTGGGATACATCTTATCCGGGCCTGTGGATTTATCCACTTTTAAGGCCACTAAACCCATGAGTACCTCCTCTCTCTCTATGTTAATTTCCTGTAATATTTCACAGTCCTCCACCCTGATGTCTATACCTGCATTGTCCTTAACCTTTGTGAAGACCAGCGCAAAGTATTCATTGAGAACTGTACCCATGTCTTCTGGGTCCACGCACACATTACCTCTATGGTCCCTAATTGGCCCTACTCTTTCCCTATTTCTTCTGTTGTTTTTTATATATTTAAAAAACTCCTTTGGGTTTTCCTTTATTCTACCCACCAATGCTTTCTCACGCACTCTCTTAGCTTTCCTAATTTTCTTTTAAGCTCCCTCCTGCACTTTTTATACTCCTCCAGGGACTCTGCCTTATTATTCCCATGGTATCTGCAACAAGCTTCTCTTTTTTTTTCTTAATCCTAACCTTGACATCCAGGGTTCTCCGGACTTGGTCCCCCCTTTGTCTTTATAGGAACATATTTGCCCTGAACTGTCGCTGTTTCCTCGTTGAATGCCTCCCACTGCTCTGACACAGTTTTATCTGCACGTAGCTGCTCCCAGTCCACTTGGCCCAAAACGTATCTCATCTTAGTAAAATTAGCCTTCTCTCAGTTTAAAACTTTTATTTCCGGCCCAACCTTATCCTTCTCCATAACTATCCTAAATTTAACTGAGTTATGGTCACTTTCTCTAAAATACCTCCCTACTGATACACCTTCCATCTGCCCGGGCTCATTTCCAAATATTAGGTCCAGAACTGCCCCCTCTCTCTCCTGAAGTTAAACTGACGTCACTCCCACTGTCCGTGCTCTTTTTAAACTGAAGTCTCCACCACTTTCTGCGTCCTTTTCAAACTGAAGTCTCTCCGCGCCTTTTTAAACTTTGTTGTTAAATATTTTTCACTCCTGTCCCGATACAGTGTGACCTTGTCTTGCACATTCAGATCTAAATTGACCTGTTTCTTCATTTTGCTTCCCTCAAAAAGACTTTGGCGTTTTGCTGGCAGCTGAAAGAAATTTTTTACAATTTTCTCTCTGTATCCCCCATAACATTATTTTCATGAGCATCTCCACCGTATCCCAGCCTAGTTATTAATGCAGAAGCCTAGGCTAAATGTGGATCTGGTGAGCGGAGAGATGATTCTTCTCATTTCACAGCTTTAATTCTGTTGTTGTTAAAGGTACTTCCAGAATCCACCTTTTTGGGGGCTTCGGGTGCTTCAAGAGGTATGGGGGAAATTGACTTTTAATCATCAAACTGTGAAGGGGGTGCCAACTGCGTCGTGTTGATACAGATCTGACTAGTGGTCACTAATGGGTGCCTGAGATATAGTTCTGACCGATGGAGGGTGATTACTGATTAGACCATAAGACATAGGAGCAGAAATTAGGCCATTCGGCCCATCAAGTCTGCTCCGCCACTGGCTGATAAGTTTCTCAACCCCATTCTCCCGCCTTCTCCCCGTAACCTTTGATCCTCTTACCAATCAAGAACCTATCTACCTTGGTCTTAAATACACTCAATGACCTGGCCTCCACAGCCTTCTGTGGCAATGAATTCCATAGATTCACCACTCTGGCTAAAGAAGTTTCTCCTCATCTCTGTTATAAAAGGTCTTCCCTTTACTCTGAGGCTGTGCCCTCGGGTCCTAGTCTCTCTAATGGAAACATCTTCCCCACGTCCACTCTATCCAGGCCTTTCAGTATTCTGTAAGTTTCAATCAGATCCCCCCCTCATCCCTCTAAACTCCATCGAGTATAGACCCAGAGTCCTCAAACGTTCCTCCTATGTTAAGCCTTTCATTCCTGGGATCATTCTCGTGAACCTCCTCTGGACCCTCTCCAAGGCCAGAACATCCTTCCTGAGATACGGGGCCCAAAATTGCTCAAAATATTCTAAATGTGGTCTGACCAGAGCCTTATAAAGCCTCAGCAGCACATCCCTGCTTTTATATTCTAGTCCTCTCGAAACAAATGCCAGCATTGCATTTGCCTTCCTAACTACCAACTCACCCTGCAAGTTAACCTTAAGAGAATACTTCCTACCAAAGTGCTTGACCTCACACTTCCCCACGTTGTATTCCATCTGCCACTTCTTTGCCCATTCTCCTAACCTGTCCAAATCCTTCTGCAGCCTCCCCGCCTCCTCAATACTACCTGTCCCTCCATCTATCTTTGTATCATCTGCAAACTTAGCCAGGATGCCCTCAATTCCTTCATCTAGATCATTAATGTATAAAGTGAAAAGTTGTGGTCCCAACACACACCCCTGCGAAACTCCACTGGTCACCGGCCGCCATCCTGAGAAGGACCCCCTTATCCCCACTCTCTGCCTCCTGCCAGACGGCCAATCTTCTATCCATGCTAGTACCTTGCCTCTAACACCATGGGCTCTTATCTTACTGAGCAGCCTCCTATGTGGTACCTTGTCAAAGGCCTTCTGGAAGTCCAAGTAGATAACATCCATTGGCTCTCCTTTGTCTAACCTACTCATTACCTCCTCAAAGAATTCTAACAGATTTGTCAGGCATGACCTCCCCTTGATGAAACCATGCTGACTTTGCCCAATTTTACCAAGCACTTCCCAAGTATTCTGAAATCTCATCCTTAATAATGGACTCTAAAATCTTACCAACGACCGAGGTCAGGCTAATCGGCCTGTAATTTCCCATCTTTTGCCTCACTCCCTTCTTAAACAGGGAGGTTACATTAGCGATTTTCCAGTCCTCTGGGACCCTCCCTGACTCCAGTGATTCCTGAAAGATCACCACTAATGCCTCCACTATCTCTTCAGCTATCTCCTTCAGAATTGTGGATGTCTGGTGATATAGCTCTGACTGTGAGATACATAACTTCCTTCTGGTTTTGGTTACAAATTTAGTAGAATATATAGATAAAAGCAAAAAACTGCAGATGCTGGAAATCCAGAACAAAAACAAGAATACCTGGAAAAACTCAGCAGGTCTGGCAGCATCTGTGGAGAGGAACACAGTTAACGTTTCGAGTCCGCATGACTCTTCAACAGAACTAAGTAAAAATAGAAAAGGGGTGAAATATAAGCTGGTTTAAGGGGGGGGGTGAGACAAGAAGAGCTGGATAGAGGGCCAGTGATAGGTGGAGATAACCAAAAGATGTCACAGACAAAAGGACAAAGAGGTGTTGAAGGTGGTGATATTATCTAAAGGAATGTGCTAATTAAGGGTAGGAACCTTAACCTCTACCCTTAATTAGCACATTCCTTTAGATAATATCACCACCTTCAACACCTCTTTGTCCTTTTGTCTGTGACATCTTTTGGTTATCTCCATTTATCACTGGCCCTCTATCCAGCTCTTCTTGTCCCACCCCCCCCTAAAACCAGCTTATATTTCACCTCTCTTCTATTTTTACTTAGTTCTGTTGAAGAGTCACGCGGACTCGAAACGTTAACTGTGCTCCTCTCCACAGATGCTGCCAGACCTGCTGTGTTTTTCCAAGTAGTTATGTTTTTGTAGTAGAATATATATTTTCACTTTTTGAAATCACCCTGTTGAATTATTTTTTTCCTGAACTAGCAGTTACTATTATATAAAAACAAAAAGCTAAAAGTTACTGCGGATGCTGGAAATCCAAAACAAAAACAGAATTACCTGGAAAAATTCAGCAGGTCTGGCAGCATCGGTGGAGAAGAAATCAGTTAACGTTTCGAGCCTTCACGGCCCTTCGGCAGAACCGAAGTATAGTTAGGAGAGGGATGAAATATAAGCTGGTTTAAGGTGGGCGGGGGGGGAGAGATAATAATTTATATGGATTCTTCTTTCCCCACCTATTTCCATTATTTTTAAATCTAAAACTAAAACCTTGTTAGTCTTTCCACCCCACCCCCACTAGAGCTGTACTTTGAGTGTCCTGTCTTCCATTCTTAATTAGCACTTTTCTTAGACAAATATCACCACCTTCAACACCTCTTTGATCCTTTTGTCTGTGACATCTTTTGATTATCTGCTCCTATCACTGCCTTGCTTATCTCCACAATCACCACACTCTCAACTTCTCTCTCCCCCCCGCCCCCCCACCTTAAACCAGCTTATATTTCACCCCTCTCCTAACTATGCTTCAGTTCTGCCGAAGGGCCGTGAAGGCTCGAAACGTTAACTGATTTCTTCTCCACCGATGCTGCCAGACCTGCTGAGTTTTTCCAGTTACTATTATATGTCTGATTAAGCAGGAATGTCCTGCTTCTCTCCATGTTATCACCATGACTCACTTCAGAGTCAGATGAATCATTTTTAAAAATAAATTCTCTCCAATCAATATACATTCAGAAAAAATTCCACTCAAATGCATGACATTACATAGAAGAATAAAAACAAACTGCCAGAAATTTATAGGGGAGAGGGATGTTGAAGGGATGTTCTGGCACAGTACTGCTGTACCACCCAGTGCATAATCCTGTTCCAGAACCAACTGCTGTATATTTCCTGTACGCATTCCTATCCAACGTTTCTAGTCTGTTATTTCTAATATGCAAAGATGGCTCTTATCTGCCTTATTTCTAACCCAGGTGATCGTAGGTTTGCTCAAGTTCTGGCCGAAAACACACAGTCCAAAGGAAGTGATGTTTCTGAACGAACTGGAAGAAATTCTCGACGTCATCGAACCCTCAGAATTTGTGAAAGTAATGGAGCCACTTTTCCGACAACTCGCTAAATGTGTTTCCAGTCCGCACTTTCAGGTAACCCCAGCATTCCCAGAAACTCTTTTACTCTGGAATTTCCTTCCTGGTGAAGTGGCCACCTTTGTTTTCCTTGCTGCTATTGGATTTCTTGTATGCTCCTTTTCTCCTCACACTTCTGCCAGATCAAGGGTCCTTTCCATTGGTGCTATGAAAATAGGCACTGATAAGTGCTCATGTGTGCAGTTATGATTCTGTAACCCTTCACTTCTACCCTTCACAGGAGAGTATGGCTGTGATCCAGAGCACAGTGTGTGGTGATTGTTAGTTTGATCCATGCCCCTATCTTTATCCTTCCCCATTGCTTGACCTTTGTTTGGCTAAAAGGCTTGATTAAGAAGTTGCAGTAACCCGCCACTTTTTGAGGGAAGCCCTGTATGTGGTGCACTGTGTAATAAATGTTTGTGAAGTAAGTTATTTTATTAGATTGATGTTGGTTGTCTTGTTTCAGGTGGCAGAGCGAGCTTTGTATTATTGGAACAATGAGTATATCATGAGTTTGATCAGTGATAATGCTGCCAGGATTCTCCCTATAATGTTCCCTGCACTTTACAAAAACTCTAAAAGTCACTGGAACAAGTAAGTCAGTCTTAATTTACCCGTTTTGCAGCAGGTTGTATGGTTTCATGTGTGGGATAAAATTGGAAGTCATTCGTGACACCTGACTTAGTCATGGTACACAGCCTGAAGAGAGTCAGGGTCGAGGAGGGTATTGCTTTGGGGGAAAGAGAAACTGGTGCTCTAATCCTTCAGTTTTCATTTCTGAACTCATGTTAGTTCAGGCTTCTGAGGATTTTTGGAGATTTAGTAATTGAGTGCAATAGCTGATTGTTATTTCCTCTGGTATCCTGGTAAATAGTGAAGTGAGTGTCTTATCCTTAGTAAATGTTAGAATCTTTGTGAAATGTAGATTAATGTACATTGAAAAGAACTGAATTGTATTAAATCTGCAGCAAGCTCTCCTAATGTTAAAATGTCTTATCTCTGTTCAGGACAATCCATGGATTGATTTACAATGCATTGAAGCTATTTATGGAGATGAATCAGAAGTTGTTTGATGATTGCACTCAGCAGTACAAAGCAGAGAAACAGAAGTAAGAAAAATTCATTGGATTTAAAGGGGATATTGTGCAGGAGACAGGAAGGGATTTCCACTGCACTGGGGATAAAGGGAGCTGTACTGTTAGGACAGTCTTCACCTGAACTTCACTGGGATCAGTGTCCTGCCAAGTTGTATAAGCAGGGCTGTACAGAGGGCTTTAAACTAAATAGTCGGGGGAGGGATGATCACGTTTTAGAAGATTTGGAAAGTTGGAGAGAAACGGGAAGGCATGAGTACATGGCAGCAATATGGGTAATGGTATCCAGGGTGTGACAGGAAACGACAGAGCGTAAAAACATAAAGAGTACACCAGCATATATGGTCAGTGTAGGGAAAGTTGGCTTTAACCTAACAGAGGGGAAGGAATGTTCGGGTGCAAGGAGATTTAGAAATTTAAAGATAAAGTTGAGGCAATACAAAAGTATATCAATGTTGAGTGGGACAGGAAGGGACAGAGAGTTTAACAGTAATAGTGCATCAGAGTAGGGTCCAAGGAGGGAACAGTAGTTTAAGAAAAATGAAATTAAAGGCTCTTTATTGGAATGCAGGAAGCATCCACAATGAAACGATGAGCTATTGGCACAAAAGAAATGAATCTAATGTATCCAAATTTGCTGATGGTACAAAAATCAGTGGGAGGGCATGTTATGATGAGGACATAAGGAATCTGCAAGGGGATATAGATAGGTTAAGTGAGTGGTCAAAAATTTGGCAGATGGAGTGTGAGGTCATGCACTTTGGTAGGAAGAATCAAAAGGCAAACTATTATTTAAATGGAGAGACACTCCAAAAAAGTGCAGCACAGAGGGATCTGGATGTTCTTGTGCATGAAACACAGAAGGTTAGCATGCGGGTGCAGCTAGTAATTAAGAAGGCAAATGGAATTTTGGTCTGTAATGTTAGGGGGTTGGAGTTTAAAAATAGGGAAGTCTAGTTACAACTGTACAGGATGTTGGTGAGGCTGCACTTGGAATACTATGTTCAGTTTTGGGCCCCCGTATTTAAGAAAGGATATACTGGCATTGGAGGCAATTCAAAAGAGATTCACTAGGCTGG
Source organism: Cetorhinus maximus (assembly GCF_964194155.1). NCBI lineage: Eukaryota > Metazoa > Chordata > Chondrichthyes > Lamniformes > Cetorhinidae > Cetorhinus > Cetorhinus maximus. The sequence goes on from NC_135883.1 coordinate 172,461,226, forward strand.
TTCTTGGGATGAATGGGTTGACTTATCAAGAACGGCTAAACAGGTTAGCCTTTATTCATTAGAGTTTAGAAGAATGAGGGGTGATCTTATTGAAACATACAAGATTCTGAAGGGGCTTGACGGGGTAGATGTTGAGAAGATGTTTCCACTAGTGGGGGAATCTCGAACTAGGGGACATAGTTACAGAATAAGGGGGCACTCATTTAAAACTAAGATGCAAAGGAGTTTCTTCTCTGAGGGTAGTGAATGTCTGGAATTCTCTACCCCAGAGAGCTGTGGAGGTTAGATCACTGAAACTATTTTAAGAGGGGGCAGATAGATTTTTAAAATATTAGGAAGTTAAGGGCTATGAAGTGCTGGCACGAAAGAGGAGTTGAGGCCTGGGGCAGATCAGTCATGATCTTATTGAATGGCGGGACAGGCTTGAGGGGCCGAATGCTCCCATTTCTTATGTTCTTATGTAAATGGTTTAGATCTAATCACCATTACAAAGACGTAGAAACATAGAAAATAGGAGCAGGAGTAGGTCAGTCGGCTCTTCGAGCCTACTCTGTCACTCAGTATGATCATGGCTGATCCTCTACCTCAATGCCATACTCCCGCTCTCTCTCCAGACCCCTTGACACCTTTAGACTCTAGACATCTATCTATTTCCTCCTTAAATATATTCAGTGACTTGACCCCCACAGAACCCTACAGCCTTCTGTGGTAGAGAATTCCACAGGTTCACCACCCTCTGAGTGAATGAGCTTCTCCTCATCTCAGTCCTAAATGGCCCACCCTGGATCCTGAGACTGTGACCCCCTTGTTCTAGACCCCAGCCATATCATCCCTGCATCGTCTGTCCGGCCCTGTCAGAATTTTATACGTTTCAATGAATTCCCCTCTCATTCTTCTAAACTCCAGTGAATATAGGCTTAGTCGGCCCAGTCTCTCCTCAGGATAATCCTGCCATCCCTGGTCTGGTGAACCTTCGCTGCACTCCCTCTGTGGCAAGTATATCCTTTCTTAGGTAAGGAGACCAAAACTGCACACAATACTCCAGATGTGGTCTCACCACGGCCCTGTATAGCTCCAGTAGGACATCCTTGCTTCTGTACTCAAGTCCTCTTGCAATAAAGGCCAACATACCATTTGCCTTCTTAACTGCTTGCTGCACCTGCATGCTTGCTTTCAGTGATTGGTGTACAAGGATACCCAGGCCCCTTTGTACATAAAATTTCCCAGTCTATTACCATTTAAATAATGCTCTGCCATTCCGTTTTTCCTACCAAAGTGGATAACTTCACACTTGTCCACATTATACTGCATGTGCCATGTATTTGAGGGAGGCAGTGGCATAATGGTATTGTCACTGGACTAGCATTCCAGAGACCCGGGGTAGTGCTCTGGGGACCTGGGCTCGAATCCCACCATGGTAGATGGTGAAATTTGAATTCAATAAAAATCTGGAATTAAAAGCCTGATGATGACCATGAAACCACTGTCGATTGTTGTAAAAACCTACCTGGTCCTTTATGGAAGGAAATCTGCCGTCCTTACCTGGTCTGGCCTACGTGTGACTGCAGACCCACAACAGTGTGGTTGACTCTTAAAGCCCCCTGAACAAGGGCAGTTAGGGATGGACAATAAATATTGGTCTAGCCAGCAACGCCCATATGAATGAATAAAACAAAAATCACTCAAACTATCTATATCGCCTTGAAACCTCTTAACACCCTCCTTCCACACCCACATTCCCACCAAGTTCTGTATCATCAGCAAACTTGGAAACATTACCTTTGGTTCCCTCACCCAAATCATTGATATATATTGTGAATAGCTGTGGCCCAAGCACTGATCCCTGCTGTACCCGACTAGTCACTGCCTGCCACCCTGAAAAAGACCTGTTTATTCCTACCCTCTTTGCTGTCTGCTAACCAATTCTCAATCCATGCCAATATATTAACTCCAATCCACGTGCTTTAATTTTACACACTAACCTCTTATGTGGGATTTTATCAGAAGCTTTCTGAAAATTCAAATGAGGGAGGCGGTGGCATAGTGGTTCTCCCTTATCTATTCTGCTTGTTATGTCCTCAAAAAAGCTCCAGTAGCTTTGTCAAACATGATTTCCCTTTCATAAATCCGTGTTGACTTTGTCTAATCCCATTGATATTTTCTAAGTGTCCTTTATCACATCCTTTAGAATAGACTCCAGCATTTTCCATACTACTGATGTTAGGCTAACTGGTCTGTAATTCGCTGTTTCTCCCTTCCTCCTTTTTTAAACAGTGGGGCTACATTTGCCACCCTCCAATCTGCCAGGACTGTTCCAGAATCTACAGAATTTTGGAAGATGACAACCAATGCAGCCACTATTTCCACGGCCACCTCTTTTACTACCCTGGGATGTAGATTATCAGGCCCTGGGGATTTATTGACTTTCAGTCCCGTTAATTTCTCCAACACTATTGTTTTAGTAATAGTAAGTTCCTTCAATTCCTCCTTCTCACTGGAGCCTTGGTTCCCTAGCATTTCTGGGAAGTTGTTTGAATTTTCCTCCATGAAGACAGAACTAAAGTAGCTGTTTAATTGCTGTGTCATATCCTTGTTTTCTATTATAAATTCTCCTGTTTTGGACTGTAAGGGACGTATATTTGTCTTCACTAATGTTTTCCTTTTTTACATACTTATAGAAGCTTTTACAGTCTGCTTTTATGTTCCTTGTAAGTTTACTCTCATACTATATTTTTCCCCTCTTAACCAGTCTCTTGGCCCTCCTTTGCTGAATTCTAAACTGCTCCCAATCCTCGGGCTTGCTACTTTTTCTAGCAACTTTATATGACTCCTCTTTGGATCTAATACTATCTTTAATTTCTTTTGTTAGCCATTGTTGGACTGCTTTTTCTGCTGTGTTTTCATGCCAGAAAGGAATGTATAATTGTTTCAATGCATACATTTGTTCCTTAAATATTATCCATTGCCTAACCACTGTCATGCCTTTTAATGAAGTTCCTCAATCTATCTTAGCCAACTCGCGCCTCATACTTTCGTAGTTTCCTTTGTTTTGATTTAGGACCCTACTTTCAGATTGGACTACTTCACTTTCCACCCTAATGAAGAATTCTGTCATGTTATGGTCACTGTTCCCTAAAGGACCCCTTGCAACAAGATTATTAATTAACCCCTTCTCATTGCACATGGATACAAGGTGACCAAGGTTGGGAAATAAATATTCCAGGGTACACAACATTTTGAAAAGGCAGGCAGAATGGGAAAGGAGTAGAGGGTAGCCCTGATAATAAAGGATGACATAAGGACATTGGACCATAAGAAAAAGGAGCAGGAGTAAGCCATTCGGCCCATTGAGCCTGCACCACCATTTAAAAAGATCATAGAGCCTATAGTATGGGAAAAGGCCATTTGGCCCATCGTGTCCCTGCTGGTCAACAAGTGGCCATCCAGCCTAATCTCTTTTCTTACTCTTGATCAATAACCTTGTAGGTTGTGGCACCTCGAGTACATATTCAAGTATTTTTTAAATGTCATGACGTTTTCTGCTTCTACCACCCTTTCAGGCAGCAAGTTCCAGATTCCCACCACCCTCTGGGTGAAACAATTTTGTCTCAAATCCCCTCTAAACCTCCCATCTAAATTCATGCCACCCTTTATTTTATAGATCCTCAACTAAAGACGTTCCTATCCAATCTATCTAGACCCCTCATTATTTTATACACTTCAGTTAGGTCTCCCCTCAGCTTCCTCTGTTCCAAAGAAAACAACTCCAGCCTATGCAAAAATAAAAGTAAAAAACTGCAGATGCTGGAAATCCAAAACAAAAATAAAAATACCTGGAAAAACTCAGCAGGTCTGGCAACATCTGCGGAGAGGAACACACTTAACGTTTTGAGTCCGTATGACTCTTCAACACAACTAAGTAAAAAGTTCACTGTTGAAAATCCAAACACACTGCATCTTCTGGTTCCACTTTATCCACCCTGCTTGTTACATCCTTGAAGAGCTCTAATAAATTTGTCAAACACGATTTTCTATCTCTGCAACCACTTCCTTTACGCCCCTAGGATGCAGGCCATCAGGTCCAGGGGACTTGTCAGCCTTTAATCCCATTAGCTTTCTAGTGATCATGTGGCTGAATACAACATAAGGAGGCGTCTTTCCCGATTTAGTCAATGGGGAAACCATGTCTTTTGTTTCTGTTGAAAAATTTGAATTCCATCTTGGAAGAAAGGAAACTCTGCAAGAGTTGTTTAGCTCTCATGAGATTAAATCCTTCTTCTTTGTCACAGGAAACAGATGGTTATAACATCAGATCAGAATCCAGTCTAACCAACTTTCTTGACTTCTTTGAGGATGTGTCATCTCATTGGACTGTGGGGGTCCCTACAGTGTGGTATAAAACACTCAAAGTGTTCAATAAAGCTCCAAATGAACGGCTACTAGTTGGGCTTTGAAACCATGGAGCTCTGAAACTGGCTGAAAGATAGGAGATGAGGAGTACTGATTCAAGAAGCTGTGACAGTGTAGGGTGGGGTCCCCTAGGGATCAGTACTGTGACTGCTACTGTTTCTAGTTGGCATCGATGACTTAGATTCAGAATCTCAGTGAAAATTTGTCTAATATTTAGGAATGGCATAGAATTGTAAGTCAGCTTGTCAACTACAAAATAAATTGGACAAAATGTGCAAGTTGATGAAACAAATGCAGCTGAAATTTAAATTCAGAGCAAAATACTTTAAATGCTGTAAATAGTTTACATATCAGGCAGCATCTGTGGAGCGAAGTTAATGTTTCAGGTGTGGATCCTTCATCAGGACTGGGGAAATTAAAATTAAAATGGACAGGTGTAAGGTGCTCCACAGGAAAAGGAAGAATGTGAGGCAAGTCCTCATGGAAGGTATTGAACTAGGAATAACATTGAGAGATCCAAGGGTCTTGGTGGGGCTCAGTGCTTAACATGTCTGAACATTGCAGAACACTGAAACCTTGGTTTCCACTAGGGTCAGTCAGCTCCTTACCTCATTACAGGCTTAAATCAAAGTTGGATAAACGAGATGAACTCAAGAGGTGAGGTGAGAGTGACTGCACTTGACATCAAGGCAGCATTTGACCAAGTGTGGCATCAAGGAGCCCTAGCAAAACTGGAGTCAACAGGAATCGGGGGAAATCTAACCATCTCCCCTTGACATGCAGTCGCATTATCATCGCTAAACCCCCATCGTCAACGTCCCAGCAGTTACTGTTCACCAGAAACCAGCCATATAAATACTGTAGCTACATGAGCAGGTCAGAGGCTAGTAATTCTGCAGCAAGTAACTCATTTCCTGACTTCCCAAAGCCTGTCCACCATCTACAAGACTCAAGTCAGGAGTGTGATGGAATATTCTCCACTTGTCTGGACGAGTGCAGCTCCAACAACACTCAAGAAGCTCGATATAATCTAGCACAAACCAGCCCACTTGATTGGCACCCCATCCACCACCTTCAACATTCACTCCCTCCACCATGACGCACAGTAGCAGCAGTGTGTACCATCTACAAGATGCACTGCAGAAACTCACCAAGGCTCCTTTGACAGCACCGTCCAAACACACGACCTCTACCAATTAGAAGGACAAGGGAAGAAGATGCATGGGAACACCACCACCTGGAAGTTCTCCTCCAAGCCCCTTACCATCCTGACTTAGAAATATATCGCTGTTCCTTCACTGTTGCTGGGTCAAAATCCTGGAACTCCCTTCCTAACAGCACTGTGGATGTAGCTACACCACATGGATTGCAGTGATTCAGGAAGGCACCACTTTCTCAAGGGCAATTAGGGATGGACAATAAATGCTGGCCTAGCCAGCCACACCCACACCCCGTGAACAAATACATTTTTGAAAAAGCAGCAATCAACAAAGAGATATGAATACTTGACTACAGCCAAAGGAATGGAATACAGGCATGGTCACAGTGAGTGCATGGTGAGTTTCTTAGATCACATCTTGGTATTGTATAGAGAGGAGGCCTAATGTCAGAAATCTAAGTTATGAGGAAAGACTGACAAAACTTTAATATTTGCCCTCTGGATTTTGACGCCTGTGAAGTGATCTATTGAGGGATGTACGATAGTAAACAGTATTGATGAGTTAAATTAAGCAAATAAATTCAGATGAAATTGAGTGTAGGATTTGGAATTGGTTAGTAGAGTGATGTCAGAGTTTCTTCACACAGATTGGTCAGCACACGTAATCACAGAATAGTACATCACAGAAAGAGGTCACTCACCCCATCGAGACTCTTTAATAGAGCGATCCAGTGGGCCCCTTCTGGGTGCAGCTTTCCTCCCTCAAGTATTTATCCCATTTCCCTTTGAAGGCCACTTTTGAATCTGCATCCACTACTCTTATCCAGCTATGGATTTCAAAACCTAAACTGTTGTTGCATTAAAGTTTTCCCTCATGTCAACTCTAATTTTTTCCAATCATCAAATCTGTGCCCACTCATAATCAATCCTTCAGCCGTTGGAAACGGTTTATCTTTACTTACTCTTTCTAAACCGTTCATAATTTTAAACGCCTCCATCAAATTTCCTCTTAGCCTTCTCTACTCTAAAGGAGAACAACATTTATTCTAAACCATCTCCAAAGCCTTTATGCCCTTCCTAAAGTGTACTGCTCAGAGTTGGACATGATACTCTAGCTTGGGCCAAACCAGAGATTACGTAGATTTAGCATACGTTTTTGTATACTGTGGCACTTTTGTATACTTGGAAGTATATTGCTGTTCCTTCACTGTTGCTGGGTCAAAATCCTGGAACTCCCTATAAGACCATAAGACATAGGAGCAGAAATTAGGCCATTCGGCCCATCAAGTCTGCTCCGCCATTCAATCATGGCTGATAAGTTTCTCAACCCCATTCTCCCGCCTTCTCCCCGTAACCTTTGATCCCCTTACCAATCAAGAACCTATCTATCTCAGTCTTAAATACACTCAATGACCTGGCCTCCACAGCCTCCTGTGGCAATGAATTCCATAGATTCACCACTCTCTGGCTAAAGAAGTTTCTCCTCATCTCTGTTCTAAAAGGTCTTCCCTTTACTCTGAGGCTGTGCCCTTGGGTCCTAGTCTCTCCTACTAATGGAAACAGAAACATCTTCCCCAAGTCCACTCTATCCAGGCCTTTCAGTATTCTGTAAGTTTCAATCAGATCCCCCCTCATCCTTCTAAACTCCATCGAGTTTAGACCCAGAGTCCTCAAATGTTCCTCATATGTTAAGCCTTTCATTCCTGGGATTGTTCTCGTGAAATTCCTCTGGACCCTCTCCAGGGCCAGCACATCCTTCCTGAGATACGGGGCCCAAAACAGCTCTGTGGATGTAGCGACATCACATTGGATTGCAGTGATTCAGGAAGGCATAGTTTAGCATAGGTTTTTGTATACTGTGGATACACAGGTCGGTGTCAGCCATTCCTTTCAGTAGAAGATGCGTCCCCTTGCTTGTTTCTCCAGCTGCACCTCCCTAAGAAGACAGATCTCACTGATGACGGTGATGTAAATTTGGAGTCTCGATAGCTCACGTGATGCGATTGCAGATCTTTCCAGAAGGTCACTCTTGAGATTATCCATGAATGTTCCAACATTCCAAGTTGCAAAATTGGGTAGAGATAGAAAAAGCAAAGGAAGGAAGTCACTGGTGGGAGTAGTTTATATGCTCTCTGACAGCAGCTACACTATAGGACAGAGTATGCAGGAAGAAATAATGGGGGATTGTAGGAAAAGTGCCACAATAATCATGGATGACTTTAATCTACATATAAATTGGACAAATTAGATTGGCAAAGGTAGCCTGAAAGATGAGTTCATCGTGTAGTCTGGACAGTTTCTTAGAACAGCACGTTATAGAGCCAACCAGAGAGCAGGCTATTCTAGACTTGGCAATGTGCAGTGAGACAGGATTAATTAGTGACTTCATGGTAAAGGAGCCTCTGGATGGCAGTGATCATAACATGATTTGAATTTTGCATTCAGTTTGAGGGTGAGAAGAGTGGAGGCTAGTATTTTAAACCTTAAATAAAGGCAGTTACAAGGGTATGAGGACAGAGCTAGCTAAAGTGAACTGAGAAATTAGGTTGAAGGGTAGGACAGTAGAGATAAAGTAAGGGGAGATGGTGGCATATTGGTATTGTCACTGGACTGGTATTCCAGAGACCCAGGGTAATGCTTTGGGGATCCAGGTTCAAATCCCACCACGGCAGATGGTGAAATTTGAATTTAATAAAAAATCTGATGCTGATGGTGGTAAAAAAAATTGTCCTTTGGGGAAGGAAATCTGCTGTCTTTACCTGATTTGGCCTACATGTGACTACATCTGAGGCTAACTATTTTGTGTTCACTGTAGAAGACACAAAAAACATCCCAGAAATACTTGGAAATCAAGAGGTGAAAAGGTGGGCTATAATCACCAGGGAGAAAACTGTTAAAACTAAAGCCTGACAAGTCCCCAGGACCGGATGACCTGCATACTAGGGTCTTAAAAGAATATAAGAAATAGGAGCAGGAGTAGGCCATTCGGCCCCTCAAGCCTGCCCCGCCATTCAATAAGATCATGGCTGATCTGCCCCAGGCATCAACTCCTCATAGCCCTCAACTCAACATATTTCAAAAATCTATCTGCCTCTTCTTTAAATACTTTCAGTGATCTAGCCTCCACAGCTCTCTGGGGTAGAGAATTCCAGATATTCACTACCCTCTGAGAGAAGAAATTCCTTCACATCTCAGTTTTAAATGAGTGCCCCCTTATTCTGTAACTATGTCCCCTAGTTTGAGATTTCCCCCACTAGTGGAAACATCTTCTCAACATCTACCCTGTCAAGCCCCCTCAGAATCTTGTACGTTTCAATAAGATCACCCCTCATTCTTCTAAACGCTAATGAATAAAGGCCTAACCTGTATGGCCGTTCTTGATAAGTCAACCTCTTCATCCCAGGAACCAGCCTAGTGAATCTCTTTTGAACTGCCTCCAATGCCAGTATATCCTTTCTTAAATACGGGGACCAAAACTGTACACTACTCCAGGTGCAGCCTCACCAATACCCTGTACAGTTGTAACAAGACTTCCCTGTTTTTAAACTCTAACACCCTAGCAATACAGGCCAAAATTCCATTTGCCTTCTTAATTACTTGCTGTACCTGCATGCTAACTTTTTCTGTTTAATTCGAACCTGGGTCCCCAGGGCATTACCCTGAGTATCTGGAATACTAGTCCAATGATAATACCACTATGCCACCGCCTCCCCAACTCAACTACTTACAATTTATATCAATAACTTGAATGATGGGAGCAAATTTATGCTTGTTAAATTTGCTGATGATACAAGGATGGGTAGGAAAGCAAGTTGCGAGTTAGATACAAAGAGACAGCAAAGGAATAGATAGGTTAAGTGAATAGACAAAAATTTGGCCGATGGAGTATAATGTGGGAAAATGTGAAGTTGTCCACTTTGGCAGAAAGAATAGAAAATCAGTACATTGTTTAAATGCAGAAAGTTGCAGAGCTCTGCAGCACAGAGGGATCTGGGTGTCTTGGTATATGAATCACAAAAATTTAGTCTGCAGGTACAGCAAGTAATTAAGAAAGCAATAGGAATGTTGGAGTTTATTGCAAGGGGAATGGAATATAAAAGTAGGGAAGCTTTGCTAGTTGTACAGGTTGTTGGTGAGACCACATCTGGAGTACTGTGTACAGTTTGGTCTCCTTACTTAAGAAAGGATACAATTATATTAAAAGCAGTTCAGAGAAGTTTCATTTGACTCATTCCTGGGATGAAGGGGTTACCTTAGAAGGGAAGGTTGAACAGGGTAGGCCTGTATCCATTGGAATTTAAAAGATTGGGAGGTGATCCTATTGAAACATATAAGACCCTGAGGGGACTTACAGGGTGGAAGCTGAAAGAATGTTTCTCCTTGTGGGAGAGACTAGAACTAGGAGATACAGTTTAAAAATAAGGGATCTCCCATTAAGACAGAGATGAGAATTTTTTCTCTCAATGGGTTGTTAGTTTGTGGATTTCTCTTCTCCAGAGAGCAGTGGAGGCTGGGTCATTGAATATTTTAAGGCTGAGTTAGATAAATTCTTTATTGACAAGGGAGTGAAAGGTTATATGAGGTGGACAGGAGAGTAGAGTTGAGGCCACAATCAGATCAGCCATGACCTTATCAAATAGAGCAGGCTCGAGGGCACGAATGGTCTCTTCCTGATTCATATGCTCGTATGTGTGTAAAATTTAAAGTTTTCTTCCTTTGATCACAAAGGTGATCCTGCAGGGTGTCATTCCCCGGCCAGGAGAAAGTGGGACAACCTACTTTTAAGGCACCATTTCTAGCCCCTTCCCCATTTGGGTTGAGCAGAGGGTATCCTCTGTCCCAGCTATGGTGTCCAATGAACTTCATGCATTTGTCATCTCAGTGCAGATTCTTGATTAGTTATTCCCAGATTCATAGCCCTGTCCCAATTGCCAATTTTCCATCGCCACAGGACTTTGCAAAAGGATCCTGGTAGAAGCCTGCACGTGACTTTGTTTAATGCGGAGACTGTGGGGTGGAGTCATTGCCCATGAGCTTGACAGGTTGCTGGTCAGAAATATGTCGAACCACAATGACCAGGACCATCATGCCGCTGCAGCCTTCTCCCATCTTCGCAGCTAGTGAGACTCTCAATCTTCCTTCAACTGTTCTGGCTTTTGAGGACTCCATGGACGGCTCTACCAGGAGCAAGGAGCTCGCAAAAGCATTGCTCAAAGGATCGTCAAAGTTCATAAACCTCTCCACCAAATCAAGGTGACAATCCACAGAGGGATCCGGAATAGGATCTTAGATGCACTGTCAGAACTCCCCAATAGTATAAATGAAAGACTGATGACACTTCACCTACAGCTCAGCCATAATCAAAATGCCACCATTGTTGACTCCAATGATGATGTTATGCCCCAATGAAATCCTCATTGCTACCCCTTAGGAAGAACGAGTCATCTTTCTGGAAGACTTTTTTTTATTCACCCACGGGATGTGGGCTTCGCTGGCTGGGCCAGCATTTATTACCCATCCCTAGTTGCCCTTGAGAAGGTGGTGGTGAGCTGCCTTCTTGAACAGCTGCAGTCCAAGTGGTGTAGGTACACTCACAGTGCTGTTAGGGAGGGAATTCCAGGATTTTGACCCAGCAACAGTGAAGGAACGGTGATAAATTTCCAAATGAGGATGGTGAGTGGCTTGGAGGGGAACTTCCAGGTGGTGGTGTTACCATCTATCTGCTGCCCCTTGTCCTTCTAGATAGTAGTGGTCGTGGGTTTGGAAGGTGCTGTTGAAGAAGCCTTGGTGAATTCCTGCAATGCATCTTGTAGATGGTACACACTGCTGCTACTGTGCGATGGTGGTGGAAGGAGTGAATGTTTGTGGATGTGGTGCCAATCAAGCGGGCTGCTTTGTCCTGGATGTGTCAAGCTTCTTGAGTGTTGTGGGAGCTGCATTGATCCAGACAAATGGGGAGTATTCCATCACACTCCTGACTAGTGCCTTGTCGATGGTGGACAGGCTTTGGGAGTCAGGAGGTGAGTTACTCGTTGCATTTCCTAGCCTCTGACCTGCCCTTGTAGCCACAGTATTTATATGGCTAGTCCAGTTCAGTTTCTGGTCAATGGTATGTTGATAGTGTGGGATTCAGTGATGGTAATGCCATTGAACATCAAAGTGCGATGGTTGGATTCTTTCTTGTTGCAGATGGTCATTGCCTGGCACTTGTGTAGCACGAATGTTACTTGCCACTTGTCAGCCCAAGCTTGGATGTTGTCCAAGTCTTGCTGCATTTGGACATGGATTGCTTCAGTATCTGAGGAGCCGCGAATGGTGATGAACATCATGTAATCATCGGCGAAAATCCCCACTTCTGACCTGATGATGGAAGAGAGATCATTGATGAAGCAGCTGAAGATGGTTGGGCCGAGGACACTACCCTGAGGAACTCCTGCAGTGATGTCCTGGAGCTGAGATGACTGACCTTCAACAACCACAACCATCATCCTTTGTGCTAGGCATGACTGCAACCAGCAGGGAGTTTTCCCCTGATTCCCATTGACTCCAGTTTTGCTGGGGCTCCTTGATGCCACACTCTGCCAAATGCTGCCTTGATGTCAAGGGCTGTCATTCTCGCCTCACCTCAGGACTACAGCTCTTTTGTCCATGTTTGAACCAAGGCTGTAATAAGGTCAGGAGCTGAGTCACCCTGGCGGAACCCAAACTGGGCGTCAGTGAGCAGATTATTGCTAAGCTAGTGCCGCTTGATAGCATTGTTGATGGCCCCTTCCATTACTTTACTGATGATCGAGAGTAGACTGATGGGGCGGTAATTGGCCAGGTTGGATTTGTCCTGCTTGTGTACAGGACATACCTGGGCAATTTTCTACATAGCCGGGTAGATGCCAGTGTTGTAACTGTACTGGAACAGGTTGGCTAGGGGTGCGACATGTTCTGGAGCACAAGTCTTCAGCACTGTGCTAGAATATTGTCAGGGCCCATAGCCTTTGCAGTATCCAGTGCCTTCAGCTATTTCTTGATATCACGTGGAGTGAATCAAATTGGCTGAAGACTGGCATCTGTGATGCTGGGGACCTCCGAAGGATCATCCTTTGACACTTCTGACAGAAGATTGTAGCAAATGCTTCAGCCTTATCTTTTGCACTGATGTGCTGGGCTCCTCCATCATTGAGGATGGGGATATTGGTGGAGCCTCCTCCTCCAGTGAGTTGTTTAATTGTCCACCGCCATTCACGACTGGATGTGGTAGGACTGCAGAGCTGAGATCTGATCTGTTGGTTGTGGGATCGCTTAGCCCTGTCTAGCACTTGCTGCTTATGCTGTTCGGTACACAAGTAATCCTGTGTTATAGCTTCACCAGGTTGATACCTCATTTTTAGGTATGCCTGGTGCTGTTCCTGGCATGTCCCTCCTGCACTCTTCTTTGAACCAGGTTGATCCCCTGGCTTGTTGGTAATGGTAGAGTGGGGAATATGCCGGGCCATGAGGTTACAGATTGTGTTCGAATAGAATTCTGCTGCTGCTGATGGCCCACAGCACCTCATGATTGCTCAGTCGAGTTGCTAGACCTGTTTGAAATCTATCTCATTTAGCACGGTGGTAGTGCCACACAACACAATGGAGGGTATCTTCAATGTGAAGGCGGGACTTCATCTCCACAATGACTATGCGGTGGTCACTCCTACCGATGCTGTCATGGACAGATGCATCTGCAGCAGGCAGGTTGGTGAGGATGAGGTCAAGTATGTTTTTCCCTCTTGTTGGTTCCCCCACCTGCCGCAGGCCCAGTCTAGCAGCTATGCCATTTAGGACCCAGCCAGCTAGGTCAATAGTGGTGCTACCGAGCCACTCTTGGTGTTGGACATTGAAGTCACCAGAGTACATTCTGAGCCCTTGCCACCCTCACTGCTTCCTCCAATTGGTGTTCAAAATGGAGGAGTACTGACTCAAAAGCTTGGGAGGGGGTTGGGGGGGTGGCAGTAGGTGGTAATCAGCAGCAGGTTTCCTTGCCTGTGTTTGACCTGATGCATATCTATGTCCTCTTGAAGTTTATTTACCATCTTTTTCACTACTGCACATCAAAGATTCATGTCATCAGCAAATTACATAATTTTGCCCCGTACCGTGGAGTCCAGGTCCATTTATGTATGTATGCGTGCGTGTTGGGAGTGCGGTTTCTACACAGAGGGATGGAGCTGGAATTTGGATGCTGCAACATGTGTGTGGGGTGGGGAATGCAATGATGAGTGGTCTTTCTGGATAGATGAGTTAAGATGAATGGAATGGCTTTCTGTGTGCATATTTATCTGTAATCTAAACACCTACTAGTCTGTTTCGGATACTTGCAATGTGAGTTCAAGATAGGGAATGCAACAACTCTGAGGCTAAAAAGTCACTAGTTTACACAGTGATGATCACAGCTATCGTGGGTAACCTTTTCTCCAGGCTCATTACAGTAGCCATTTGCACTCTGCCCAGTGCCAGACTGTGATTAAACTCCAATGCACCACAGATGGATAACCCTTCGGAATCTCTACATGGCCTCTGTAATTAGCAGTATCGCTTTTGGCAACACATGTCCTGTCTGATCTACATGTAGTTGGTCTTGGAGCCAGCACTATGCATGGGACTGGGCGGAGAGAGGGGAGGCTGTTCCGTTCAGCACTCCTCCATTACAAAAGATACTCTTAACTTGTTAAATATGTCCTTCTGGGCATGTTACATATGAACATATGAATTAGGAGCAGAAGTTGGCCACTCGGCCCCTCGAGCTTACTCTGCCATTCAATGATCATAGCTGATCTGATTGTAACTTTAACCCCACATTCCCGTCTACCCCGATAACCTTTCACCGCCTTGTTAATCAAGAATCTATCTAGCTCTGTCTTAAAAATATTCAAGGACTCTACTTCCACTGCCTTTTGAGGAAGAGAATTCCAAAGACTCACGACCCTCTGAGAGAAGAAATTCCTCCTCATCTCTGTCTTAAATGAGTGACCCTTAAGTTTTAAACAGTGACCCCCTAGTTCTAGATTCTCCCACAAGAGGAAACATCCTCTCCACATCCACCCTGTCAAGACCCCTCAGCATCTTAAAGGATTCGATCAAGTCGTGGGTACAGGAGAGGCAGCAGGGGACCCGCGCGGCAGCAGAAGGGGCAGCGGGGTGAGCAGTGAAGGCTGGCGCGGGAGGGGCCGTGGGCAAGGGGAGGGGCTTTGCTGGCTGGCATGGCACAGGAAGTGCCATGGGAGCCAGAAGGGGAGGGGGCACAAGGGCCAGAGGGAGAGGGCTGGCATAAGCATTGCTTATTCTTTGGCATGTCCTATTTGAATTTTTTGCTCCTGGAGGTTTGGAAAGGCCCATTCTTGCTGTTGACTCGTTAATTAGAATTAGAAGTCCGGTATCTGCTAATGTGGACAGCATCAAAGTGATACAATATGAGCACAGACTTGAACTTTACACGTGGCCTAAGGCTGCACAGCAGAGCGACAAAAAGCTTGGAAATTGTTGTTAAAGTGTAGCAATTTTAACACCTGTTTAAATCTATAAGTGTTACATTGTCCTTTTAAAAATAAAAAATAAACATATTATTGGCCTCAGTGAGTTGCAGAATCTCCTACCTTTGCTCTTAGGAGAGTTACAAAGCCCAGCAATAATGTTTATTTTTGTATTTCAGGGAGAAATTCAAAGTTAAAGAGCGTGAGGAGATCTGGCAAAAAATAGAGGATCTGGCTCAACATAATCCTCAGGTATCAAAACATCATTCACCACCTCCCCATCCCATCCTCCGTCCCTGCTCCCTCCCACCCATCCTTACCCCCTCCTCCCTCTTCCTTACCCCCTCCTCCCTCTTCCTTACCCCCTCCTCCCTCTTCCTTACCCCATTCCTCACCTCCTTCCCACTCCTCCTCCTCCCTACTCCCTGCCCCCCACCACTCCACGCACTCCCCCCTAAGTCATGAGACAAGGAGGTTTATGGAGGTAATTCAAGAGTTTAGGACCTAGGCAACTAAAGGCATGGCCATCAGTGGTAGACCAATTAAATTGGGATGCTCATGAGGTGGGAATTAGATAAGTGTAGATATCTCTGAGGGTTAGGAGGCTGCAGGAGGTTATATTGATAGGGAGAGGCCATGGAACGATTTGAAAACGATGAGTATTTTAAGATTGAGGTGTTGCTTAACTGAACCAGTGTAGTTCAACGAGGACAGGGATAATGGGTGTGCTTGGTGACTGAACATCCACAGCTCTCTGGGGTAGAGAATTCCAAAAATTCACAACCTTTTAAATGAAGAAATCTCTCCACATCTCAGTCTAGATGGCAGATCCCATGTTCTGAGACCCTAACCCCTAGTTCTAGACTCCCCAATCAGTGGAAAAATCCTCCCAACATCGATGCAGTCAAGCCCCTTAGAAATGTATGTGCCAATAAGAAATTACATTCTTCTAAATTCTATGGAATATAGATCTAGTCTACTCAATGTCTCCTCATTGCACATTCCCCTCATCCCAGTAATTGATCTAACCCTTTGTTGCACTCTCTCTAAATCAGATATATCCCGCCTTAGGTAAACAAAAACATGGGGAACAAAAGTCCTCTGGCGTATTCTGCATGACAACGCCTCGACCAATCATTCTTGCATCTGTCCTGATGAGTGTAAGACTAAAATCTTCCACAGCATTCCTCTCTTTTCAGCAGTACTACACTACAAACCTTCCTCCAGTCTGAGAAACATCCAATAACCACTACCCTCTGTTTCTTGTCATTCAGCCAATTTCATATCCATGTTGCCGCTGTCTCTTTAATTCCATGAGCTATAACTTTTGCTCACAAGTCTGTTGTGCGGTACTGTATCCAAATGCCTTCTGGAAGTCCATGTACACCACATCAAGAGCATTACCCTCATCAACCCTCTCTGTTACCTCTGTAAAAAAACTCTAGCCTGTTAGTTAAACACAATTTTCCCTTGAGAAATTCATGTTGGCTTTCCTTAATTAACCCTCTTTTGTCCTTGTGACTATTAACTTTATCCCGAATTATTGTTTCTAGAAGTTTCCTCACCATCAAAGTTAAATTGACTAGCCTGTAGTTGCTGGGCTTATCTTAACAGAATCTCACAGTGCAGAAGAGGCCCTTCGGCCCATCGAGTCTGCACCGACACGTGAGAAACACCTGACCCACCTACCTAATCCCATTTACCAGCACTTGGCCCATAACCTTAACAAGGGTATAATGTTTGTAATTCTCCGGTCCTCTGGAACCACCCCTGAAGTTAAGGAAGACTGGAAAATTATGGCCAGTGCCTCTGCAATTTCCATTCTTGCTTCCCTCAGTATCCTTGGATACATCTCATCTGGCCCTGGTGATTTATCAACTTTAAGTACAGACAGCCTATACAAAATTCCTCATTATCAATTCTAAACCCTTCAAGTGTCTAAATTGCCTCCTTTTTCGCCTGTGTAACGTCATCTTCCTTGCTAAAGACATGCTAAGTTTTCATTTAATACCTTAGCCATGCCCTCTGTCTTCATGGGCAGAAGGAAGTACAGGAGCGGGCGCGTGGAGGCACGCCTCCGATCGGCGCCCCCGGTTGTGGGGGGGCATCACCATTTTACGTGGGCGGGCCAATTAAGCCTACCCGGTGTGACGTCCGCCACGCTCCCTGTAGTTGGGGGGGGGGTGGTGAGATTCCCTGAGCCGCGAAAGAGTGCACTCATCTCCCTGAGGCTAAGTGCTGCCTCAGGGAGATCGGCTCCAAACATAAAAATGGAAAAATAAAATTTCCCTGACATGTCTGCTCAAGTGACACTGTCACATGATTTGGGACATGTTCATCACTTTTAGCTAAACTTTTATTAAATTTTTAAAAACCTACATGAAACCTCATCCCGCCCGTGGTTGAAGTTTCATGCTTTCTCTGAAGCCCGCCAGGGCTCCCAGCCTGCCCGTCAACCTTAAGGTTGGACGGGCAGGTTCATCATTGATGTTAATGAGTTTGTCAATGGCCTCAACAGGTCAGCGGGCACACAGCTAATTCAGCTGAGCCCCCACCGACCTGAAAATTGAAATGACGCGGGGTGACATCGGGAGTTCCGCCTGACGTCACCCCACATCATTTTACATGTCGGCAAGCAGGCCCCAACCCCGCTCACCAACCGGAAAATCCTGCCCCATGTGTAAGTCCCCTTTTTGGTCCCTAATCAGCTACTCCTTTTACCACACTTTTTCTATTTATATTCCTATAGCAGACTTTGGAAATCCCTTTTACGTTAGTTGCCAGTCTCTTCATACTCTTTCTTTGCTTCTCTTTTCTGCTTTTACACATCCTCTCTGAATCTTCTATATTCAGCCTGGTTCTTCGTTGAATTATCCAACTGACAAAAGCAGACTTTTTCCCCTTCTCTATCTCTCTTGTCAGTCAGGGAGCTCTGGATTTGTTTGCTTACTTTATCACTTTGTGGGAATATACCTTGAGTGCCTGAACTATCTCTTTTTTAAAAGTAGCCCATTGTTCAGTTACCGATTTTCCTGCCAACCTTTGACTCAATTTTTTCTGCCCAGATCCATTCTTACCCCATTGAAGTTGGCTTTCCCCCAGTTAATCATTCTGGATTGTTCTTCGTCCTTTTTCATAGCCAGCCTAAATCTTATGAAAGAATGATCAGTGTCCCCTCAATGTTCTCTGACTGACACTTGGCCTACTTGGCCGACCTCGTTCCCAAGAACCAGGTCTAGAGTGCCTCCCTTCTCATTGGACTGGACACATACTGCTGTAGAAAATTCTCCTGAACACAAGCTATGAACTCTTGCCCCTCTCTGCCCTTTAAACTACTGCTATCCCTGTCTATATTCAGGTAAGTAAAGGCCCCCATTATAACTAGCTCATAATTATTCCACCTCTGTAATTTCCTTATACATTTGTTCTTTTACAACCTTCCCACTAGTTGGTGGCCTGTAGACTACACAGAACAATGTAATTTTATCTTTTTTGTTCCTTAGCTTAAGCCAAATAGATTCTGTACTTCACTCCTCTGGGATATTCTTTCCAGCACTGCAATGCTCTCCTTAATACCACCAGCTTTCCCCCTTTCTTCCTTTCCTATCTTTCCTGAACACCTTGTACCCAGAAATATTTAACACGCAGTTCTGCCCTTTTTTGAGCCAGGGCTCTGTTATAGCCACAACGTCATATGGCAATCTGCACCTTAACTCACCAATCTTAATTGCCGCACTCCGTGCATTCATGTACATAAGCAGTAATCCTGAGTTATTATCCTGAGTTAGTCTTTATTACTTCCTCCCTTATTCTGACCCCACTTATTAACTTACTATTCCCTATTCTATGCTATCTATCTCCCAGTATACTATTCCTCTCTGATATTATCTCCTGGGTTCCACATCCCTGCCAAGTTAGGTTAAATCCTTCCCAATAGCACTAGCAAAATGTCCCGCAAGGAACTCAGTCCAGCTCTGTTCTGGTGCAATCCATTCAGCCCAGAATCTGTCCCAAGAACCTAAAGCCCTCCCTCCTGCATCATCTTTCCAGCCACACATTCATCTGTCTTATCATCCTATTTTGATACTCACTTGTGCATGGTATGGGAGTATTCGGAGATTACTACTTTTGAGATCCTGCTTACTAGTTCCCTACCTATCTCCCTCAATTCTGACTGTAGGACCAGATTTCTCTTTCTATCTGTCGTTCATACCAATGTGGACCATGGCTGCTGGTTGTTGACCCTCCCACCCTGGGGCGCTGTGAAGCCGTTCAGTAACATCCTTGACCCTGGCACCAGGAAGGCAGCACGCCATCCTGGATTCACGCCTGTAGCCACAGAAACACCTATCTATTTACCTATCGAATCTCCTATCACTATTGCTCTTCCAGTCTTCCTTGTATGCCACTGTACAGCTGAGCCACCTGTAGTATCATGGACTTGGCTCTGGCTGCACTCTCCAGGTGAACCATCACCCTTCCGTGTTAAGAATTGAATGCTGGTTGGAGAGTGGGATGCACTCGGGAGACTCCTGTACTATCAACTGTTCCTTTGTAACTGGTGGGTCACCCATCCCCTTTCTCCCTGCATACTCTTAAGCTGCAGGTGGCAGTATTGATTATGTAGTTAATACTACTATTAATAAACTTGTACAAATACTAATAAACCCTATATAATAAAGCTTATTTTTAAAAAAAGATAAGACTTACCAGCTACTCCCTTTAGTCTCAGTCCCTAACTTTGGAGAAAGGGAAACCCAGTAGCAATACTCACCGACCAATCACCTCATGGCTTTCCTGTAATGTCACTGTTTCATTTTTTCTTTCCTGCTTATTTGAAACTCAAGGGCACCCTGGACATGCCTGCTGCTGCTTTAGGTAAGTACTAGGCCCTGATCCTGGGCCTCAATTTTCACATTTCTGCTTTAATCCTTTTCAGTCCAGTGCGTACACTGAGTGCTCAGCTATCAGCCCCGTGTTCTCCATGGAGACAGAGACTCCCACTACCGAGGATATCCAGCTGTTGAAGAAGGCTGTAGAGACTGAGGCTGTTCAGGTAATGTCACAGCTTCTACAATCTAACAGAGTAACATGATACTGCAGGGTTACACTCCCTGGCTGCCTCACTTAGTATACACAACTCCATAGCGTGAATGTCACACATTTGATTCCTCATTTCTGCTTCATTAGCTGATTGCTATTCTCTAGATAAGGTGGGGGAGGGAGTCGCACAGAGAATTTCTATTGCTGGCGTCTGGTGAGGATTCCACCACCATATGCCTGCCATCAGAACAGGATGCCAGCAATAGTACTGAAGACCTGTGCTCCAGAACTAGATTGTCCCCATCCAAGTTATTCCAGAACCAGCTGCAACACTGGCACTTGCCCAGCAATGTGGAAAATTGCCTGGGCATGCCCTGTCCATAAAAGGCAGGACAAATTCAACCCAGCCAATTACCGTCCCAGCTCTCAATCATCAGCAAAGTGATGGAAAGTGTCTTCAACAATGCTACCAGGCAGCATTTACTCAGCAATTACCTGCTCACTGACACTCAGTTTGGGTTCCACCAGGGCCACTCAGCTCCTGACCACATTACAACCTTAATACAAACATGGACAAAAAAGCTGAACTCCAGAGGTGAGGTGAGAGTGACTGCCCTTGACATCAAGGCAGTATTTGACCAAACGAGGCATCAAGAAGCCCTAGCAAAACTGGAGTCAATGGGAGTCGGGGGGGGGGGGAAATCTCTCCGCTGGTTGGAGTCATACCTAGCACAAAGAAAGATGGTTGTGGTTGTTGGAGGTCACTCATCTCAGTTCCGGGACGTCACTGCAAGAGTTCCTCAGGGCAATGTCCTAGGCCCAACCATCAATGACCTTTTTTCCATCATAAGGTCAGAAGTGGGGTTGTTCGCTGATGATTGCGCGATGTTCAACACCATTCACAACTCAACAGAAACTGAAGCAGTCCAGGTCCAAAGGCAGCAAGACCTGGACAATATCCAGGCTTGGACTGACAAGTGGGAAGTAACATTCGTGCCACACAAGTGTCAGGCAATGACCATCTCCAACAAGAGAGAATCTAACCATTAGCATACTCTATGACATCACCATCACTGAATCCTCCACTATCCACATCTTGGGGGTTATCATTGACCAGAAACGGAACTGGACTAGCCATATATGGGCTTTTCTACCTTTCTTCAGAAGGAAGAGCAGTGGCCTTGGTAAGTAGGACCTGGTGAGTAAATTAGAAAAGTGTAACATTTTTAAACAAGTAGCTATACTTGGATTTAACTGAGAAGCGGAGTAATAGGGGAAATTTAGGGCCAATATAATGAAGTAATATAAATAATCCAAAGTAGAATAAAGTTAATGTAAGGAAAGTAGAGTGAAGACATGGCAGGGCAGCTCAGTCAAGTGGAAAGCGTGTCCTGTAATATGTGCGAAGTCATGGACGCTACCGGTGCCCTAGATGACCACATGTGCAGGAAGTGCTGCCAGCTGCAGAAACTTGAGCTCCAGATTTCAGAGCTTGAGCGGCAGATGGAGTCACTGTGGCGCATCCACAAGGCTGAGAGCTACGTGGATAGCACGTTCAGAGAGGTGGTCACACCGCAGCTGAAGGGCCTGGAGACAGAGAGGGAATGGCTGACTACCAGACAGTCCAAGGGGAGTTGGCAGGTAGTGCAGGAGTCCGCCGGGGTCCCACTCACCAGTCGGTTTTCTGTTTTGGAAGCTGGTGAGAGTGCTGGTTCTTCAGAGGAGTGCAGTCGGAGCTACGTTTGTGGGACCACGAGTGACTCGGCTATACAGGAGGGGAAGAAGAAAAAGGAAAGAGTAATAGTGAGTTGGGATTCATTGGTTATGGGAACAGACAGGCGTTTCTGTGGCCGTAGACGTGGCTGCAGGCTGGTATGTTACCTCCCTGGTGCCAGGGTCAAGGATGTCACTGAGTGGCTGCAGGACATTATTCTGGGGGAGGGTGAACAGCCAGAGGTCGTGGTCCACATTGGGCAGGACCTCAAATGTAGTAACCTCCGGATTACTCCCAGTGTCACATGCTAGTGAGTACAGAAATAGGAGGATGAGGCAAATGAATATATGGCTGGAAAGATGGTTCAGGAGGGAGGGCTTTAGATTCCTGGGACATTGGGACTGGCTCTGGGGGAGGTGGCACCTGTACAAGCCAGAAGGATTACAGCTGAACAGAGCCGAAACTGAGTTCCTTGCGGGGCGTTTTGCTAGTGCTGTTGGGAGGGTTTAAATTAACTCGGCAGGGGTGTGGGAACCAAGAGAAAATATTAGAGAGGAATACCAAGGTGCACAAAATACTGGGAGGGACAGATAGCACTAGTATAGTCAATAGTAAGTTAATAGGTGAAGTCGGGGTGAGGGAGAAGGTAACAAAATCTAAATCAGGGTTACTATGCGTATATGTGAATGCACGGAGTATAGTAAATAAGATTGGGGAGTTACAGGTGCAGATTGCCATGTGGAAATATGATGATGTGGCGATAACAGAGACATGGCTCAAGGGAGGGTAGAACTGGGTGTTAAATATTCCTGGGTACAAGGTGTTCAGAAGAGATAGGAAAGGAGATGGGCTGGTGGTATTGGTTAAGGAGAGCATTGCAGTGCTGGAGAACGGGGAAGTCCTGGAGGGTTCAAGGACAGGGTCAATTTGGCTAGGGCTAAGGAACAAAAAGAGTGCAAATACATTGCTCAGTATAGCCTATAGGCCACCAACTAGTGAGAAGGATGTAGTAGAATAAACCTGCAGGGAAATTACAGAGAAATGCAGACATTATAGAGTAGTTATAATGGGGGACTTTAATTACCTGAATGTAGACCAGGACAGTGGTAGGGTAAAGGGGCAAAAGTTCCTTGATTGTGTTCAAGAGAATTTTCTACAGCAGTACATGTGCAATTCAACAAGAAAAGACGCACTGTTGGACCTGGTTCTTGGATATGAGGTGGGCCAAGTAGATCAAGTGTCAGAGGGAGAACATTTAGGAGAAAGGGATCATTATATCATATGTTTTAGGATGATGAAAGGAAAGGACAATAGGCAATCCAGAGTAAAAATAATTAACTGGACAAGAGCCAACCTCGATGGGGCAAGAACGGAGCTGGGCCAGATAGATTGGAACAAAAGATTGGCAGGGAAAACTGTAGCTAAACAATGGGCTATCTTCAAAAAAGTATTCGTTCGGGCACAGTCAAGGTATATTCTATCTAAAGGGAAAGGTAGGCATAACAATCCTAAGCTCCCTGGATGAAAAAGGAGATAGAAATTAAGATAAAGAAAAAGTGTGCTTATGACAGGTGTCAGGTGAAAAATACAATTGAGATACAAGTGGAATGTGGAATACAGAAGGAGAGGTGAAAAAGCATATTAGAGAAGCGAAGAGGAGTTATGAGAAAAGACTGGCAGCCAACATAAAGGGGAATCCCAAAGTCTTCTACAGGCATATAAATAGCAAAAGGGTGGTAAAAGGAGGAGGAGGGCCGATTAGGGACTAAAGGGGAATTTACACATGGATGAAGGGGCCATGGCTGAGGTATTAAATGAATACGTTGCAACCACCCTTACCAAGAAGTAGATGCTACCCAGGCCATGGTGACAGACGAGGAAACTCTGTCAGGAGAAGGGTTTAAAATTGATGAGCAAGTGTTGAATACACTCGGTAATTGAAGTTGACACGGCACTGGGACCAGATGAGAGGTATCCAAGGATATTGAAGGAAGTGAGTAGACATTTCAGGGGCACTGGCCGTAATTTTTCAGTCTTCCCTAAACTCGGGATGTGCCAGAAGAATGGAGAATTGCAAACATTACGCCCTTGTTCAAAAAAGGTTGTAAGGATAAGCCTAGCAATTACAGACTAGTCAGTTTAACTTCAAGATTCTAGAAACAATTATTTGGGATAGAATTAGAAAAATATGGGTTAATAAGGAAGAGCCACCTTGGATTTATATAGAGGAAATCGTGTTTAACTAACTTGCTGGAGTTTTTTGAAGAGGTAACAGAAAAGGTCGATGAGGGTAATTCTGTTGATGTGGTGTACATGGATTTTGAAAAGGCATTTGATACAGTGCCACACAACAGACTTGTGAGAAAAGTTATTGCTCGTGGAATAAAAGGGGACAGTAGCAACGTGGATATAAAATTGGCTGAGTAATAGGAAACACAGAGTAATGGTCAATGGATATTTTTCGGGCTAGAGGAGTGGAGTTCCCCAGGGATCGGTATTGGGGCCCCTGCTTTTCCTAATGTGTATTAATGATATTGGTGTGCCGGGGACAATTTCAAGGTTTGTGGATGATATGATGCTTGGGAGTGTTGTAAACTGCGAGGACAGTGTAGAACTTCAAAAGGGCATAGACAAGTTGGTGAAGTGGGCAGATAGGTAGTAGATGAAGTTCGATGCAGAGAAGTGTGAGGTGATGCATTTTGGTAGGAAGAACATGGACAGACAATATAAATAAGGGTGAAATTTTGAAGGGGTGGCAGGACAGATGGAGAGAACAGTTAATAAAGCACATAGTATCCTGAGCTTTATTAATATGGGCATAGAGTACAAGAGCAAAGAGGCTATGCTGAATTTATGTAAGATGCTCGTTAGAACTCAGCTGGAGTACAGTTCTGGGTGCCACGCTCTAGGAAGGATGTGAACACATTGGAGAGAGTGCAGAAGAAGTTTATAAGAATGGTTCCAGGGTTGAGAAACTTCAGCTATGAGGATAGCTTGGAGAAGTTGGGACTGTTTTCCTTGGAGAGAAGGAGGCTAAGATGAGATTTGATATAGATGTTCAAAATCATGAGGGGGCTGGAGAGAGTAGATAGGAAGAAGCTGTTCCCACTCGTAAAAGGATCAAGCACGAGAGGGCGCAGATTTAAAGTGATTTGCAAAAGAAGCAAATGTGACATGAGAAAAAACTTTCTCTGGAAGGTACTGCCTGGAAGTGTGGTGGAGGCAGGTTCAAGCGAGGCACTCGAGGGCATTAGATGATTTATTTGAATAGAAATAATGTGCAAGGGTACAGGGAAAAGGCAGCATAATGGCACTAGGTCATAATGCTCATTTGGAGAGCTGGTGCATATATGATGGGCCGAATGGCCTGTGCCGTTAAGATTCTGTGATATAAATACTGTGGCTACAAGAGCAGGTCAGAGGCTAGGAATCCTGTGGCAAGTAACTCATTTCCTGGCTTCCCAGAGTCTATCCACAATCTACAAGGTACAAGTCAGGAGTATAGTGGAATACTCTCCACTTGCCTGGATGAGTGCAACTCCAACAGCATTCGAAGCTTGACACTATCTAGGACAAAGCTTGATTGACACCCCTTCCACAAATATTCACTCACCCCACCACTGACGCACAGTAGGAGCAGTGTTTACCATCTACAAGATACTCTGCAGAAACTCATTGAGGCTCCTTAGGCAGCACCTTCCAAACCCACGACCACTACCGTCTAGAAGGACAAGGGCAGCAGATGCATAGGAACACCATCGCGTGGAAGTTCCCCTCCAAGCCGCTCACCATCCTGACTGGGAAATAAATATATTGCCATTCCTTCACTGTCGCTGGGTCAAAATCCTGGAACTGTGGGTGTACCTACACCACATGGACTGCAGCGGTTCAAGAAGGCAGCTCACCACCATCTTCCCAAGGGCAATTAGGGATGGGCAATAAATGTTTGTCTATCCAGTGATACATGCGACCCAAGAACGAATAAATAAGTAAATTTCAGTTTCTGGTGAATGGTAACCCTCAGAATGATGACATTTTATTCATTCACGGGATGTGATTGTTGCTAGCTAGGCCAACATTTATTGGCCATCCCTAATTGCTCTTGTTCAGAGGGCATTTAAGAGTCATACACAGGCTGGACCAGGTAAGGATGACGGATTTCCTTCCTTAAAGAACATTAGTAACTCAGATGGGTTTTTACGACAATCAGCAATGGTTTCATGGTCATCATGAGACTTCTTATTGAATTCAGATTTCACCATCTGCCATGGTGGGATGCGAGTCCAGGGTCTCTGGAACATGAGTCCCGTGACAATGCCACTATGCCACTGCCATTCACCGATGGTAATGATATTGAATGTCAAGGGACGATAGTTGTATTCTCTCTTGTTGGATATGGTCATTGCCTGGCATTGTGTGGCATGAATGTTACTTACCACTTATCAGCCAAGCCTGTATATTGTTCAGATTTTGCCGCATATGGACATGGACTGCTTCAGTATCTGAGGAGTCACAAATGGTGCTGAACATTGTGCAAACATCAGCGAACATGCCCACTTCTAATCTTATGATGTAGGAAAAGTAATTAATTAAGCAGCTGAAGATGTTTGGGCCTGGTACACTACCCTGAGGAACTCCTGCATCGATATCCCAGGGCAGAGATGATTGACCTTCAACAACCACAACCATCTCCCTTTGTGCTAGGTATGACTTCCAACCAGTGGAGAGTTTTCCCCTGATTCCCATTGACTCCAGTTTTGCTAGGGCTCCTTGATGCCACATTAGGGGAGGCGATAGCACAGTGGTGTTATCGCTGGATTGGTAATCCAGGTACCCAGGGTAACGCTGGGTTCGAATCCCACCACAGCAGATGGTGGAATTTGAATTCAATAAAAATCTGGAATTAAAGGTCTAACGATGACCTGTTTGGCATGCAAGTAATCCTGTGTTATAGCTTCACCAGGTTGACACCTCATTTTTAGATATGCCTGGTGTTGCTCCTGGCATGCCCTCCTGTACTCTTCATTGAGCCAGGGTTGATCCCATGGCTTGTTGGTAATGGTAGAGTGGGGGATATGCCAGGCCATGAGGTTACAGATTGTGTTTGAGTACAATTCTGCTGCTGCTGATGGCCCAAGGCGCCTCGTGGATGCCCAGTCTTGAGTTGCTAGGTCTGTTCGAAATCTATCCCATTTAGTACCACATGATGGAGGGTATCCTCAATGTGAAGGGAGGACTTTGTCTCCACAAGGACTATGCAGTGATCACTCCTACCTATACTGTCATGGACAGATGCATCTACGGCAGGCAGGTTGGTGAGGATAATGTCAAGTTTGTATTTCCCTCTTGTTGGTTCCCTCACCACCTGCCGCAGACCCAGTCTAGCAGCTATGTCCTTTAGGACTTGGCCAGTTTGTTCTGTAGTGGCGCTAGCGAGCCACTCTTGGTGATGGACATTTGAAGTCCCCCACCCAGAGTACATTCTGTGCCCTTGCCACCCTCAGTGTTTCCTCCAAGTGATGTTCAACATGGAGGAGTACTGACTGATCAGTTGAGGAAGGGCGGTACGTGGTAATCGGCAGGAGGTTTCTGTGTCCATGTTGACCTGATTCCATGAGACCTCGGAGTCGATGTTGAGGACTCCCAGGGCAACTCCCTCCCGACTGTATACCACTGTGACGCCACCTCTGCTGGGCCTGTCCTGCTGGTGGGGCAGGACATATCCAGGGACGGTGATGGTGGTGCCTGGGACGTTATCTATAAAGTATGATTCCATGAGGATGACTATGTCAGGTTGTTGCTTGACTAGTCTGAAAGACAGCTCTCCCAATTTTGATACAAACCCCCAGATGTTAATAAGGAGGACTTTGCAGGGTTGACAGGGCTGAGTTTGCCATTGTCATTTCCGATGACTTGATCAATGCCCAGTGGTCCGTCCAGTTTCGTTCCTTTTAGACTTTGTAGCCATTTGATAAGCCATTTCAGAGTCAACCACATTGCTGTGGGTCTGGAGCCACATGTAGGCCAGACCAGGTAGGTGGCAGATTTCCTTCCCTAAAGGACATTAGTGAACCAGATGGGCCCTTACAACAATTGAAGATAGTTTCATGGTCACCATTCCTGAGACTATCTTTCAATTCCAGATTTATTAATTGAATTTAAATCCCACCAGCTGCCATGATGGGATTTGAACCCCAGTTCCCAGAGTATTAGCCTGTGCCTCTGGATTACTAGTCCAGTGAGCAGTAGTTCAGCCTAGAGGTTTTATGCATGTTAAATGTTGAAGTGAACATCAATTCCTGCCTTTCCTTGGCTAAAACTGCAGCATTGAGTCACTTTGCTGGGCTGAGAGTCACAGCAGAATGATAGAGTCTCAGTAAACACTGGTCCTAATTAATAGTGATGGAAAGCCCCAGTCCTGTTAATACTGACTGTAAACTCCTGTTTCTCCAGGTGAAGAAGGAAATAAAGAAAGAGAAGGCTTTATTACGCCGGAAGTCAGACCTGCCTCAGGATGTGTACACTATAAAGGCCCTTGAAGCACACAAGCGGCCAGAGGAGTACCTCAGCTCGAACCAGGAGGCTCTCTGACGGGCTCCAGTCCCAGGATGTTAGCAGAGCCGCTCTCTGTCAGTGTAAAGCATAGAATGAACTGTTGATCAGTGTTTATGTAAAGCTGCATCCATTCTTTTGTAACCTGCTTCTTTTAAGTTTTCCCCCTTTGCTGTTGTTTCTCCCCCGAACCCACCACCCCAGTCAGTTTCTGTCTGTCGGTTGGATTGGTTTATGTTGGACTAAGGTGGAATAAAAACACAGTGGACAATAGCAAGCCTAAAACACCCAGAGACAGAAAAAAAGGAAACAGCTGCAAATGCCCAGAGATGATGTGGCCTCCACTCTCCCCTGTGACTGTGTCTAGTCTAGGGGTGGCCTCCACTCTCCCCTGTGACTGTGTCTAGTCTAAGGGTGGCCTGCACTGTCCCCTGTGACTGTGTCTAGTCTAAGGGTGGCCTGCACTGTCCCCTGTGACTGTGTCTAACCGAGAGGTGGCCTGCACTCTCCCCTGTGACTGTGTCTAGTCTAGGGGTGGCCTGCACTCTCCCCTGTGACTGTGTCTAGTCTAGGGGGTGGCCTGCACTCTCCCCTGTGACTGTGTCTAGTCTAGGGGTGGCCTGCACTCTCCCCTGTGACTGTGTCTAGTCTAGGGGGTGGCCTGCACTCTCCTCTGTGACTGTGTCTAGTCTAGGGGGTGGCCTTTACTGTCCCTGTGACTGTGTCTAGTCTAGGGGGCGACCTTTACTGTTCCTGTGACTGTGTCTAGCCTAGGGGGAGGCCTGCACTCGCCCATGTGTCTAGTCTAGGGTGTGACCTACACTCCCCCCTGTGACTGTGTCTAGTCTAGGGGGTGGCCTGCACTCTCCCCTGTGACTGTGTCTAGTCTGGGGGTGGCCTGCACTGTCCCCTGTGACTGTGTCTAGTCTAGGGAGTGACCTTTACTGTCCCAGTGACTGTGTCTAGCCTAGGGGGTGACCATTACTGTCCCAGTGACTGTGTCTAGCCTAGGGGGTGGCCTGCACTCTCCTCTGTGACTGTGTCTAGTCTAGGGGGTGGCCTGCACTCTCCTCTGTGACTGTGTCTAGTCTAGGGGGTGACCATTACTGTCCCAGTGACTGTGTCTAGCCTAGGGGGTGGCCTGCACTCTCCTCTGTGACTGTGTCTAGTCTAGGGGGTGGCCTGCACTCTCCTCTGTGACTGTGTCTAGTCTAGGGGGTGGCCTGCACTCTTCCCAGTGACTGTGTCTAGCCCGGGCATGGCCTGCACTCTCCCCTGTGACTGTGTCTAGCCTAGGGGGTGACCTGCACTCTCCCCTGTGACTGTGTCTAGTCTAGGGGGTGACCATTACTGTCCCAGTGACTGTGTCTAGCCTAGGGGGTGGCCTGCACTCTCCTCTGTGACTGTGTCTAGTCTAGGGGGTGGCCTGCACTCTCCTCTGTGACTGTGTCTAGTCTAGGGGGTGGCCTGCACTCTTCCCAGTGACTGTGTCTAGCCCGGGCATGGCCTGCACTCTCCCCTGTGACTGTGTCTAGCCTAGGGGGTGACCTGCACTCTCCCCTGTGACTGTGTCTAGCCATGAGGTGGCCTGCACTCTCCCCTGTGACTGTGTCTAGCCCGGGCGTGGCCTGCACTCTCCCCTGTGACTATGTCTGGTCTAGGGGGTGACCTTTACTGTCCTTGTGACTGTGTCTAGCCTAGGGGTGGCCTGCACTCTCCCCTGTGACTGTGTCTAGTCTAGGGGGTGACCTGCACTCTCCCCTGTGACTGTGTCTAGCCGAGAGGTGGCCTGCACTCTCCCCTGTGTCTAGTCTAGGGGGTGGCCTGCACGCTCCCCTGTAACTGTGTCTAGCCTAGGGGGTGGCCTGTACTCTCCCCTGCAACAATGTCTAATCTGCGGGTTGTCTGCACTGTCTCTGTGACAGTGTCTAGTCTAGAGTTTACCCTCACTGACTGTCCAGCCATCCACCTCTGACTTTATTGTGGGTTGAGTAGCCCATTGTCTGTTGAGAATTGAATGGTTTTGTTTTGTACAAATTAATGTAAAGGCTGAAATGTAGATTTGCAGAGCTGGCATTGAGTACCTGGCAGTGCTCAGTGCTCTTTTTGTATTCTGTTATGCTTCTCTCAGGTTTCACCCTTTCTCTCCTAAAGGGTTTCGCCTAATGCTGTAGTATGATTCTACAGGTGTCTGCTATCCTCTAGTCCCTCGCCAAGTGCACAAGCAGCCATTTAGTGCAGTCAGGCTGTTCGACCATAGGATTCATCGCAATCTGCCCTGTCTACCACAGCACTTTTCGGGATAGCAAGTGGGAGAAGCATGGCTGATATACCCATTACTAACCCAGGAGAACAAAAGCCAATTGTTTCTACCCAACCGTAGCTTCACTGCAGAGGGAATTGAAACATTCTGTACATCTCAACACCACAGCAGTCAATGTGATCAGCCTGTCTGAACAGGGTGAAGTTCCGTTTGTAGGGCGACGCACTCTGGCATACAATTGAGTTCGTTGCCCTGTCATTTGTGGCTTGCTTTGCTGTTTATTTTTTACCCTTTTTGTGCAATCAACAGCTGTGTAACATTCAATGAATGATGGATATATGAATATAACATTGAAATACTTCAGTGCGTGACAATGATCGTCCTTGAAACCCAGCACGAGTATTTCCCTTCCTGCAGTGCTTGTATTGAAGTGCCGTACTGACCACAGCACCAGGTTATCCCTATGGCAACACTTACAGAAAGTGAAATTGCCTTTTGTGGGTTCTTTTTTAAAATTTTGTTTTAACAAGCACTCGTAATTATGAGGATTGTACCCTGGGACATTGCAGGTGTGAGCAGTCTTGCCAGCTTCTTCCAACCTGTTGAGCTACCAGGTTTCTTTCCCACTAATGAAAATAAAGCACTTGGTATTATGCGATTTTTTCTCTTAACAGAATCATGTCAAAGTATTGAGTGGAGTGACAAAGACTGTTTCATTAAAGTAACATCATATTAACACGAGGCTGGAACAGAGGCTGAAAGCATCCAATTGTTGCAGAGTCCCTGGGCACTGGTGAAAAATACAGGTATAGAGGCTGCCACAGAGTGGGGGATTGTCCTCATCTGCCAACTCGTGGATCTGCGTTTCCACATATAATGGGAATAATGGCCATTTGTACGTTGGTGTGTCGGAGTGGGATTTCCAGAGCTCATTGCTGTTTTATACATGTAGAGCCAATAAAATGGAGTGTGTATTTCACCTGCTGAAACTGAATGGGAGTCCTGGGTTTGTTTGGGGGTGGAGGTGGAGTCTCTAATTAGACCCGGTTTGCATCCTGGTCCCACACACACTTTCCCTCCCACTTTGGCACCAAGGTTCTGTTCACTTGCTTTCTGAGAGCATCATGAAAC
This sequence comes from Cetorhinus maximus, assembly GCF_964194155.1. Lineage (NCBI taxonomy): Eukaryota > Metazoa > Chordata > Chondrichthyes > Lamniformes > Cetorhinidae > Cetorhinus > Cetorhinus maximus. Next base: position 172,492,998 of record NC_135883.1, read on the forward strand.
TAGACGGCCAATATGGTAGAATGTTTCAATGTGGCAGGGTGGTAGCTGATGGCAGGTAGTAGTGGGAACCTTTACTGGTTTTATCCCCATCCCTGTCCTGGCCATTGAGATCAGCTGTTATACGCTTTTCTCTTTCATTCCTTTTCTGTTAGTCTGATAAGCCTACAGCACAAACCAGTGTGGTTTCACATCAAGTGGAACATTCAAGCCCAGTAAAATTAACACATTCTTTATTATAACACTAAAAATATGTTGTTTAAATTAAGGGCTCAATGCACCACTAAGGTGTGATACTGAGATATAGACTAGGGTGGTCATGGACTCTATTCTTTACTTTGGTTGAGTTAGCTGTACCAGTCAGGCTATCCATACAGTATTCAGCATCCATAAAGATGCTTATTAAATAGTACATCAAATACACAACAATATTGCTCTCCAATTTTTCCTCCATTTTGATCCCAATATCCATTGTGTACACTGGAAGAATGAATCTACACTGCCCCAGCAACCACTAGTGACTATTAGTGACTACCTGGCTTTGTTGGTAATGCTTTCTCAGAGTGGTTGTGGTTTCAGGCCCTCCTTGGACAGATTCGAGTTATTTCATTGCAGGCCCATTTCGAGTATGAGGGCTGATGTGGGTGATTGGGGTGGGGAGGTGGAGGGTTAGCGGCTTAGTGTCAGGGCAATAATGCACAGTCGGTGTTGCTGTTTGGATTTGATGTTGGAAGTTGGTTAGGCAGTGATATAAATACAAGAAAACTGGTTTTAAAGGGGAAAACCACATAGGAGGCAAAAAGCATCAAAAGAGGGAAAAAAGAATGATGTAGGTTACCCTAGGGATCTGTACTGGGGCCTCTGTTTAACATTTATATAAAAATGATTTGACTGCAAGCACAGGAAGAACTATCTCCAAGATTGCTGATGCCAGATTAGGGACCTGGCAAATTGTGAACAAGAATGCAGGCAGAAATAGGCTAGCAGAGTGGGCAGACAGGTGACATGTCGAAAAACATCAAGTTTAAATTTGGGTAAAGGTCATTGACCAAAAGTACAGCCTAAATGATAAGATTGTTTAGGGTGGCAAAATGAGTACAGATATAGGGTACAGATAAAGCAATCTTTATAAATGGGCAAAAAGTCAAATGAAATTCTGGGTTTTATATATGAGATATGAATGTAATTGGAAGTGATGCTGAATTTACACAAGAGGTTGGTTAGGTCAAGGCTGGAGTATTATGTGCAGTTTGGGAACCCCATTATAGGAAGGGTTTCTGGAATGCTCCAGCTTCTTCCTCACCAGGATCGTTAGGATGTAGAGGCGACCCAGCTTTCACAGCCCAGTGGAAGAGCCTGCCACATTGCTCCGTTTGCAATACATTAGACCACTCTTGAGCAGCTCTGGTGCAAACTACAGTTTGAGGTTGTAGCCCTCTCTTCACTGCACAGAACAGTAACTACTGACCCAAGGGAAACTGGGGTAGAAATCATCTGGCAGCCTCATGGTGAAGCTTTACTGGCCTGGGGGCTATAGAGACCATCTGGCAGTCTGTTGGTGAAGCTTTGTTGACCCAGGGTTGAAGATATCCTGCAGTCTGCTAGTGAAGCTTTACTGACCCTGGGTTGAAGATATCCTGCAGTCTGCTAGTGAAGCTTTACTGAGCTGGCGTTGAAGTTCGCCTTCAGTCTGATAGTGTAGTTTTACTGATCTCATTGCTCACTGCTGTCTCCAGTCTGCCCTGTTAGATAATTGTTTTATAGAGTATTTGTACCAGCCTATCTTTGCCACGTAATCATTCAGCAATTCTGTGTAGGGTCATTTGAGGTTAATGCTGCTCTTGTGCAGAGGAGGGGTTTGGAAATAAAGCAATTGATTTTTTTTTACTCTTACTGTAGTAAACCGAAGGTTGTGTCAGTTTTAAATTTGTTTTGTCAAGCATCAAATCATTTTTTGTATTTAAAAGTGAAATAACCACACTCTTCATTAACCAATGTAAGAACTTAAGGTATCATGACGGTGTCTGGGATAAATCTTGACAGAAACCTTTTCCTAAATGCTCACACAGCTTGTACTTTTCAGTCACGTATTCCAGTTATATCACTTCTTATTGGGGCAAGGTAGCCATGTTTCAGTACAGATTTACCAGCATCAGTGGAGTGAATCTTGTAAAAAGGTCTTATTGCAGGTTTATCTGGGGCCAAGGAAATTCAACTTTGGGATTCAGACCACCCTGGAGTCCATTCCTACCCCCCCAATTTATACAGCTGGTTCCCTGCCTCTGACTACCATTCATTCATTGTTGGTACCTGGCATGATCCACCATACAGGAATTGGAGGTTCATTTTCACTGATAAATTTCTTTTGCTTCCCAGTGTCTTCCTCTCCTGAATATGGATGTTTCTTGCTGAGGTATGGTTCTCAGAGCAACAGCGACCCTCTGCTCCCTCAGCAGGTGGCTATTTCTTGTTCGTGAGCCTAGACAGGCTGGGAGTGTGCACACTACACACCCTGTCCCAGATTCTCAGTTCCAACATATGGAGCTCATTGGAAGGACATTTGTAATAGCACTCACCTGGTTTTCATGAAATTGTGTTTTTGGAATTTGCTTCAAGCATTGACGGGACTCTAGGGTGGTCTGAATCCCAAAGATGAATCTGGAACAAGATTTTTTTAACAAGACACACTCTAGTGACCCTGGTGTACTGATGAAAACAGCTGCCCTGAGCCCCTGGTTACCTCTTGTCCCTCCAGAATAGATCAATGGGAATTCAGCAATGAGCAGGCTTCAGTAAAGAGCTTCTAGGACCAACTGGTCGAGGGGATCTTAAAATTATAGAATCTTGTTAAAGATTTATCTGGGAGCAGTGAAGTGGTTCATACTGAAGCCACGGGAGCAGATTGCTTAAATTGGGATGTAAAATGAACAGGAAATTAATCTTAATTGTTCCAGTGAGATTGTAACTGTTGCTTTAAAGAGCTTTTGGTTCTGCTGGGAAAGCTGAAGAGAGATGAGAGGTGTGTTCAGTTATAACAGTCCTGAGCTGCTGCCGAAATGGAATGTTGTACCGGGCATGAGGAAAACCCACAGTGAAGAACTTGTAATGGTAGACAGGCATTATGCACCAGTAATTACACCCCTGGAGGGAAGTAAGCAAGTGGCAACTGCTTTAAAAGAACCAAAATCTATAAAAGTGATTGGGGCAGCAGATGTGATCCTCATCCCAGAATGGTTTAAGAGGCACCAGAAATGTAAGTTTTTATCAGCTAGATATTGGATGTTTTAAACACAATGCCCCCAACCCCTACCCACTGTCACTGCTGCAGAGCTCTTTTTGTGGATGTGCAGCTTTGAAAGAACAATGAACCTGGTCTGCAGTAAATCTAACCTTGCCTCCCCTCCCCAATCTCTATGAACTGGGCACTACTTTGTACCACAGTTTCTGGCACTGCTTTTCAAATCTGTATCCATTGGGGAGTGAAGTAAATATTCCAGCCTCTTCCTGTTTCACTCTGAATCAAAGTTTGTAGGAGAGGAACTGTTTGTCAGCCTCTGAATCAGTCATAGAAAGGGAGTGGCCATAACCAGAGGTTGCCAGTCTCTCACTCCACTTTGATGTAAATTTTATGCTTGGCTTGTTTAAGTACAATGGAAAACAAAGCAATATGTTATAATCAGATATCTCTTGGAGCATATACAATGTCGATGAATCCTTACTAGGCTTGTTCAGGGAGCTTGTATACAATGTTGCACATATTCATGTACTGTATACTGTTGTACCACTGAGGGTTGTAAAAGAAAAACCCCTCTTGTCTCAGTCTCCTCCCAACCCTACCACCAAATACAAATGTAAAGCCTGTGGTAATTCAGCTTTTTTTTTTCCTTGCTCAGCAATGTATGACATTTGCTCATTCCAACTGCTTGTTAATCATTCCAGACTTGGGTTGGGTTAGCTGGGCTGGGTCATCTTGGGTCCAATTGCAGAGTGATATTGCTGTTGATGGGGTTTGGTAGCTCTGGTGTATTAGACCATAATACCTGTTGGCCTCAGGCCTTTAGGTATCTTTGTCCTTACTTAGTTTTCACTCACATTTTGTGCAGGAAAGGGTTGGAAGATTTCATTTTTTGATCTTAATCCTGTATGTTGAGGGTGGGGACAAGAGTCCTCTTATATTCTAGGAGTGACCTGTTGATGAGAAGCAAGGTCATTTGAAACTTTGGTAGTTAACTAAAACAACTCCCTTATCCCAACTCCACTTCAACATCAATTTTTGTTCTTACATAATTGTTTTTATTCATTCACACAATGTGGACATCACTGGTTAGGCCAGTATTCATTGCCCATCCCTAATGATTGCTAATTTTATAGAATTATATAATTTTTGTCTTTGCCATTCTACCCAAGATTTTGTTTCAAATGTTGATCACTTTGTGAAAAAGTTTGTGACATCAATCCTAAATTTGCTTTTATGTTCAAGTTGAACCTGTGTCCTGTTGTCCTCCTTTTGTGTTCAGTTTGGTAATTTTATTTTCCTTTTCCATACTGTTTTCTATACCTTAGTTCAGTCAGGCACCTCATAGGAATTGCTTCAAATGTCTTTTTGTCTGCTGTTCTGCCCAGTAGAATATTTTGTCTAACCCATTCTGTAGTTGAGTTGCTGCATCAGAACCATCTGCCCCTCCTAGTATGGTAGCTTTGACCAATTAGCAATGAAATAGCTACACAACACTAGCAGGATGGTGGCCAAGAATAGCATCAGGCAAATGATCTTCTGAGGATCTAGAATGTTGGTGGGCAGAGTAAAACTGCTCCCCTGGTCCCTGATGAGGGAGTTTACCTCATCACTCTTGTCACATTCCAAAGGCCATTTCTAGACCAGTGTTTTTGGAAGCCTGTGAGCCGCTTGCCTGCTTTCTGTTCTGGAGCAGCATACATCACCATAAGACAGAAAAGGGGCAGTGAACTCAAGTAATACCTTGTTAAGCCGCCATTCAAGACATCATCTGTGGACCAGTAGCTTCCATTGCCATCTTGCTGAGTTATTAAGCTCCAAAACTATTGACACTGAACCACACTCCTGTGGTTTACAATCATTTTTGTTTCTTGTAGCAGGTCACAGCAGACACTGGTATTTTGGCAATTGCTTAATATCAATCAATGAATGGAGGGCTTCTAGAAGGAATCAAACCCTGGCTTAAAGCAGACTTATGAACTGGTATCATGGCATGCTCGTTCATTCTGTTCTACAAAAGTAGTTTGCTTATTAACTGTTTCCCCCCTAAGCACAGATATCACTTTCACCTGTTGCAAAAATGGTGCTATCTTGTGAAAAGTACATAGAGAGCTGTACCTGGCACCAAGACTGCTGTGAGCAATATTCAATCACCAAATGTTTCTAGAATTGAGTTGGTGAGAGTAGAACAAAGGCAAATTCTTTGGACTGCAACTTGATTTTACTTCTGGGGGAGGCCTATAGTCATTGCCTGGAAAGTACCAATGAGGTCTGTCTGAACTGTGGAGTAGATGGAAATGTAGCAGAGTCCATTTTGCAGCACAGGGGTCCAGACATTGTGTTTTGAACTACTTGCCCAAGCTGGAACATTTGAAGATTTAACATTGGACTTTGTACCACAATCTTCCTCATCTTGAACTCACTGTGCAAATATCTTTTATAAGTAACAAAATTATAAATCATTGACACCTGATCCATGGTGTTTTATAAATGGAAACTTTTTTTTCAATTATGGAATTAAGTATCCTCAAGACTAGAGGCAAAGGGTTGAATATATAAATGAGTAAACAGTTCTGAAAGTCTCCCAAGGAGCTGCAGTGACATTAGACCCTGCTAGCTTTCTCAGCCCTACAGCAATTTTTAGGGGGGGGGGGGGTGGAATTCCCAAAAGTAAAATGTCAATAATTTTCTGACTGACACTATTAAGCTGCTTAGTTAATATTTGTACATATGTTGTACTTTATTTTAAAGTAGAGTATTACATAGTATTGAAATGTCATATTTTGTACAGATGTTCATGTATGTACAGAACAAAAATAAAATGATCTCAAAATAAGTTTATTTTTGTGAATGCAGCCAGGCTGCAGTGTGTTGAAGGGAGAGAGAGAGAGAGAGTAGGGATACTGCAAACAGCCAGAAACTCAAGTTAACCACAACCCTACCCTCACCATCCCTCTCAAAGAAATGAAGACCTCAATTGAGTCAATGGGAAAGAAAGGGAGAGGAAAGTAAAGGAGCTGGGTTATCAAACAAAAAAGCAGTTATGGTGGAAAGTGAGAAAGAATGATTCAGGTTTGGGGGTTTGCACCCTCCAATGCCTGCCACAATGAAAAGAGAAGTTTCATCCCCAATCTCATACTTGCTAGCAAAGTGGGTGCCAAAATTGGCCTTTGCATTCTTGGGGGATAAACTAGCACTAGTTCCTGCACCCCTTCATCAAACTCAAGGGAATGCAAACCATGTTTATCTAACCTGCCTTCCCACCAAGAGAAGCTTTTTGCCTGTGGCAGAGGCTAATACCATGACTGTTTACATTGTCAGACAAAACAAAACCAGCTGTCACACCACATGCATGGTGATGGTAGTTCAAGTGAAGCCTTTCTGAATATGGTTTTAATGTTTTTGCCTTTACAGAGCAGGTAAATACAAGGAGCAGTTTGGCACAAACACCAAGAAATCACAGCTTGTTAAATGGGCTGGCATTACAACCATTCAGAATTATGGTTAAGTATGGAGCAGGGACACAACAACAGTCTCTTTATATTCTGAACTTTTATATTGAGGGCTCAACCCTCACAGTAGGACCAGAAACATCATTTCAAACAGCACTTGGGTTTGATGACTGACCTACTGGCTGCAGACAAAGTCAGTGGGGGGGCAGCATTTACTGCTATCGTGACATAGATAACAGAAATATTTTAACTTACTACTTGATTTTTTTCTGAGGTATGTTAATGCTGGGGGATAGAACACTTAGCATTTCAGAAATATAGAGTCAGCAGCAAATACTCCCAGGACAGATAGAGCATGAGATTAGATACAGTGTAATGCTCCCTCTAACTTGTCCCATCAAATACTCCCAGGACAGATGCAGCATGGGGTTAGATACAGAGAAAAGATCCCTCTACAATTTCCCATGAAACACTTGGGGCAGGTACAGCACAGGGTTAGATCTGTCCCTACCTCAGAACAAGGTCCTCCCTGTTAGCACCAGTGTGACATTTTATAACTTTCCCACACCAGCTATCCTGTGAGGTGTTATTGTGCTCAGTCCACGATGGACTGTCTACACACTCCCCAGTCTCATGCATGGAAACTTTCATCCCATCAAGCTGGAATGGGCTTGAGCTCAGAGATGCAAAGCCACCATCAGAACTGTGCAGAAACTGTTGGTCTCCTTTGACAGCTGTGAAGTCAATGTGAATTTACCCCAAACAGCAGCTGATTTAAAGAATTATTAAACTGTTAATATCTATAAATTGGCAGATTTAGCACAATACAAGAGCAGGATGTGGGATTAACCTAATCTGGGGAGGCTGTGGTTGATTAGTGCTACAGGTTAACTGGGATTGGTTGATTCTTGCCAGTCAGAATTTAAATCATCTTGCTGGACTTGCCCTGTGATTGCTGCCACTTATCAGCCTGAAGCCAGGAAAGAACACTGGAAACAGTGCCTGTCACTCTTTTGGTTAGATCCGATGGTCTCAACAATTCATCACCACTTGTAACTTGTTCTTCGTTATCATAAGGCAGGGAGAAGGCAAAGTGAACACCTTCTGCCGTATGATCATAGCCAGGTTTGTGTTCACCAGTAGAACTTCTAGTAACGGATAGACAATAATCCACAATGGGCAATACACGAGTTCCGCCCTGACAAAATGGTCTGGGGGCCTGGGTTCCAGTTTACATCATCCAGTACGGCAAGTTCTCAATCTCACCTCAGACAGAGATCTGGTCTGCAGCCGAGGAAGAGTAGGCCTCTCACAGGACTGAAAGCCTAGTTACCCTCTGATCGGGGAAGAAGCAGGCTGGTGGAACAAGGAAAGTGACCAACTGACATGTGAACCATCAGAACGGGTCAGGATTGAGCTCAACAACAAACACACACAGCTGCTGGAAAGGACAATGTCCCCGCAGAGTGTGAGGACCACTAACGGGGTCCCCGCAGAGTGTGAGGACCACTAACGGGGTCCCCGCAGAGTGTGAGGCCCACTAACGGGGTCCCCGCAGAGTGTGAGGACCACTAACGGGGTCCCCGCAGAGTGTGAGGACCACTAACGGGGTCCCCGCAGAGTGTGAGGACCACTAACGGGGTCCCCGCAGAGTGTGAGGACCACTAACGGGGTCCCCGCAGAGTGTGAGGACCACTAACGGGGTCCCCGCAGAGTGTGAGGACCACTAACGGGGTCCCCGCAGAGTGTGAGGACCACTAACGGGGTCCCCGCAGAGTGTGAGGACCACTAACGGGGTCCCCGCAGAGTGTGAGGACCATTTCCAGGCATCTGTGGCTTGTTGCAGGAGACTCTACAGAATGGAACAGAGGTCATTGTTGCTCCGCCTCCTTCACTGCCACTGTTGTACGCCTCGTTTCTATTGTTTGCTGAACGACAGACTGCCACTGCTCGTCAGAGATCTCTTGAGCCCAGGATGGGATGCCCAGGCTGGGGATCTTGATTGCAGCCATGGTCCTCTTCACCAATTCCACGTGCTCTGCAAGAGAAAAACAAAAAGGACTGCAGGAGATACTGATAAGGGCACAGATAAAACCTACGGCTTTGGGCTCTCACCCAGGGCTTGATCTCTATCCCCCAGAGTTCAGCCAATGATCCCTGGAGTTTATTTGCTGTTACAGAAGAGAGAGAGATATAAGTAGAGTGGGGAGGGGGGTGACAAGGATACCTTCAACCACATTTCTGTCATTTCCAGACTCAGTAAGTCCATCACATTCCTGACTGGCCTCCCATATACCACTCACCCGAACTCAGGTAAATCCAAACTCGCACCAAGTTCTGTTCACCCCTATGCTTACTGACCTACATTAGCTCCCAGTCTGGCAACGCCTTATTTTAAAACCCTCATCCTTGTTTTCAACTTTCTCTAGTGTTCTCACAGAATCATGGAATAGTTACATCACAGGATGCGGCCATTCGGCTCATCATGTCTGCTGCACTGACTCTCTGAAGGACCAATTTATCTAGTTCCACTCCCCTGCCTTTTCCCTGTAGCCCTGCACATTCTTCCTTTTCAGATAATAACCTAATTCCCTCTTGAATGTCTTGATTGAACCTGCCTCCACCACACTCTCAGGCAGTGAATTCCAGAACCCAACCACTCGCTGTATGGAACATTTTTTCCCTATCTACTTTGCCGAGACCACTCATGATTTTGAATACCTCTATCAAATGTCCTGTCAACCTTCTATTCTCCAAGGAAAACTGTCCCCTACTTCTCCAAACTACCTACAAGCTCTTCATCCCAGTGACCTTTTCCGCACTCTAATGCTTTCACATCATTCCCAAAGTGTGACGCCCAGAACTGGACACAATCACAGAATCACAGTGCAGAAGAGGCCCTTCGGCCCATTGAGTCTGCACCGACACGTGAGAAACACCTGACCTACCTACCTAATCCCATTTACCAGCACTTGGTCCATAGCCTTGAATGTTATGACGTGCCAAGTGCTCATCCAGGTACTTTTTATAGGATGTGAGGCAACCCGCCTCCAACACCCTCCCAGGCAGCGCATTCCAGACTGTCACCACCCTCTGGGTAAAAAAGTTTTTCCTCACATCCCCCCTAAACCTCCTGCCCCTCACCTTGAACTTATGTCCCCTTGTGACTGATGCTTCAACTAAGGGGAACAGCTGCTCCCTATCCAACCTGTCCATGCCCCTCAATCTTGTACAGCTCGATCAGATCGCCCCTCAGTCTTCTCTGCTCCAACGAAAACAACCCAAGTCTATCCAACCTCTCTTCATAATTTAAATGTTTCATCCCAGGCAACATCCTGGTGAATCTCCTCTGCACCCCCTCCAGTGCAATTACATCCTTCCTATAATGTGGCGACCAGAACTGCACACAGTACTCCAGCTGTGGCCTCACCAAGGTTCTATACAACTCCAACATGACCTCCCTACTTTTGTAATCTATGCCTCGATTGATAAAGGCAAGTGTCCCACATGCCTTTTTCACCACCCCACAAACATGCCCCTCCGCTTTCAGAGATCTATGGACACACACGCCAAGGTCCCTTTGTTCCTCAGAACTTCCTAGTGTCATGCCGTTCATTGAATACTTCCTTATCAAATTACTCCTTCCAAAGTGTATCACCTCACACTTTTCAGGGTTAAATTCCATCTGCCACTTATCTGCCCATTTGACCATCCCGTCTATATCGTCCTGTAGCCCAAGACACTCAACCTCACTGTTAACCAGCCAATCTTTATGTCATCCGCAAACTTACTAATCCTACCCCCCACATAGTCATCTATGTCGTTTATACAAATGACAAATAATAGGGGACCCATCACACATCCCTGTGGTATGCCACTTGACACTGGCTTCCAGTCACTAAAGCATTCTTCTGTCATCACCCTCTGCCTCCTACAACTAAGCCAATTTTGAATCCACCTTATCAAATTATCCTGTATCCCATGTGCATTTGCCTGCTTTATAAATCTCCCATTTGGGACCTTGTCAAAAGCTTTGCTGAAATCCATATAAACTACATCAACTGCACTACACTCATCTACAAACCTGGTCACCTCCTCAATAAATTCAATCAAATTTGTTAGGCATGACCTCCGTCTGACAAAGCCATGCTGACTATCCCTGATCAAACCTTGGCTCTCCAAGAGGAGATAGATTCTCTCCTTCAGAATTTTCTCCAATAGTTTCGTTGAGGCTGAAACAGTGTTCTATATAAGTTCAAAATAACCTTCCTCTCATACTTTATGTCCCATATGCCACCCTATCCCTGTAATCACCTCCTGCCACACAGCCCACTGAGATATCTGTACTCAGCAAACTCCGGCCTCCTCAGCATACCAGCTGATTCACTGCACCAGTGGTATGGACCCGGAGCTTTGAAATTCCCTCTCTAAACCTCTCCATCTCTCCCCCTTCAGGACAATCCTTCAGATCTATACTTTTCACTATGTTTTTGGTCACCTGTTCACTGCTCTCTCTCTCTCTCTGTCAGCAATTACCTGGGTCCACTCAACCACCAACCCTCTCACCCCCCATAAGCGATTACCTGGAACCACTCCCTCTTTGGCTTCGTCTCCCTCAGCTATTACCTAGGAACTCACCCCCACTAACTCTCAGCGATTACCTGGGACCACTCCCTCTGTGTCTCCCTTTCTTTTTCTCTCTCTCAGCAATTACCTGGATTCTCTACCTACTCTCTGTCTCTGTGAATACCTCGGACCACTCTTTCGCTGTCTCCCTCTCTCTCTCTACGGTTACCTGGGACCACTCCCTCATTATCCCTCCCTCTATCAGCGATTACCTAGGACCACTCCCCTCGCTCTCTCAATTATCTCTGCCCAATCCCCCATCTCTCTCTGTGGTTATTTCTCTCCAATCCTCCACCTCTCTCTCACTCTCCAGGTGATTATGTCTCTCCAATCCCACATCACTCACTCTCTCTCTGTGATTATCTCTCTTGCCAATTGCCCATCTCTCCAAACGTCAACTCTTTTCTTCTCCGCCGATGCTGCCAGACCTGCTGAGTTTTTCCAGGTAATTCTGTTTTTGTTTTGGATTTCCAGCATACGCAGTAGTTTTTTGTTTTTAGGCCCATCTCTCCCTCTCTGGTTATCTCTGTCCAATCCCCCAGCTCTCTCTCTCTCTCTCCCCGTGATTATCTCTGTCCAATCTCCCATCTCTCTCTCTGTGATTATTTCTCTCTCCAATCCCCCATCTCTCTTGGTGATTATTTCTGTCCAATTCCCCATCTCTCTCCCTCTCTATCGGTGATCATCTATGTCCAATCCGCCATCTCTCTCCCTCTCTATCGGTGATTATATCTGTCCAATCACCCCGCTCTCTCTCTCTCTGGGTGATTGTCTCTGTCCAATCCCCCATCTCTCTCTCACAGTGATTATCTCTCTCCAATCCACCCATCTCTCTCCCGCCCCATGATTATCTCTCCAATCCACCCATCTCTCTCTATCTCAGTGATTACCTCTATCCAATCCCCCAGCTCTCTCTCTCTGGATGATTATATCTGTCCAATCCCCCATCTCTCTCTCGGTTAAAAGCAAAATACTGGAGATGCTGGAAATCTGAAACGAAAACAAAAACTAACTCAGCAGGTCTGACAGCATCTGTGGAAAGGAAGAGAGAGTTAACATTTCGAGTCCGTACGACTCTTCATCAGAACTAGAGAGGAATAAGAAATGTGGTGAAATATAAGCTGTTTAAGTGGGGTGGGACAGGTGGAGCTCGATAGAGGGCCAGTGATAGGTGGGGGCAAAGAAGAGATTGCCAAAGATGTCATAAACAAAAGGACAAAGGGGTGTAGACGGTAGTGATATTAGCTTAAGGATGTGCTAATGGTGACATTAAGGGTAGAAAGCAGGATGAGCAAGTGACATATGGCGGGGGTGGGGGATCAAAAGCGGCTAAAAGGTGGAGATAAAACAATGGATGGAAATAAATTTTTAAAATAATAATAGAAATAGGTGGGAAAAGAAAAATATATATATAAAAATATAATTATTAGAAAAAAGGGGGTGAGGATGGAGGAGAGAATCTCTCGCTTGGTGATTATCTCCGTCCAATCACCAATCTCTCTGTGATTATTTCTGTCCAATCCGCCATCTCTCTCTCATCTCTGTCCAATCCCCCATCTCTCTCTCTCTCTCATCTCTGTCCAATCCCCCATCTCTCTCTCTCTCCCTCATCTCTGTCTAATCCCCCATCTCTCCCTCTCTCCCTCATCTGTCTAATCCCCCATCTCTCTCTTTCTCCCTCATCTCTGTCCAATTCCCCCATCTCTCTCTCTCTCATCTCTGTCCAATCCCCCATCTCTCTCTCTCCCTCATCTCTGTCCAATCCCCCATCTCTCTCTTATCTCTGTCCAATCCCCCATCTCTCTCTCTCTCCCTCATCTCTGTCCAATCCCCCATCTCTCTCTCTCATCTCTGTCCAATCCCCCATCTCTCTCTCTCTCTCTCCCTCATCTCTGTCCAATCCCCCATCTCTCTCTCTCTCATCTCTGTCTAATTCCCCATCTCTCTCTCTCTCATCTCTGTCCAATCCCCCATCTCTCTCTCTCTCATCTCTGTCCAATCCCCCATCTCTCTCTCTCTCATCTCTGTCCAATCCCCCATCTCTCTCTCTCTCATCTCTGTCCAATCCCCCATCTCTCTCTCTCTCATCTCTGTCCAATCCCCCATCTCTCTCTCTCATCTCTGTCCAATCCCCCATCTCTCTCTCTCTCTCATCTCTGTCCAATCCCCCATCTCTCTCTCTCTCATCTCTGTCCAATCCCCCATCTCTCTCTCTATCTCTCATCTCTGTCCAATCCCCCATCTCTCTTTCTCTCTCTCTCTCTTCTCTGTCCACTCGCCCTCTCTCTCGGTGATTATATCTGTCCAATCCCCCATCTCTCCCTCTCTCTCGGTGATTATATCTGTCCAATCCCCCATTGCTCTCTCAGTAATTATCCCTCTCTCATCGCCCATCTCTCTCTCTCCAATCCTTCCATCTCTCTCTCTCTCGTTGATTATCTCTGTCCAATCCCCCAGCTCTCTTTCCCCATAATTAACTCAGTCCAATCCCCCATCTCTCTCTCTCATATCTCTGTCCAATCCCCCATCTCTCTCTCTCTCTCTCATCTCTGTCCAGTCCCCCATCTCTCTCTCTCTCTCATCTCTGTCCAATCCCCCATCTCTCTCTCTCATCTCTGTCCAATCCCCCATCTCTCTCCCTCATCTCTGTCCAATCCCCCATCTCTCTCTCTCATCTCTGTCCAATCCCCCATCTCTCTCTCCCTCATCTCTGCCCAATCCCCCATCTCTCTCTCTCTCTCATCTCTGTCCAATCCCCCATCTCTCTTTCTCTCTCTCTTCTCTGTCCAATCGCCCTCTCTCTCGGTGATTATATCTGTCCAATCCCCCATCTCTCCCTCTCTCTCGGTGATTATATCTGTCCAATCCCCCATTGCTCTCTCAGTAATTATCCCTCTCTCATCGCCCATCTCTCTCTCTCCAATCCTTCCATCTCTCTCTCTCGGTGATTATCTCTGTCCAATCCCCCAGCTCTCTTTCCCCATAATTAACTCAGTCCAATCCCCCATCTCTCTCTCTCTCTCTCTAGAGATTATCCTTGTCCAATCCCCCATTGCTCTCTCTCTGTGATTCTCTCTCCCTCTCTGTGATTACCTGTGTCCAATTCCCCCATCTCTCTTTCTCGGTGATTAACTCCCTCCAATCCCTCATTGCTCTCTCTCGGTGATTCTCTCTCTCTCTCTCTCTCTAATTACCTGTGTCCAATCCCCATCTCTCTCTCTCTGTGATTATCTCTCTCCAATCCCCATCTCTCTCTCTCTTCTCGGTGATTAACTCTCTCCAATCCCCTGTCTCTCTCCCGGTGATTATCTCAGTCCAATCCCCCATCTCTTTCTCTCGGTGATATTCTGTGTCCAATCCACCATCTCTCTCTCTATCTCAGTGATTATCCCCCACCTCTGAGTAATTACCTGTCTCCATTCACCCCTCCCTCACTACCTTTTCTCAATGTTTACCTGGGTCCATGGGTATCGAGTGCCGACTGCTTTCCGCTGCTCCCTCATCCTCCTCATCACTGTCTGCTGGTGCCTCAGGCAAGAAAAGTCGCAATTCCTGGAAAGACAATGTACAAGGTCAGGAGCTCATCCAGGCTGCTTTGAGACATCTTTAACAGAGGTGCTTAGGTCAGTAAACCATTTCCTCCCTTTCATTGCCGTGTGGTAAGTGGCCATTCATGCAGAACTATACTGGAGCTGAAATGCTTAAATTAGTGGCACAGGTTCTGTTTTGATTACCTGGAGTATAGGAGATTCAGTGGAGATCCAATTGAAGTGTTGCAGATGATGAAAGGACTAGAATTAGTGGCATAATCTTAAAATTATTGGCCCTTCAGAGATGATGACAGGATCCATTCATCACACAAAGGGTAGTGGAAATCTGGAGCATCCTCCCTTACTATGCAAATCCAACCCTGTCAATTACCATCCCATCAGTCTGCTCTAAATCATCAGTAAAATGATGGAAAATGTCTTCAACAGTGCTATCAAGTGGCACTTGTTTAGCAATAACCTGCTCACTGACGCCCAGTTTGGGTTCTGCCAGGGCCGCTCAGCTCCTGACCTCATTACAGCCTTGGTTCAAACATGGACAAAGCAGCTGAGCCCCAGAGGTGAGGTGAAAGTGACTGCCCTTGAAATCAAAGCAGCATTTGACTGACAGTGGCATCAAGGAGCCCTTGCAAAACTGGAGTCAATGGGAATCAGGGGGAAAACTCTGCTGGTTGGAGTCATACCTAGCACAAAGGATGATGGTTGTGGTTGTTGTAGATCAATCATTTCGGCTCCAGGACATCACTGCAGGAGTTCCTCAGAGTAGTGTCCTAGAACCAACCAACTTCAGCTGCTTCACCAATGACCTTCCTTCCATCCTAAGGTCAGAAATGATCGCTGATGATTGCACAATGTTCAACACCACTCACGACTCCTCAGTCCGCGTCCAAATGCAGCAAGACATGAACAATATAAAAGCAAAAAACTGCGGACGCTGGAAATCCAAAGCAAAAATAAAAATATCTGGAAAAACTCAGCAGGTCTGACAGCATCTGCGGAGAGGAATACAGTTAACGTTTCGAGTCCGTATGACTTTTCAACAGAACTAAGGAAAAATATTTTTGCCTAGTTCTGTTGAAGAGTCATACGGACTCGAAACGTTAACTGTATTCCTCTCCGCAGATGCTGTCAGACCTGCTGAGTTTTTCCAGGTATTTTTATTTTTGTTTAAGACATGAACAATATCCAGGCTGACAAGTGGCAAGTAATATTCGCGCCACACAAGTGTCAGGCAATGATCATCTCCAACAAGAGAGAATCTAACCATTGCCCCTTGACATTCAATACCATTACCATCACTGAATTCCACACTATCAACATCCTGGGGATTACCATTGACCAGAAACTGAACTGGACTAGCCGTATAAATACTGTGGCTACAAGAGCAGAGCCTAGGAATAGTGCGACGAGTAACTCACCTCCTGACTCCCCAAAAGCCTGTCCACCATCTACAAGGCACAAGTCAGGAGTGTGATGAAATACTCTCCACTTGCCTGGATGAGTGCAGCTCCCACAACACTAAAGAAGCTTGACACCATCCAGGACAAAGCAGCCTACTTGATTGACACCCCACCCATAAACATTAATTCCCCCCGCCACCAACACACATTGGCAGCAGTGTGTACCACCTACAAGATGCGCTGCAGCAACTCACGAAGACACCTTCGAAGGCACCTTCCAAATCCCCGACTTCTACCACCTAGAAGGACATGGGCAGCAGATAAGACTATAAGACGTAGGGGAAGTAGGCCATTCGGCCCATCGAGTCTGCTCCGCCATTCAATGACAACAAGGTTGATTTTATAATCCTCACTCCATTTTCCTGCCTTTTCCCCATAGCCCTTAATTCCCTTACTGAATAAAAATGTTTATCTCAGCCTTGAATATACTTAACGACCCAGCCTCTACAGTCCTCTGCAGCAAAGAATTCCACAGATTCACTACCCTCAGAGAAGAAATTCCCCCTCACCTCTGTTTTAAATGGGTACCCCCTTATTCTGAGATTATGCCCTCTGGTCCTAGACTCACCCACAAGGGGAAACAACCTCTCAGCATCTACCCTGCCAAGCCCTCTGAGAATCTTATGTTTTAATAAGGTCGCCTCTCACTCTTCTAAACTCCAATGAGTACAGACCCAACCTACTCAACCTCTCCTCATAAGAAAATCCCTCCATACCCGGGATCAACCTAGTCAAACCTTCTCTGGACTGCCTCCAATGCCAGTATATCTTTCCTTAGATAAGGGGACCAAAACTGTTCACAGTATTCTCGGTGTGGTCTAACTAGTGCCTTGTATAGTTTTAGCAAGACTTCCCTATTTTTAAACTCCATTCCCTTTGAAATAACGGCCGACATTCCATTTGCCTTAGCTATTATCTACTGAAATTGTATGTTAGCTTTATGTAACTAAAAATTGCTGTTAGGGTTGGAAGGAGGTGAATTTTAGTCCAACCTTAAAACAGGGCTCACACAGGCTCCACTTGCAACTGCAACTAGTTAATTAGATAACTGGCTTAATCAGGTTTTAAGAGGCTAGGTTCAGAGAGTATAAAAGTAGACTATCTCATAGTGCTGACTTTGTCTGCACTGGAGTGCTGTTTTGGCTGCAGTAGAGAGCTTCAGTTGGAGTTTGGTGACTGAGGGAGTTCAGTGAGAAAGGGAGGAGGTTCTCCTTTCTTTTTCGACCTTTGCTCACAAAGAAGAGCAGCAGTCTTGATAAGTAGGAATGGTGAGTAAATTAGAGAAGTGCAATATTTTTAAAGTTCCTATACTTGGATTTAACTATGAGGCGCCAGGAATAAGGGAAATTTAAGAGCCAATATAATAAAGTAATATAAATAATCCAAAGTAGAATAAAGTTAACATAAGGAAAGTAGAGTGAAGACATGGCAGGGCAGCTCAGTCAAGTGGAATGCGTGTCCTGTAATATGTGTGAAGTCATGGGCACTACTGGTGCCCTAGATGACCACATGTGCAGGAAGCGCTGTCAGCTGCAGAAACTTAAGCTCTGGGTTTCGAAGCTCGAACAGGGGCTGGAGTTACTGTGGTGCATCCGCGAGGCTGAGAGCTACATGAATAGCACGTTCAGAGAGGTGGTCACACTGCCTAGAGATTGAGAGGGAATGGATGACCACCAGGCAGTCCAAGAGAAGTAGGCAGGTATGCAGGAGTTCCTTGGGGTCCCGCTCATAAATCGGTTTTCTGTTTCAGAAGCTGGTGAGGACGCTGGTTCCTCAGAAGAGTGCAGTCAGAGCCAAGTGTGTGGCACCACAAGCAGCTCAGCTGTACAGGAGGGGAGGAAGAAGAAGGAAAGAGCAATAGTGATAGGGGATTCATTGGTTAGGGGAACAGACAGGCGTTTCTGTGGCCATAGATGTGACTCCAGGATGGTATGTTGTCTCCCTAATGCTAGGGTCAAGGATGTCAAAGAGTGGCTGCAGGACATTCTTCTGGGGGAGGGTGATCAGCCAGAGTTCGTGGTCCTCATTAGTACCAATGACTTAGGTAGGAAGGGGAATGTGGGCTTGCAATCAGAATTTAGGGAGTTAGGCAGAAAATTAGCCAACAAGACCTCTAATGTAGTAATCTCCGGATTGCTCCCAGCACCACATGCCAGTGAGTACAGGAATAGGAGGATAAGGCAGATGAATGTGTGGCTGGAAAGATGGTGCAGGAGGGAGGGCTTTAGATTCCTGGGACACTGGGACTTGCTCTGGGGGAGATGGCACCTGTAAAAGCCGGACGGGTTGCACCTGAGCAGAGCTGGGACTGAGTTCCTTGCGGGCATTTTGCTAGTGCTGTTGGGAGGGCTTTAAACTAACTCGGCAGGGGTGTGGGAGCCTAGAAAAAATGAGAGAGGAATCCCAGGGTGTACAAAACACTGGGAGGGACAGATAGCACTAGTGTAAAGAATAGTAAGTTAATAGGTAAAGTCGGGTTATGGGAGAAAGTAACAAAATCTAAACCAGGGTTACTATGCATGTACGTGAATGCACAGAGTATAGTAAATAAGATTGGGGAGTTACAGGCGCAGATTGCCATGTGGAAATATGATGTTGTGGCGATAACAGAGACCTGGCTCAACGAAGGGCAGAACTGGTGTTAAATATTCTTGGGTACAAGGTATTCAGAAGAGCTAGGAAAGAAAGGAAAGGAGGGGTGGCGGTATTGGTTAAGGAGAGCATTGCAGTGCTGGAGAAAGAGGATATCCCAGAGGGTTCAAGGACAAAATCAATTTGGCTAGAGCCAAGGAACAAAAAGGGTGCAATTAAATTGCTCAGGGTAGTCTACAGACCGCCACATATTGAGGACGTAGAAGAACAAATCTGCAGGGAAATTAGAGATGCAGGCATTATAGAGTAGTTATAATGGGGGACTTCAATTACCCGAATGTAGACTGGGACAGTGGTAGTGTAAAGGGCAGAAAGGGCCAAAAGTTTCTAGATTGTGTTCAGGAGAATTTCCTACAGCAGTACAGGTGCAATTCAACAAGAAGAGACGCACTGTTAGACCTGGTCCTTGGAAATAAGGTGGGCCAAGTAGATCAAGCGTCAGTGGGGGAACATTTAGAATACAGTGATCATTGTATTGTATGTTTTAGGATGATGATAGATTGGCAGGAGAAACTGTAGCTGAACAATGGGCTACCTTCAAAAAAGAATTGGTTCAGGCACAGTCAAGGTATATTCCATTGGAAGAGAAAGGTAGACCAAACAAATCCAGATTTCCCTGGATGAAAAAGGAGATTGAAATTAAGATAAAGAAAAAGTATGCTCATGACAGGTGTCAGGTCGAAAATACAACTGGGAACCAAGAGGAATACAGAAGGTTCAGAGGAGAGGTGTAAAAGCATATTAGAGAAGCGAAGAGGAGTTATGAGAAAAAACTGGCAGTCAACATAAAGGGGAATCCCAAAATCTCCTATAGGCATAGAAGTAGTAAAAGGATGGTAAAAGGAAGAGTAGGGCCAATTAGGGACCTAAAAGGGAATTTACACATGGATGAAGGGGCCATGGCTGAGGTATTAAATGAATACTTTGCATCCGTCTTTACCAAGGATGTAGATGCTACCCAGGCCCTGGTGACAGACAAGGAAACTCTGTCACTCAAAGGGTTCAAAGTTGATAAGGAGTAAGTGTTGAATAGACCGTCGGTACTTAAAGTTGACAAGGCACCGGGACCGGATGAGATTCATCCAAGGATATTGAAGGAACTGAGAGTAGAAATTGCATGGGCGCTGGCCATAATCTTTCAGTCTTCCCTAGACTCAGGGGCGATGCCAGAGGACTGGAGAATTGCAAACATTTCGCCTTTGTTCAAAAAAGGTTGTAAGGATAAGCCCAGCAATATCAGGCCAGACAGTTTAACCTCAGTGGTGGGCAAGATTCTAGAAACAATTATTCGGGATAGAATTAGTCACATGGAAAAATGTGTTGATAAGGAAGGGCCAGCATGAATTTCTAAAGGAAGTCCCCTGGACCTGATGGGTTGCATCCTAGGATATTAAAGGAAGTAGCTATGCAGATAGTAGATGCACTGGTAGTAATCTTCCAAGAATCCTTGGACTCTGGATAAGTCTCAGAAGATTGGAAAACTGTCAATGTAACACCCTTTTTCAAAATGAGAGGGAGACAAAAAACAGGTAAGTATAGGCTAGTTAGCTTAACATTGGTCATTGGGAAAATGTTGGAGTCTATTATAAAGGATGTAATAGCAGAGCATTTAGAAATGTATAATCTAATCAAACAGAGTCAGCATGGCTTCATGAAGGGAAAATCATGTCTGACAAATTTATTAGAATTCTTTGAGGAGGTAACAAGCATGATAGATAAAGGGGAACCAGTAGATGTAGTATAGTTGGATTTCCAAAAGGTGTTCGATAAGGTACTACACCTAAGGCTACTTAATAAGATAAGAGCCCATGGTGTTGGAGGTAGTGTATTAGCATAGATAGAGGATTGGCTAACTAATAGAAGACAGAGAGTTGGGATAAGGCAGGCATTTTCAGGATGGCAACCTGCAGCTAGTGGAGTGCTACAGGGATCAGTGCTGGGGCCACAATTATTTACAACATTTATTAATGACTTAGATGAGGGGAGTGAATGTACTATCGCCAAGTTTGTGGATGACACAAATAGGTGGGAAGGCAACTGGTGAGGACGACACAGAGTCTAGAGGGATATAGACAGGTTAAGTGTGTGGGCAAAAACGTGGCAGGTGGAATATAATGTGGGAAAATGTGAGGTCATGCATTTTGGCAGGAAGAATAGAGGAGCTGAATATTATTTAAATGGAGAAAGACTGCAGAAAGTTGCAGCACTGAGGGATTTGGGAGTCCTCATGCGTGAATCCAGAAAATCAGAGAATCTTAACGACACAGAAGTAGGCCATTCAGCCCATCATGTCTGCACCGGCTCTCCAAATGAGCATTCTGACCCAGTGCCATTGCCCTGCCTTTTCCTCATACCCCTGCACTTGTTTCCATTCAGATAATCACCTAATGCCCTCAACTGCCTCAATTGAACCTGCCTCCACATTTCCAAGCAGTGCATTCCAGACCTGAACCACTCGTTGTGTGAAAAAGTTTTTTCTCACGTGGCATTTGCTTTGTTTGCAAACCACTTCAAATCTGTGCCCTCTCGTTCTTGATCCTTTTACGAGTGGGAACACCTTCTCCCTATCTACTGTCCAGCCCCCTCATGATTTTGAAAACTTGTATCAAGTCTCCTCTCAGCCTTCTCCTCTCCAAGGGAAACATTCCCAACTTTTCCAAGCTATCCTCATAGCTGAAGTTTCTCATCCCTGGGACCATTCTTGTAAACTTCTCTGCACACTCCCCAAAGCCTTGAGCCCCATTAGTTTCCCTAGTACTTATTCTCTAGTGATAGTTACTGTATTTATTTCCTCCTCCGCTTTTGCCCCTTGATTATTTAGTATTTTTGGAATGCGATTAGTGTCTTCAACAATGAAGACTGATGCAAAGTATTTATTCAACTCCTCTGCCACTTCCTGGTTCCCCATTATTATTTCCCCAGCCCCATTCACTAAGGGGCCTATATTCACTTTGGCCTCTCTCTTCCTTTTTATATATTTAAAGAAGCTCTTACTGTCTGTTTTTATATCACTTGCTAGTTTACCCTCAAAGTTTATTTTCCCCCCTCTTTATTTTTTTTTTGGTCATCGTTTGTTGGTTTTTAAAACTTTCCCAATCCTCTGCCTTACCACTAATCTTTGCCACATTGTATGTTTTTTCTTTCAATTTGATACTATCCTTAACTCCCTTGGTTAACCATGGTTAGTCTATCCCCTTCCTACAATCCATCTTCCTCACTGGGATATATCTTAGTTGTGAGTCATGAACTATTTTCTTAAATGTCTGCCATTGTTCATCAACTGTCTTTTCTGCTGAACTCCTTTCCCAGTCCACTCCAGCCAACTCTGCCCTCATTCCATTGTAATTACCCTTATTTAAGTTTAGCAAAGCTGTCTCTGACCCAAGTTTCTCACTCTCAAACTGAATACTAAATTCTGCCATATTATGGTCACTGTTTCCTTGGGGATCTTTTACTCTGAGATCATTAATTAAACCTGCCTCATTACATATTACTAGATCTAAAATAGCCTGATCCCTGGTTGAATCCACAACATATTGTTCTAGGAAACTGCCCCGAATATACTCTATGAATTCCTGCTCGTGGCTACCTCTGCCAATTTGATTTTCCCAATCTACATGAAGATTAAAGTCACCCATGATTAATGTACTGCCTTTTTTACATGCCCTCATTATCTCCTGATTTATTCTCTGTCCTACTGTTAGGGGGCCTACAGACTACTCCTACCAGTGTCTTCTTCCCCTTGTTATTTCTTACCTCCACCCATATGGATTCTACATCTGCCGATCCAAGATCATTTCTTGCTAGCGTACTTATTCCGTCTCATACTAACAAAGCTACCCCACCACCCTTTCCTTCCTGCCTGTCCTTTCTAAAAGTCACATACCCCTGAATACTTAGTTCCCAGCTTTGATCTCCTTGTAGTCATGTACCCATAATGGCTATAAGATCATGCCCATTAACCTCTATTCGTGCCGTTAATTCATTTATTTTGTTCCGAATGCAATGTGCATTTAAGTAAAGTGCCATTAATTTTGCTTTTACCATTTTTCCCCCTTGACCCTATTTGCTGCTGTTTTTTTATGTTTGTACACTCTGTTCCTTCCTGTCACACTCTGGGTATCATTACCTAAATGCTGCCATATCCTTTTGCTTTGCAAGTGTACGTATCCCCTCTCCAGAACCCTCCCACCCTCTATTTAGTTTAAAGCCCTCTCTACAGCCCGAGTTATTTGGTACACCAGGACACCGGTCCCAGCACAGTTCAAGTAAAGAACAGCTCAAGTAACGGAACAACTCCCTTCTATCCCAGTAGTGGTGCCAGTGCCCCATGAACTGAAACCCATTCCTCCCACACCAATCTTTGAGCCACGCATTTAACTCCTTGACTTTATTTACACTATGCCAGTTTGCCTGTGGCTCAGGTAGTAATCCTGAGGTTATTACCTTGGAGGTTCTGCTTTTTAATTTAGCTCCTAAATGTTCAAATCCTTTCAGCAGAACCTCCTTTCTAGTCCTATCAATGTCATTATTACCAACGTAGACGACAACTGGATCCCTCCCATTCCAAGTTCCTCTCCAGCCCTGAGGAGATGTCCTTAACCCTGGCACCGGGCAGGCAACACAGCCTTCTGGACTCGTGCTCACGGCTGCAGGGAACAGTATCTATCCCCCTAATTGTACTGTCCCCTACCACTACTACGTTCCTATTTCCTACCCCGACTTGAATGGCTCCCTTGTACCACGGTGCTGTAGTCAGTTAGCTTGTCTTCCCTGTCAGTCACTGCTCTTGTCCACACAGTTTACAAGAACCTCGTAACCATCGGACAGTTGCAGGGTCAAGGCTCCTCGAATGCCAACCCCGGGTCCCCATGCTTGCAGTCACACCCTCCTGTCCCTGATCACAGACCAAATTGGAATTACCTAATCTGAGGGGTGTGACCGCCTCCTAGGGCAAAGTGTCCAAGCAACTTTCCCCCTCCCTGATGTGGCACAATGTCTGCAGCTCAGACACCAGCTCTTCAACTTGGATCCAAAGTTCCTCAAGCTGCAAACACTTACTACAGATGTGCTCACTCTGGATCATCTTAGCGTCCAGCAGCTCCCACATGCTGCAGCAGCAACACATCACCCGTCCTGCCATCACTAACGTATTTTATTTATTAATTACTCTAGTATCCCTGTTTTTAATACTTTATTGTAATTGTTTTTTACACCAATATCGATCTTATACTTAACAGGCTATTTTTAAGAAAAAAAGGAAAAAAAGGACTAGAGACCCAAACACAAACTAAAGACCTTACTTTTACTTTAAAACCTAGAAATACCCACCAATCCTACTCACCAAACAGCTGCTCTCCACTCTTTTCCCTCTCGCGCTCTTTAGTGGCCTCTCGTCTGTCTCTCTGCGCGCTCTTTAATGGCCTCTCGTCTGTCTCTCTGCGCGCTCTTTAATGGCCTCTTGTCTGTCTCTCTGCGCGCTCTTTAATGGCCTCTCGTCTGTCTCTCTCCGCGCTCTTTAATGGCCTCTCGTCTGTCTCTCTCCGCTATTTAATGGCCTCTCGTCTGTCTCTCTGCGCGCTCTTTAATGGCCTCTCGTCTGTCTCTCTCCGCGCTCTTTAATGGCCTCTCGTCTGTCTCTCTCTGCGCTATTTAATGGCCTCTCGTCTGTCTCTCTGCGCGCTCTTTAATGACCTCTCCTGTCTCTCTCCGTGCTCTTTAATGGCCTCTCGTCTGTTTCTCTCCGCACTCTTTAATGGCCTCTCGTCTGTCTCTCTGCGCGCTCTTTAATGGCCTCCACCACCACCTGTAAGTTCCCCTCCATGTAACTCACGATCTTGACTTGGAAATATATCGCCGTTCCTTCACTGTCGCTGGGTCAAAATCCTGGAACTCCATCCCTAACAGCACTGTGGGTGTACCTATATCACATGGACTGCAGCGGTTCAAGAAGACAGCTCACCACCACCTTCTCAAGGGCAATTATGGATGGGCAATAAATGCTGGCCCAGCCAGCATGGCCCACATCCCATGAAAGAACTTAAAAAAAGATGGAGTTAAGACATGGATCAGCCATGAACTATTTGAATGGTGGAAGAGTCTTGAGGGGCTGAATGGCCTTCGTCCTGTTCCTATGTGATAATGCTAGTTTCATAATATTTCTTGCAGAGGAACACGCCCAATAGAATCGGATTCAAATCCTGCTATGGCAACTGGTGGAATGTAAATTCAATTAATAAAATCTTGAATTGACAGCTAGCCTTAGTAATGGTGACCAGGGCAAGTATCATCGGTTGTTGTAAAAATCCATCTGGTTCACTATTGTCCTTTAGAGAAGGAAACCTGCCGTCCTCATCCAGTCCAGACTCACAGCAATGTGGTTGATTCTTAAATGCCCTCTGAAATGGCTGACCAAGCCACCCAGTTCAAGGGAAATTAGGGATGGGCCATAAATGCTGACTTATCAGTGATGCCCAGATCCCCTGAAAGAATAAAAAAGGTCCATGCCAATGTTTATGCTCCACACAAGTCTTCACCCACCCTTCCTCAGAGGAACAGAAGGAGGCCATTTAGCCCCTCAAGTCTGATCCTCATTCAATGAGATCATGGCTGATCTGTGCCATATCTGTGGATACATGCCTTTATTCCACATCCCTTAATACATAAGAAATAGGAACAGGAATAGACCATTCAGACCCACAAGCCTGCCCGCCATTCAACAAGGTCATGTCTGGTCTGCTTGTGCTTTGTATTCCACATTCCCATCTACCCCCAATAACTGTTGCCTAACAAGAATCTATCAACCTCCATCTTAAAAATATTCAGTGACCCCAACTCCATCACTTCTGAGGTAGAGTGTTACAAAATCTCTCAACCCTCACAGAAAAAAATTTCTCCTCATCTCTGTCCTAAAACGGCAAGCCCTAATTTGAAAACTGTGCTCCTTAGTTCTGGACTCACCCACAAGAGGAAACATCCTTTCCACATCCACCTGGTCTATACAGTTCAGGATCTTAAGTTTGGCTAACAAAAATCTATCAATCTCAGTTTTCAAATTAACAATTGATCTAGCATCAATTGACATTTGGGCAAGAGTTCCAACTTTTACCTCAAATGTGTCTCCAGTAGTGTTTCCTCATTTCAGGGCTTCAGGTCTAACCAGGGCTTTGTATAACTGATGGTGCACTGTCCTGTGTCGTCACTCCTCTGACTATACTCTATTCAGTATCGTGATCCCTGGGATTCTAGTCTGTCCCGTGCTGTATTCTCTGGGATTCTGGTCTGTCCCGTGCTGTATTCTCTGGGATTCTGGTCTGTCCCGTGTTGTATTCTCTGGGATTCTGGTCTGTCCCGTGCTGTATTCTCTGGGATTCTGGTCTGTCCCGTGCTGTATTCTCTGGGATTCTGGTCTGTCCCGTGCTGTATTCTCTGGGACTCTGGTCTGTCCCGTGCTGTATTCTCTGGGACTCTGGTCTGTCCCGTGCTGTATTCTCTGGGACTCTGGTCTGTCCCGTGCTGTATTCTCTGGGACTCTGGTCTGTCCCGTGCTGTATTCTCTGGGACTCTGGTCTGTCCCGTGCTGTATTCTCTGGGACTCTGGTCTGTCCCGTGCTGTATTCTCTGGGACTCTGGTCTGTCCCGTGCTGTATTCTCTGGGACTCTGGTCTGTCCCGTGCTGTATTCTCTGGGACTCTGGTCTGTCCCGTGCTGTATTCTCTGGGACTCTGGTCTGTCCCGTGCTGTATTCTCTGGGACTCTGGTCTGTCCCGTGCTGTATTCTCTGGGACTCTGGTCTGTCCCGTGTTGTATTCTCTGGGACTCTGGTCTGTCCCGTGCTGTATTCTCTGGGACTCTGGTCTGTCCCGTGCTGTATTCTCTGGGACTCTGGTCTGTCCCGTGTTGTATTCTCTGGGATTCTGGTCTGTCCCGTGCTGTATTCTCTGGGATTCTGGTCTGTCCCGTGTTGTATTCTCTGGGATTCTGGTCTGTGCTGTGTTGTATTCTCTGGGATTCTGGTCTGTCCCGTGTTGTATTCTCAGGGATTCTGGTCTGTGCTGTGTTGTATTCTCTGGGATTCTGGACCTTCCTGTGTTGTATTCTCTGGGATTCTGGTCTGTCCTGTGTTGTATTCTCTGGGATTCTGATCCTTCCTGTGTTGTATTCTTTTTTACTCTGGTCTCTGCTTCTTTGCAAATAAGAAATAGGAATCGTCAGCCATTCGGCCCCTCAAGCCTGCCTCGCCAGGCCTCAATTCTTCTTTCATACCAGCTCCTCATAATCCTCAACTTCCCGATATTTCACCTCAACTTCCCGATATTTCAAAAATCTATCTACCTCCTCTTTAAACACTAAGTGATCTAGCCTCCACAACTCTGTGGGGTAGGGAATTCCAGACATTTGCTACCCTCAGAGAAGAAATTCCTCCATTCTTGATAAGTCAACTTCATACCAGGAATCAGCCTAGTGAATCTCTTTTGAACTGCCTCCAATACCAGTATATCCTTTCTTAAATACTGGGACCAAAACTGTACACTACTCCAGGTGCAGCCTCACCAACACCCTGTCCAGTTGTAACTAGACTTCCCTATTTTTAAACTCCAACCCCCTAGCAATACAGGCCAAAATTCCATTTGCCTTCTTAATTACTAGCTGTACCTGCATGCTAACTTTTTGTGTTTCATGCACAAGAACACCCAGATCCCTCTGTGCTGCACTCTTTTGGAGTCTCTCTCTATTTTAATAATAGATGCCTTTTGATTCTTCCTACCAAAGTGCATGACCTCACACTTTCCTACATTAAACTCCATCTGCAAAGTTTTTGCCCACTCACTCAACCTGTCTATATCCCCTTGCAGATGCCTTATGTCCTCATCACAACATGCCCTCCCACCTATTTTTGTACCTTCAGCAAATTTGGATACATTACACTCTGCCCCCTCCTCCAACTCAGATAGTAAATAATTGAGGCCCGAGGACTGATCCTTGTGGCACTCCATTAGTTACATCTTTGCAACCTGAAAAAGACTCATTAATCCCGACTCTCTGTCTTCTGTATGTTAACCAATCCTCAATCCATGCTAATACATTACACCCAATACCTTGTGCAATAGCCTTTTATGTGGCACCTTATCTTATCAAAAGCCTTCTGGAAATCCAAATACGCTACATCTAACAGTTCCCATTTATCAACTCTGCTTGTTACATCCTCAAAGATCTCTAGCAAATTTGTCAAACATGCCTTCCCCTTCACAAAACCATGTTGACTTTGTTTGATTGCGTTAAGCTTTTCTAACTGTCCTGCTATTTCTTCCTTAATAATGGACTCTTAACATTTTTCCCAATGACAGATGTTAGACTGACTGGCCTATAGTTTCCTGCTTTTTGTCTCCCTCCCTTCTTGAACAGGGGCGTCACATTAGTGGTTTTCCAATCCGCTGGGACTCTCCTGGAATCCAGTGAGTTCTGGAATATTTTAACCAATGCATCCACTATCTCTGCAGCCACTTCCTTTAAAACCCTTGGATGCAGGCCATCAGGTCCTGGCGACTTGTCTGCCTTT
Source organism: Cetorhinus maximus (assembly GCF_964194155.1). Classification (NCBI taxonomy): domain Eukaryota; kingdom Metazoa; phylum Chordata; class Chondrichthyes; order Lamniformes; family Cetorhinidae; genus Cetorhinus; species Cetorhinus maximus. The sequence continues at coordinate 172,521,527 of NC_135883.1, forward strand.
AGTTCCATTAGTTGTCAAATATTTTGTCCCTCATGATAGAGACAGTTACAATATCTTTCCTCCCATTAGCTCCTTGCTTATCTGATATCTTTGGGATGTTTATAGTGTCCTCCACCGTGAAGACCGATGCAAAATATTGGTTTAAATTATCTGCCATTTCCCTGCTCCTCGTTATTAATTCTCCAGTCGCATCCCCCAAGGGTCCCACGCTCACTTTAGCCACTCTTTCTTTTTATATAACCGTAGAAGCTCTTGCTGTTTGTTTTCATATTTCTTGCCAATTTATTTTCAGAATCATTTTTCTTCCTCTTTATTAGCTTTTTTGTCATCTGCTGCTGGTTCCTAAAAAATTCCCAATCTTCTGGCCTACCACTAGTTTTCACCGCTTTGTATGCCTTAGTTTTTGATTGGATACTCTCCTTGACCACCTTTGTTAATCACGGGTAGTTCACCCTTCTCAGCGAGTCCTTCTTTTTGACCAGGAAATTTTTGCTGAGTGATATGAAATATCTGCTTAAATGTCTGCCACTGTTCACCCACTGACCTTCCCCTCAGTCTATTTTCCCAGCCCACTTTAGACAGCTCTTTCTTCATAACTCTGTATTTGCCCTTATTTAAGTTGAGGACAATGGTTTGAGACCAGAGCTGCACCCCTTAAACTGAATTTGAAATTCTACCATGTTGTGATCGCTACCCCCTAGAGGATCCTTAACTACAATATCTTTTATTAATCCCACCTCATTACACATTACTAGATCTAAAATAGCCTGTACCCGGGTAGGTTCTGCAACTATTATTGCTCTAAGAAGCAATCTCTGATGCACTCTACAAATTCGTCTTCCATGTTACCGCTGCCAATCTGACTTGTCCAGTCAATATGCAGATTAAAATCACCCATGACAATTGTAGCACCCTTCTAACACACCTCCAACATTTCCCAATTTATACTTTGTGCTAGTGAGGCAACTCTTCGGGGACCTATAGAAGAATCCAACATGTCACTTCTTCCCCTTTCTATTCCTTATTTCCACGCGAACTGATTCCACATCATGTATTCGCTGTGATTCAGGTCTGTCCCGTGTTGTATTCTCTGGGATTCAGGTCTGTCCCGTGTTGTATTCTCTGGGATTCTGCTCTGTCCCGTGCCGTATTCGCTGGGATTCTGCTCTGTCCCGTGCCGTATTCGCTGGGATTCTGCTCTGTCCCGTGCCGTATTCGCTGGGATTCTGCTCTGTCCCGTGCCGTATTCGCTGGGATTCTGCTCTGTCCCGTGCCGTATTCGCTGGGATTCTGCTCTGTCCCGTGCCGTATTCGCTGGGATTCTGCTCTGTCCCGTGCCGTATTCGCTGGGATTCTGCTCTGTCCCGTGCCGTATTCGCTGGGATTCTGCTCTGTCCCGTGCCGTATTCGCTGGGATTCTGCTCTGTCCCGTGCCGTATTCGCTGGGATTCTGCTCTGTCCCGTGCCGTATTCGCTGGGATTCTGCTCTGTCCCGTGCCGTATTCGCTGGGATTCTGCTCTGTCCCGTGCCGTATTCGCTGGGATTCTGCTCTGTCCCGTGCCGTATTCGCTGGGATTCTGCTCTGTCCCGTGCCGTATTCGCTGGGATTCTGCTCTGTCCCGTGCCGTATTCGCTGGGATTCTGCTCTGTCCCGTGCCGTATTCGCTGGGATTCTGCTCTGTCCCGTGTCGATTCTGCTCTGTCCCGTGTCGATTCTGCTCTGTCCCGTGTCGATTCTGCTCTGTCCCGTGTCGATTCTGCTCTGTCCCGTGTCGATTCTGCTCTGTCCCGTGTCGATTCTGCTCTGTCCCGTGGGGATTCTGCTCTGGCCCGTGGGGATTCTGCTCTGGCCCGTGGGGATTCTGCTCTGGCCCGTGGGGATTCTGCTCTGGCCCGTGGGGATTCTGCTCTGGCCCGTGGGGATTCTGCTCTGGCCCGTGGGGATTCTGCTCTGGCCCGTGGGGATTCTGCTCTGGCCCGTGGGGATTCTGCTCTGGCCCGTGGGGATTCTGCTCTGGCCCGTGGGGATTCTGCTCTGGCCCGTGGGGATTCTGCTCTGGCCCGTGGGGATTCTGCTCTGGCCCGTGGGGATTCTGCTCTGGCCCGTGGGGATTCTGGTCGCTCTGCCCTCCCTGCCTTTCACTCTCAGGCTGCGTGTTTCCCTCTGGATTCATCTCTCTTTCTGTTACCTGCAGACGCTCCCCGATGTCCTGCTCAGACGCCCCGTTCTCGGACGGTCCTAGGCCGGGCTCCTGATTCAAGGGTAGATACTGATACCCGCCACCGGGGCCAGGCCCCGGGGAATCAGGACTATCCCCGGCGGCTTCGGTCTCCTCTTCCTCATCCTCCTCGCTGCTCCAATGTGCCGGGGCCGGGCCTGGGCCCAGCTCCTGCGCCTGTTGCTCATCCTCCGGTTCAGGCAACACTCGCTCGGGACTCATCCTGAAGGACCCAACTTCCATCCACAGGCCTCAGGCCTCAGCGTCGCTATTAACAACCACCACTTCCGGTGGACAACTTATGCACCATCCGGTGAAGGAGGTGATGCAGGGAGGCAAGAGTGGCAAACACTCGGCGGCTGCTGCTGCCCCCTGGTGATGGGGGAGTGTCAGCAGCTGCTGCCCCCTGGCGATGGGGGAGTGGCAGTAGGTGTTGCTACTCCCTGGTGATGGGGGAGTGTTAGCGGCTGCTGCCCCCTGGTGATGAGGGAGTGTCAGTGGGTGTTGCTGCCCCCTGGCGATGGGGGAGTGTTAGCGGCTGCTGCTGCCCCCTGGTGATGAGAGAGTGTCAGTGGGTGTTCCTGCCCCCCTGGTGATGGGGGATTGTCAGCGGCTGCTGCTGCCCCCTGGTGATGGGGGAGTGTCAGCGGCTGCTGCCCCCTGGCAATGGGGGAGTGTCAGCAGCTGCTGCCCCCTGGTGATGGGGGAGTGTCAGTGGGTGTTGCTGCCCCCTGGCAATGGGGGAGTGTCAGCGCCTGCTGCCCCCTGACGATGGGAGAGTGTCAGTGGGTGTTGCTGCCCCCTGGCAATGGGGGAGTGTCAGCGCCTGCTGCCCCTGGCGATGGGGGAGTGTCAACGGGTGTTGCTGCCCCCTGGCGATGGGGGAGTGTCAGCGGCTGCTGCCCCCTGACGATGGGAGAGTGTCAGTGGGTGTTCCTGCCCCCTGGCGATGGGGGAGTGTCAGTGGGTGTTCCTGCCCCCTGGCGATGGGGGAGTGTTGGCGGCTGCTGCCCCCTGGCGATGGGAGAGTGTCAGCGGGTGTTGCTGCCCCCTGGCGATGGGGGAGTGTCAGCGGGTGTTGCTGCCCCCTGGTGATGAGAGAGTGTCAGCGGGTGTTGCTGCGCCCTGGTGATGGGGGAGTGTCATCGGGTGTTGCTGCGCCCTGGTGATGGGGGAGTGTTAGCGGCTGCTGCCCCCCTGGTGATGGGGGAATGTCAGCAGCTGCTGCCCCCTGGCGATGGGAGAGTGTCAGCGGCTGCTGCCCCCTGGTGATGAGAGAGTGTCAGCGGCTGCTGCTGCCCCCTGGTGATGGGGGAGTGTCAGCGGGTGTTGCTGCCCCTGGCGATGGGGGAGTGTCAGTGGGTGTTGCTGCCCCCCTGGTGATGGGAGAGTGTCAGCGAGTGTTGCTGCCCCTGGCGATGGGGGAGTGTCAGCGAGTGTTGCTGCCCCCTGGTGATGGGAGAGTGTCAGCGGGTGTTGCTGCCCCCGGTGATGGGAGAGTGTCGGGAAAGGACTGTGATATACTTGAACAGATTAGCATTGAAAGGGAGGAGATATTGCTGACTGAATTTTAATCAGTAAGGGAATCAAAGCTTATAGGGACAAGACAGGATAGTGGAGTAGAGGATTATCAGATCAGCCATGATCTCATTGAATGGCGGAGCAGACTCGATGGGCCAAATGGCCTACATCTGCCCCTACCTCTTAAGGTCTTAGTTATAGAAAAGACAAAGATGGATCAGAAATAAAGGTCCTGAATTGAGGGATGGCCAATTTCAATATGATAAGACAGGATCTGGCCAAAGTGGACTAGGAGCAGCTACTTGTAGGAAAGTCTACATCAGACCAGTGGGAGTCATTCAAAAAGGAAATAGTGGGAGTTCAGGGCCAACATGTTCCTGTGAAGGTGAAGGGTAGGACCAACAAGACCAGGGAACCCTGGATGTCAAGGGTTATAGAGGATTGGATAAGGTAAAAAAGGAGACTTATGGCAGATACAAAGGGCTGAAAACAGCAGAAGCCCTAGAGGCGTAGAGAAAGTGTAGGGGACGTACTTAAAAAAGTAATTAGGAGAGCGAAGAGGGGGCATGAAAAAACACTGGCAGGCAAGATAAAGGAAAATCCCAAGGCATTTCATCAATATATTAAGGGCAAGAGGATAACCAGGGAAAAAGTACACCTAAAACAAAAATAAAAATAAAAATACCTGGAAAAACTCAGCAGGTCTGGCAGCATCTGCGGAGAGGAACACAGTTAACATTTCGAGTCCATATGACTCTTCAACAGAACTAAGTAAAAATAGAAGAGAGGTGAAACATAAGTCCCCCCCCCCCCCCTCCCCACCCCCTTAAACCAGTTTATATTTCACCTCTCTTCTATTTTTCCTTAGTTCTGTTGAAGAGTCATACGGACTCGAAATGTTAACTGTGTTCCTCTCCACAGATGCTGCCAGACCTGCTGAGTTTTTCCAGGTATTTTTATTTTTATTTTTGTTTTAGGTGTACTCTTTCCCTGGTTATCCTCTTGCCCTTAATATATTGATGAAATGCCTTGAGATTTTCCTTTATCTTGCCCACCAGTGTTTTTTCATGCCCCCTCTTTGCTCTCCTAATTACTTTTTTAAGTACGTCCCCTACACTTTCTCTACGCCTCTAGGGCTTCTGTTTTCAGCCCTTTGTATCTGCCATAAGTCTCCTTTTTTACCTTATCCAATCCTCTATAACCCTTGACATCCAGGGTTCCCTGGTCTTGTTGGTCCTACCCTTCACCTTCACAGGAACACGTTGGCCCTGAACTCCCACTATTTCCTTTTTGAATGACTCCCACTGGTCTGATGTAGACTTTCCCACAAGTAGCTGCTCCCAGCCCACTTGGGCCAGATCCTGTCTTATCATATTGAAATCGGCCTTCCCCAATTCAGGACCTTTATTTCCGGTCCATCTTTGTCCTTTTCCATAACTAAGACCATAAGAGGTAGGGCAGAAGTGGACCATTTGGCCCATCGAGTCTGCTCCACCATTCAATGAGATCATGGCTGATCTGATAATCCTCAACTCTACTTTCCTGCTTTGTCCCCATAACCCTTGATTCCCTTACAGATTAAAAATCTGTCTATCTCAGCCTTGAATATACATAACTAGCCAACTTCTACAGCCCCTGCGGTAAAGAATTCCACCGATTCACTACCCTCTGAGAGAAGAAATTCCTCCTCATCTCTGTTTTAAATGGGTGCCCCCTTATTCTGAGATTATTCCCTCTGGTCCTAGACTCTCCCACAAGGGGAAACAACCTCTCAGCATCTACCCTGTCAAGCCCCCTAAGAATCTTATGTGCTTCAATAAGGTCACCTCTCATTCTTCTAAACTCCAATGAGTACAGGCCCAACCTACTCAACCTTTCCTCATAAGAAAATCCCTCCATCCCCAGGATCAACATAGTGAACCTCCTCCGATGCCAGTATATCTTTCCATAGATAAGGGACCAAAACTGTTCACAGTATTCTGGCTGTGGTCTAACTAGTGCCTTGTATAGAAACATAGAAACTAGGAGCAGCAGGAGGCCATTCGGCCCTTCAAGCCTGCTCCGCCATTCAATATGATCATGGCTGATCCTCTATCTCAACGCCATATTCCCGCTTTCTCTCCAAGCCCTTTGATGCCCCTAATATCCAAACATTTATCAATTTCTTTCTTGAATATATTCAGTGACCCGGCCTCCACAGCCTCCTGTGGTAGAGAATTCCACAGGTTGATCACCCTCTGAGTGAAGAAATTTTTCCTCATCTCAGTCTCAAAATGGCTTGCCCCGTATCCTGAGACTGTGGCCCCTGGTTCTAGACTCCCCAACCAGGGAAAACATCCTCCCTGCATCCAGTCTGTCTAGCCCTGTCAGAATTTTATACGTTTCAATCAGATCCCCTCTCATTCTTCTAAACTGTAGTAAATACAGACCCAGTCGAACCAATCTGTCCTCTTACGACAGTCCTGCTATCCCCGGTATCAGCCTAGTGAACCTTCGTTGCACTCCCTCTATGGCAAGTATATCCTTTCTTAGGTATGGAGACCAAAACTGCACGCAATACTCCAGGTGTGGTCTCACCAAGGCCTTGTATAACTGCAGCAAGACATCCCTACTTCTGAACTCAAATCCTCTCGCAATGAAGGCCAACATACCATTTGCCTTCCTAATTGCTTGCTGCACCTACCTATTTACTTTCATTGACTGGTGTACAAGGACCCTTTGTACATCCACATTTCCCAATATATCACCATTTAAATAATGCTCTGTCTTTCTATTTATATATAGTCTATATATATTTATATATATATATATTCTATTTCTATATAGTCTATAGAATTTTGGAAGATGACCACCAATGCATCCAATATTTCCAGGGCCACTTCCTTTAGTACTCTGGGGTGTAGATTATCAGGCCATGGGGATTTTTCAGCCTTTAACCCCATTAATTTCTCTAGCACTATGTTTTTTTCTGAATATTGATTTTCTTCAATTCCTCCCTCTCACTAGATCCTTGGTTCCCTAACATTTCTGGGAAATTATTTGTGTCCCCTTTTGAAAAGACAGCACCAAAATATGTGTTCAATTCTTCTGCCATTTCTTTGTTCCCCATTATAATTTCCCCCGTTTCTGGCTGTAAGGGACCTACATTTGCCTTTGCTAATCTTTTTCTCTTCACATATTTATAGAAGCTTTTACAGTCAGTTTTTATGTTCCTCCAAGTTTTAGCAAGACTCTCCTATTTTTATACTCGATTCCCTTTGAAATAAAGGCCAGCATTCCATTTGCCTTCCCTATTACCTATTGAACTTGTATGTTAGCTTTTTGGGATTCATGCGCAAGGACTCCCAAATCCCTCTGTGTTGCAGACTTCTGCAGTCTTTCTCCATTTAAATAATATTCAGCTCCTCTATTCTTCCTGCCAAAGTGCATAACCTCACGTTTTCCCACATTATATTGCATCTGCTAAGTTTTTGCCCACTCACTTAACCTGTCCATATCCCTCTGTTGACTCCTTGTGTCATCCTCACCACTTGCCTTCCCACCTATTTTTGTGTCATCCGCAAACTTGGCGATAGTACATTCACTTCCCTCACCAAGTCATTAATATATGTAAATCTTACAGAGTTATGGTCACTATCCCCGAAATACTCCCCCACTAACACTTCTACTACTTGCCCAGCTTCATTTCCTAAGATAGGTCCAGTACCACCCCTTCTCTTGTTGGACTTTCTACGTGCTGGTTCAAAAAGCTTTCCTGGATGCACTTTAAGAATTCTGCCCCCTCTGAGTCTTTCACACTATGACTATCCCAGTTAATATTGGGGAAGCTGAAATCCCCTACTATTATTACCCTATTATTTTTACACTTCTCTGAGATTTGCCTACATATCTGCTCCTCTATCTTCCCCTGACCATTTGGAGGCCTATAGTACACTCCCAGCAATGTGATTTCCCCCTTTTTGATTTTAAGCTCTACCCATATAGCCTCATTTGAGGAACCTTCTAAGACACTATCCCTCCTTACTGCAGTAATTGACTGTCATGAAGCTATTGTATATAATATTTTGGAAAATATTTTTCTTTTAAAATGGAGGCTTAGTTTGTGGGTATGTCTTAATTGGGTTAAAGCCAGCTAGTCTGGGTGTTTTGATGTACTAGTTTGAGATGTAAACAGAGAGATAGCATGCACTTGCATTTTTTGAATAGAGCATTCAAGAAGTGGAGTAAAAACTTGATGCCTTTCTTACAGATACCAAGCCATATGTTTATATTACTAATAAAATTGGTACTATGAAAGGGGCTTCATTGTTAAAAGGAAAGCTCAAAGAGACTGGTGATACAATGAGAATTTGAATTCAATCAGTGGTGGTAGGTATAACTTCAGTAGTTCTTGGGTGTGCAGGCAGAGGCAATGTAAGATCAAAAGGCTGCTATAAGCCTCCAACTGGCTCCACAGTGAAAAGAACCTCATTTTGAATTCGTAAGGTGAAAATTCTTTGCCTGGTGTTTTGGTTAAGTCTCAGGGTTGCTGCTGCCTTAATGGAGATTAGTTTAGGAATTTGTTAAAAGTTATGATAGTAGTAATTTGTAGCCATGTGTATATATTTTAAACTGTGTAAATTAATAAAATGTTTCAATTAATTTAATGTAAAACCTCAAGAACTAGTCTGATTCCTGAGTTTAGAGTTGCATCTCAAACATAACACTTAAAATTATTGATTAATACAGTTGTTTAAAATTTCCCTCTAGGATTTCAAATAACTCCACTTTACCAACTGCATCAGTCATAACATTGACTCTTTCATCAATAGGTCAATGCCACCTGCTCTTTTACACCGCCTGCCCCCCTCTCCACCACCATCACGCCTGAAGATTCTACATCCTAATATTGAGCTGCCAGTCCTGCCTTTCCCTCAACCATGTCTCTGTGATAGCAACAATATCATATTCCCATGTGTTAATCGACACCCTCAATTCACCTACCTTACTTGCATTAAAATAGATGCAATCAAGCTTTACATTATTCCCTTGTGCCTTAACAGGTCTATAGTTGCTCTGCAAACGTACCGGGGATCTGCCTGTTCTGGGGGCTATACCATTACAGGAGAATCTGCCTGTTCTGGGGGCTATACCATTACAAGGGATCTTCCTGTTCTGGGGGCTATACCTTTACAGGGGACCTGCCTGTTCTGGGGGTTCTCCCTCTTCTAGGGGATCTCACTATTCTGGAGGATCTGTCTGTTCGGGGCTGGGTGGGGGTGGTTCCCCCTGCTCTGGGAAAATTCCCTATTGTGGGGATTCTCCCTGTTTGGGGTTATGTCAATGTTCTGGGAATCTCCCTGTTATGGAGGATCTCCCTGTTCTTATGATATTCCTGTTTTTGGGGATTTTTCCAATTTGAGGGAACTTCCCATTTTATCCCATCTTTCTTTTCATGGGGAGCTCCTTGTACTGGGACATCTCTCCTGTTCTGTGGGGATCTGCCTGTTCAGGGGGATCTCCCAGTTCTTGGTGATACCCCCTGTTCTGAGGAACCTTTCTATTATATGCCATCTCCCTATTCTGGGGAATCTCCCTGTTCTGGGATTTCTCCTAATTCTGCGGGATCTACCCATTCTGGGGGATATCCCATAAGAGGAAACATCCCCTGTGCACCCACCCTATCAAGTGCCCTCAGGACCTTATGTGTTTCAATAAGATCACCTCTCATTCTTCTAAACTCCAATGGACATACCTGTTTAACCTTTCTTCGTAAGGCAACCTCTCCATCCCAACAATGAGTCCAGTGAACCTTCTCTGAATTGCTTTAGAAGCAGTTCAATCTTTTTTTTTAAATAAGGAGACCAAAACTGCACAGTACTCCAGATATGGTCTCACCAAGGACCTGTAAAGGTACAGTAAAACTTCCTTATTTTTATAGTCCATTCCTCTTGCAATAAATGCCAATTCCATTTGCCTTCCTAATCTCTGCTGTACCTGCATACTAACTTTATGTGATTCATGTATCAGGACATCTTGATCCCTCTGCACCACCGAGTTCTGCAACCTCTCTTCATTTCAATAGTATACTTTTTTTAAATTCTTCCTGCCAAAGTGAACACGTTCACATTTACCCATGTTATACTCCATCTGCCAATTTTTTACCCACTCACTTAACCTGTCCATCTCCATTTTCAAACTCTTTACCTCCTCTTTGCAGCTTACTTTCCTATCTATCTTGGTGTCATCGGCAAACTTAGCTTTCAGACATTCGCTCCCTTCATCCAACTCAAAATCCTGGAACCCCCTTCCTAACAGCACTGTGGGTGTACCTACACCACATGGACTACAGCGGTTCAAGAAGGCAGCTCACCACCACCTTCTCAAGGGCAATTAGGGATGGGCAATAAATGCTGGCCTAGCCAGCAAAGCCCACATCCCATAAATTAATTTTAAAAATCATTGATATTGATTGTAAATAGTTGACAACAGCACTAATCCTCTGTGGCACTCCACTAGTTACAGCTTACCAACCCAAAAAAGACCCATTTAACCCCACTCTCTGCTTCCTGTTAGCTAAGCAATCCTTTATCCATTCAAATATGTTGCCCACTACACCATGGGGAGAAATTTCCCCCTGTCGGGGGTGCTGTGAGGGGGTTGCGCGGGAGTGGGCACGAACCTGATCACCGTCCCCCGATTGGGTCCGTGCTGCCATTTTACGTGGGCGGGCCAGTTAAGGCCTGCCCAGCGTGAGGTGTGCCTGGAAGTGCTGAGCGCGAGTGGTGGGATTCCCTGGGTTGGGACCTGCTCCCTTTCATGCACGCACGAAAGTTTTAAAAAGCTGAATGAAGGAAGGAAAAAAATTTAAGACATGTACCCTGGGACATGTCAATGAATTTTACAACAAATTTTTATTGAATTTTTATACACTTCATGAAACCTCATCCCGCCCATGGATGAGGTTCCATGAAAAATGCAAAGGCCGCCTGGGCTCTTCACCTGCCCGCCAACCTTAAGGTTGGATGGGCTGCTACTTTATTGGTTTAATTCGTTTTTAAATGGCCTTAATTGGCCTTTGAAAGTTTGGCTGCGAGTCGGCTGCGCGCCCGCCGAACTGAAAATCTAAATGAGGTGTGGTGATGTCGGGACACCCGCCCAACGTCACCGTGCATCACTACACATCAGCAAGTGAGCCCCGCCCCCACTCACCGGCCTGAACATTCTGCCCCATGTCATCTTGTGTAGTAACCTTTTATGTGGCACCTTATCAAATGCCTTTTGGAAATCCACTGGTTCCCCTTTATCCACCTTGAATGCTATTTCATCAAAAAAAAACTCTAACAGGTTAGTTAAACATGATTTCCCTTTCACAAAGCCATGTTGGTTCTGCCTGATCACATTGTGATTTTCTAAGTAACCTGCTATAACCTCCTTACTAATGGATTCTAGCACTTTCCCTACGACAGATGTTAAGGTAAATGGTCTATAATTTCCTGCTTCCTGCCTCCCTCCTTCCCTCAATAAAGATGTTACATTAGCTATTTTCCAATCCACTGGAACCTTTCCAGAATCTAAGGAATTTTAGGAGATTATAACCAATGCATCTATCTGTGTCACCACTGAGGTTTCTGGAGTTTCTTCCTCTTCTGGGGGATCTGCCTGTTCTGAGCGATCTGCCTGTTCTGGGGGATCTGCCTGTTCTGGGAGATCTGCCTGTTCTGGGGGGGATCTGCCTGCTTTGGGCAATGTGCCTGCTCTGGGCAATCTGCCAGTTCTGGGGGGTCTGCCTGTTATGGGAGATCTGCCTCCTCTGGGCGATCTGCCTGTTCTGGGGGGTCTGCCTGTTCTGGGGGGTCTGCCTGTTCTGGGGGGTCTGCCTGTTCTGGGGGGTCTGCCTGTTCTGGGAGATCTGCCTCCTCTGGGCGATCTGCCTGTTCTGGGAGATCTGCCTGTTCTGGGGGGGATCTGCCTGCTTTGGGCAATGTGCCTCCTCTGGGCGATCTGCCTGCTCTGGGGGGTCTGCCTGTTCTGGGGGGTCTGCCTGTTCTGGGGGATCTGCCTGTTCTGGGAGATCTGCCTGTTCTGGGAGATCTGCCTGCTCTGGGGGATCTGCCTGTTCTGGGCAATCTGCCTGTTCTGGGGGGGTCTGCCTGTTCTGGGGGAGTCTGCCTGTTCTGGGGGGGTCTGCCTGTTCTGGGGGGGTCTGCCTGTTCTGGGGGGGTCTGCCTGTTCTGGGGGGGTCTGCCTGTTCTGGGGGGGTCTGCCTGTTCTGGGGGATCTGCCTGTTCTGGGTGATCTGCCTGTTCTGGGGGATCAGCCTGTTCTGGGAGACCTGTCTGCTCTAGGGGATCTGACTGTTCTGAGTGATCAGCCTGTTCTGAGTGATTTGCCTGCTCTGGGGGATCTGCCTGCTCTGGGGGATCTGCCTGCTCTGGGGGATCTGCCTGCTCTGGGGGATCTGCCTGCTCTGGGGGATCTGCCTGCTCTGGGGGATCTGTCTGCTCTGGGGATCTGCCTGTTCTGGGAGATCTCCTTGTTAGGAAGGATCTCCCTTTTCTGAGGGGTCTCTTTGCTCTGGGAATTTTTTGTTCTGGACGATCCCCCTATTTTGTTGTTTTTCCCTGTTCTTAGGGATCTCCCCAGCTCTGATAATCTTTCAATTATATGCCATCTCCCTGTTGTGAGGAAGCTCCCTGTTCTGGAGTTCTTTCCTCTGCTGCGTGGGTCAACCAGTTATGGGGAAATCCCCCTTCTCTGGGGCACCTACCCATTCTGGGATTTCTCCCCATTCTGTGGGATCTCCCTGTTCTGGGATTTCTCCCCATTCTGTGGGATCTCCCTGTTCTGGGATTTCTCCTAGTTCTGTGGGATCTCCCTGTTCTGGGATTTCTCCCCATTCTGTGGGATCTGCCTGTTCTGGGATTCCTCTTGGTTCTGTGGGATCTCTCTGTTTTGGGATTTCTCCCCATTCTGTGGGATCTCCCTGTTCTGGGATTTTTCCCCATTCTGTGGGATCTCTCTGTTTTGGGATTTTTCCCCATTCTGTGGGATCTCCCTGTTCTGGGATTTCTCCCCATTCTGTGGGATCTCCCTGTTCTGGGATTCCTCTTGGTTCTGTGGGATCTCTCTGTTTTGGGATTTCTCCCCATTCTGTGGGATCTCCCTGTTCTGGGATTTCTCCCCATTCTGTGGGATCTCTCTGTTTTGGGATTTCTCCCCATTCTGTGGGATCTCCCTGTTCTGGGATTTCTCCCCATTCTGTGGGATCTCTCTGTTTTGGGATTGCTCCCCATTCTGTGGGATCTCCCTGTTCTGGGATTTTTCCCCATTCTGTGGGATCTCTCTGTTCTGGGATTTCTCCCCATTCTGTGGGATCTCTCTGTTTTGGGATTTCTCCCCATTCTGTGGGATCTCTCTGTTTTGGGATTTCTCCCCATTCTGTGGGATCTCCCTGTTTTGGGATTTCTCCCCATTCTGTGGGATCTCTCTGTTTTGGGATTTCTCCCCATTCTGTGGGATCTCCCTGTTCTGGGATTTCTCCCCATTCTGTGGGATCTCCCTGTTCTGGGATTTGTCCTAGTACTGTGGGATCTCCCTGTTCTGGGATTTCTCCCCATTCTGTGGGATCTGCCTGTTATGGGATTCCTCTTGGTTCTGTGGGATCTCTCTGTTTTGGGATTTCTCCCCATTCTGTGGGATCTGCCTGTTCTGGGATTCCTCTTGGTTCTGTGGGATCTCTCTGTTTTGGGATTTTTCCCCATTCTGTGGGATCTCTCTGTTCTGGGATTTCTCCCCATTCTGTGGGATCTCCCTGTTCTGGGATTTCTCCCCATTCTGTGGGATCTCTCTGTTTTGGGATTTCTCCCCACTCTGTGGGATCTCCCTGTTCTGGGATTTTTCCCCATTCTGTGGGATCTCCCTGTTCTGGGATTTTTCCCCATTCTGTGGGATCTCCCTGTTCTGGGATTTCTCCCCATTCTGTGGGATCTCCCTGTTCTGGGATTTCTCCCCATTCTGTGGGATCTGCCTGTTCTGGGATTCCTCTTGGTTCTGTGGGATCTCTCTGTTTTGGGATTTCTCCCCATTCTGTGGGATCTGCCTGTTCTGGGATTCCTCTTGGTTCTGTGGGATCTCTCTGTTTTGGGATTTCTCCCCATTCTGTGGGATCTGCCTGTTCTGGGATTCCTCTTGGTTCTGTGGGATCTCTCTGTTTTGGGATTTTTCCCCATTCTGTGGGATCTCCCTGTTCTGGGATTTCTCCCCATTCTGTGGGATCTCCCTGTTCTGGGATTTCTCCCCATTCTGTGGGATCTCCCTGTTCTGGGATTTGTCCTAGTACTGTGGGATCTCCCTGTTCTGGGATTTCTCCCCATTCTGTGGGATCTGCCTGTTCTGGGATTCCTCTTGGTTCTGTGGGATCTCTCTGTTTTGGGATTTCTCCCCATTCTGTGGGATCTCCCTGTTCTGGGATTTCTCCCCATTCTGTGGGATCTCTCTGTTTTGGGATTTCTCCCCATTCTGTGGGATCTCCCTGTTCTGGGATTTTTCCCCATTCTGTGGGATCTCTCTGTTCTGGGATTTCTCCCCATTCTGTGGGATTTCTCTGTTTTGGGATTTCTCCCCATTCTGTGGGATCTCCCTGTTCTGGGATTTCTCCCCATTCTGTGGGATCTCCCTGTTCTGGGATTTCTCCCCATTCTGTGGGATCTCCCTGTTCTGGGATTTCTCCCCATTCTGTGGGATCTCCCTTTCTGGGATTTCTCCCCATTCTGTGGGATCTCCCTGTTCTGGGATTTCTCCCCATTCTGTGGGATCTCCCTGTTCTGGGATTTCTCCCCATTCTGTGGGATCTCCCTGTTCTGGGATTTGTCCCCATTCTGTGGTATCTCTCTGTTCTGGGATTTCTCCTGGTTCAGTGGAATCTCCCTGTTCTGGGATTTCTCCCAGTTCTATGGGTCAGCTCAATTGTCAGCCATTATTGCTGCCTGTCTATCAGTTACAACCGTTTGGTCTTCAACATGGGTTCCTATTACAGGAGTTGGGAGTTTTTAAACTCTTCCAAGAGAATGGTCTCTCTCAGAACTTCATGGGCAGAATTTTCTGCCTGCCGAGTGGGCGGGCCCAATTCAATCTCCGGTGGGCGGGGATCCGGTCCTCTCCGGAGAAGTGGGCCCTGTCGCCATTTTACGTGGGCGGGCCAATTAGGGCCCGCCCAGCGTGACGTCCGGCGGGAAGCGCTGTGCGCTTCCTGTGCGGGCGGGGGGGGATTCCCCAAAAGTGAGAGTGCACTCTTTTGCGCATGCGCATGAAAGAGCGCACATCTCCCTGAGGCTAAGTGCTGTCTCAGGCGAGATCGCTGACCCTTTTAAAAAGATTAAAAATAGAAATAAAAAAAATCCTCAACATGTTCCCCTCATGTGACATGAGATGGGACATGTTCATAAATTACATTAAAACTTTATTAAACTTTTTAGAACCCTGCATGAAACCTCATCCCGCCGGTGGATGAGGTTTCATGTTTTTTCTATTTGCCGCCGGGGCTCCTGGCCTGCCCACCAACCTTAAGGTTGGACGGGCAGGTCCTTTAATTGTTTCAATGATCCTGTCAATGGCCTCAATTGGCCATTGACAGGTCGGCGGGCAGACAGCTGATTTTGCTACGCCCCCACCTTCCTGAAAATTTAAATGGGGCCCCACCCCCTGCTCGCCGATGGCAAAATTCTGCCCATAGGTAGTTTCAACTCCTAATGCTCATATCCACCTGCCAAAACTACTTTGTTCAAGCCTTTCAAATTCAATATAAGTTTGCTTAGGCTGTTTCCTTAAATTTCAAAACTTTTGTCTGTATCTTTCAGGGACCAACACATATGCACTGAAAATGGCTTTTTTCACCACATCATAATCCCTAGAAACCACCTCTGACAGTGAAGCATAAATTTCCTGTGCTCTAACTGTCAATTTGCTCTGCATGGGCCATGTCCAGTTTTCTTTCGGCTAGTTCATCTGTTTAGCTATCTTCTCAAATGAAATAAAAGAATGCTTCAACATCCCTTTCCTCAAACTTTGGAAGAGCTTGTACAAATTTAAACATCTACCCACTGAGTTCTGATCTGGAAATAAGTCCTGCCTCACCTCCTGGTGTGTCTTTTTTAACTGCCAGCATCCTAAACTTGAACTCTCTCTCTCTCTCTCTTTCCTCCTTTGCAATTATTAATTCCTTTTCCTGTTTTCTTTCTCTCTCCTGCCTTTCTGCCTGTTCCCTTTCTCTTTTCTGCTGCCTCTAGTTCCAATTTTTTAAATTTGCAACTGAATTTGAATTCAGTGAATCACCTCTTGGAGAACACAGTCTCTCAGGAATTCTTCCCACTTTTAAATGCTGTGCCATCTCTTCGATTATCTCTGCCTTCCTAACTTTGGCAGGAAATCCTACTCTTAATTTACTTGCCAATTGAATTAACCTGGCTTTTGGGATCCTTTGTAAAATCATCAGGGACACCTCTTCAACTTGCAGAAAAGCTTTAGCAGTTTCCAGTGCCACCTTATTTTGATAGTATAAACCTGGTGTTTCTTTTTAGCTTTTATTACTTACTAAATCTACACCCAAATCGTCGTTGTCTTTTGTTCCAAAATATCCTGGAGCCAAGCTCCCAAGTTTAGTCACAACTCACTGGGGATAGTGCGTTGTAATATCAAGCCCCACTGTTCCCCAGGCTGTGACACATGTGAAAAGCTTGACCAAACTACCAGGTTGCCCCAATTCTACCTGTTTAATTTAACAGAATTCGAGCACCAGGTTTGTAAACTTAATAAGTAAATAGCTGTTTATTGAACAAATTCTCTTTAACTAATGGCAAAAGAAAGAAATATGAACTGCTAATTTCTAACTCTATAGCCTAAACTCTACCCCTTCTTAAATCCCGAAACACACACATACAAGACATGTAAGACACACAAAAATATGGATTTTAAGGGTGGGATAAAACAGTTCAGTATCACCAATTCCGGAGTACAGGATTTGATGGGTCGATTTTGATCGATGTCTAATTCCTTTCAGTTCTTTGCTGATGACACAAGATGGTTTTCCCAGTACTTTCAGTCTTTAGTTCACTAGATTTTCAATGTCTCTAATGGTGATTTTCCCTTGACAGGGGGTTTTCAGAGAGAGAGCAGGTTATAGAGATAAGAGAGGAAAAAACCAGCTAGCTATCATTGTAGACTTACTGGAGTCTTACACACACAGGAGAAAGAGGTTTTAGGTCCTTTCTCTTTTAGGCTAGGAGTTTCCTCCCTCACTGCTCTCACACAAGCCTGATCACCTGGTCAGGAGCCAATTAAAAATGTTGTTGCCAGGCAGTTCCCCATGAGACCAGACTCCTCCTCGGCACCATCCTGTCTTTCAATGGCACACTCTGTTCCAGGACAGCAACATTGCATATATCCCTCACACTGTACCAATAGACATGTCTTTCAAACTGTAACCATTGTAATTTTAATCCACAGTCCAACAGAAAAAAAAGATATGTTCTTTACGACAGTCCAACAGAAATAAAAAGACCTGTTCTTTGCAAGGGGGACTCTTGGTTCTTGAAGATCTATCTGTTCTTGCAGATCTCCCTGATCAGTGAGATCTCTCTGTTCAGGGGGACCTCTCTGATGTGGATCTTCCAGATCATGGGGACCTCCCTGTTCTTGGGGATCTCTCTGTGCATGGTGATCTCCCTGTTCAGGGGGATCTCTCTTTTCAGGGGGATCTCTCCTCAGAGATAACTCTCTGTTCATGGGAATCTCCCTGTTTAGGTGGATCTCTCTGTTCAGGGGCATCTTGCTGTTCTTGGTGGTCTTGCTGTTCATGGACATCTTTCCGTTCAGGGGCATCTCTCTTCAGGGGCAACTCTTTGTTCAATGGGATCTCTCTGTTCTTGGGCATCCCCCTGTTTTGGGATCTCTCTATTCAACAGCATCTCTATGTTGACTGGGATCTCTCTGTTCTTGGGGATCCATTTGTTCAGGGGGATCTCTCTGTTATTGTGATTCTCCCTGTTCTTGGGGTTACCTCTGTTCAGGGGTATCTCTCTGTTCAGGGGTATCTCTCTGTTCGGATAGATCGCCTTGTTCCTGATGGATCTCTCTGCTCAGGGGGACCTCTCTGTTCAGGGGGATCTCCCTGTTCCTGGGGACCTCTCTGTTCAGGAGCATCTTTCTGTTCTTGATTATCTCCCTGTTCTTGGGATCCCTCTGTTCAGCAACATTACTATGTTGAGCGGATCTTTCTGTTCTTGGGTTTCCCTCTGTTCTGGGGGATCTCTCCATTCTGGTGGTTCTCCCTGTGAGTGGGGTCCCCTCTGTTCAGGGGTATCTCTTTATTCAGGTGGTTCTTTTTGTTCAGGGTGATCTCTCTGTTCAGGGACATCTTGCTGTTCTTGAGGATCTCGCTGTTCATGGAGATCTCTCTGTTCATGGGGATACCTCTGTTCATGGGGATACCTCTGTTCTTATGGTTCTTAGCAGTTCTTGGGGTCCCCTCTTTTCAGGGGGATCTCTTTATTCAGGGGGAATCACTCTGTTCAGGGGCAACTATGTTCAGTGGGGTCTCTCTGTTCTTGGGGATTTCACTGTTCTTGGGGATCCACCTGTTCAGGGGCATCTCTATGTTGAGTGGAATCTCTCTGCTCTTGGCCAACTATCTGCTCTTGTGGATCCCTCTGTTCAGGGTAACTCCATGTTCACGTGGGTTCTGTCTGTTCAGGGGTATCTCTCTGTTCAGGAGGATCTCTCTGTTCATGGGGATGGGGATTGCCCTGTTCAGGGGGACTTCCCTGACCACGGACATTTCTCTGTTCAGGGAGAACTCCTTGGTCGTGGGGATCTGTATGTCCGGCTGGATCTCCTTATTCATGGTGATCTCTCTGTTCAGTTGGATCTCTTTGTTCGTGGGGATCTATATGTCCGGGTAGATCTCCTTGTTCATGGGGATCTCTCTGTTCAGGTGGATCTCCTTGTTCATGGTGATCTCTCTGTTCAGGTGGATCTCCTTGCTCATGGTGATCTCTCTGTGCAGGTGTAACTCCCTGATCTGAACTGGGATCACCCTGTTCTTGGGTATACCTCTGTTCAGGGGGATCTGTTTGTTTATGAGGATCTCTGTTCATGGGGATCTCCCTGTTCTTCGAATCTTTCTGTTCAGGGGATCACCCTATTCTTGGGGAGCCCTCAGTCCAGAAGGAGGTCTCTCATTGATTCATAGACCTTTACAGCACAGAAGGAGGCCATTCGGCCAATCGTGTCTGCGCCGGTCAACAAAGATCTGACTACACTCATCCCATTTTCCAGCGCTTGGCCCATAGTTCTGGAGGCTATGGCAACGCAAGTGAATATCTAAATGCTTCTTAAATGTTACGAGAGTTTCTGACTCAATCACTCTTTCAGGCAGTGAGTTTCAGACTCCCACCATCCTCTGGGAGTAAAAAATTCTTCTTAATTCCCCTCTTAGCTTCTACCTCTCACCTTAAATCTAAGGCCCTGGTTATTGACCCCTCTACTAATGGAAAAAAGTGCCTTCCTATCCACCCTATCTATGCCCCTCATAATCTTACAAACCTCTGTCAGGTCCCCTCTCAACCTTCGCTGCTCCAAGGAAAACAACCCCAGCCTAACCATTCTTTCCTCAGACCCTCCAGCCCAGGCAGCATCCTGGTAAATCTGCTCTGCACCCTCTCCAATGTAATCACATCCTTCCTATAATGTGGTGACCAGAACTGCACGGAGTACTCCAGTGTGGCCTAACCAGCGTTTATACAGTTCCATCATAACCTCCCTGTTCTTGTATTCTATGCCTCGGCTAATAAAGGCAAGTATCCCATATGCCTTCTTAACCACCTTATCTACCTGCCCTGCTGCCTTCAGGAATCTGTGAATGTGCACATCAAAGTCCCTCTGATCTTCAGTACTTTCCAGGGTTCTACCAGTCATAGTGTAATCCCTTGCCTTGTTAGCCCTCTCCAAGTGCATTACCTCACACTTTTCCAGGTTGAATTTCATTTGCTAGTGCTCTGCCCACCTGACCAGTCCATTGATATCCTCCTGCAGTTTACAGCTATCCTCCTCACTATTTACCACCCTCCCAATTTTCGTGTCATCTGTGAACTTCTTGATCATACCCCCTACATTTAAGTCCAAATCATTTATGTGTACCACAAACAGCAAGGGCCCCAGCACCGAGCCCTGCGGAACCCCACTAGAAAAAGGCTTCCAGTCACAGAAACATCCCTCTACCATCACCCTCTGCTTCCTGCCTCTCAGTCAATTTTGGATCCAACGTGCCACTTTGCCTTGGATTCCATGGGCTCTTACTCTCTTGACCAGTCTGCCATGAGGGACCTTAGCAAAAACCTTTCTAAAGTCCATGTAGACCACATCAAATGCATCACCCTCATCAACACTCCTGGTTACCTCTTCAAAAAATTCGATCAAATTTGTCAAACACAACCTTCCCTTAACAAATCCATGTCCCTGATTAGTCCGTGTCTCTCCAAGTGCAGGTATATTTTGTCCCTCAGAATTCTTCCTAGTAACTTCTCCACCACTGAGGTTAAACTGACCGGCTCATAATTTCCTGGTCTATCCCTTCCTCCTTTTTTTAAATAATGGGGCAATGTTAGCAGTCCTGCAGTCTTCTGGCACCTCACCTGTGGCCAGAGAGGATTTCAAAATTACTGCAAAAGCCCCTGATATCTCTTCCCTTGCCTCCCTCAACAGCCTGGGATACATCTTATCCGGGCCTGTGGATTTATCCACTTTTAAGGCCACTAAACCCACTAGTACCTCCTCTCTCTCTATGTTAATTTCCTCTAATATTTCACAGTCCACCACCCTGATGTCTATAGCTGCATCGTCCTTTTCCATTGTGCAGACTGACGCAAAGTATTCATTGAGCACTGTACCCACATCTTCCGGGTCCGTCCACACACAGATTACCTCTATGGTCCCTAATTGGCCCTACTCTTTCCCTAGTTATTCTCTTGTTCTTTATATATTTTTTTTAAACCCCTTTGGGTTCTCCTTTATTCTACCCACCAATGCTTTCTCATGCACTCTCTTAGCTTTCCTAATTTCCTTTTTTAAGACCCCCCCTGCACTTTTTATACTCCTCTAAGGACTCTGCTGTGTTGAGCCCTCGGTATCTGTCATAAGTTTCTCTTTCTCTCTTAATCCTAACCTTTAAGTCCCTTGACATCCAAGGTTCTCCGGACTTGGTCCCGCCCTTTGTCTTTACGGGAACATATTTGCCCTGTACTCTCGCTATTTCCTCTTTGAATGCCTCCTACTGTTCTGATACAATTTTATCTGCAAGTATCTGCTCCCAGTCCACTTGGGCCAAATCATATCTCATCTTAGTAAAATTCACCTTTCCCCAGTTTAAAACTTTTATTCCTGGCCCAACCTTATCCTTTTCTATAACTATCCTAAATCTAACTGAGTTATGGTCACTATCTCCAAAATGCTCCCCTACTGATACACTTTCCACCTGCCCGGGCTCATTTCTGAATATTAGTTCCAGAATTGCCCCCTCCCTTGTTGGGCTTTCTACATACTGGCTAAAAAAGTTCTCTTGATGCAACTTAAGAATTTTTCTCCCTCCCTACCTTGCAAACTAAAACTATCCCAGGTAATATTTGGGTAGTTAAAATCTCCTACTATTACTGCCTTATTATTCTTACACATCTCTGAAATTTGATTACATATTTGATCCCCGATCTCTCCCTGACTGTTTGGGGCCTATAGTACGCACCCAACAGTGTGTTTCCCTCTTTTGTATTTTTTACTTCTACCCATATCACCTCATGTGATGATCCTTCCAAGATATCATCGCTCCTCACTGCTAGAATCGATTCCTTGATCAATATTGCAATGCGCCCCTCTCTTCTATCCCCCTCTCTATCTCATCTGAATACCCTATAACCAGGAATGTTGAGCTGCCAATCCTGCCCTTTTAGCCAAGTCTTGGTCATAGTTATGATATCACACTCCCACGTGCACTTCTGTGCCCTCAGCTCATCTGTCTTATTCCTCAGGCTCCTTGCATTAAAATATATTCCATTTAGCCTTACTAAACTCACTTCTTTCTTATCTAGCCTATGTTTCCTCTGCCTTCCAGACTCATTTCCTAGTATTTTAACTTCTAATTTCATCTCAGCTTCTCTCCCCTCTGAACAGCTTTTCAGGATCCCATCCCCCTGCCAATTTAGTTTAAATCCACCCCAACAGCATTAACAAGCCTCCCCGCGAAGATGTTGGTCCTGTTCCTGTTCAGGTTTAACCCGTCTGCCCTGTACAGGTCCCAGGTCCCTCAGAAATGGTCCCAATACTCCAGGGATCGAAAACCCTCCCTCCTGCACCATCTCTCCAGCCACGCATTCATCTGCTCTATCCTTCTGTTCCTATACTTACTACTGCGTGGCACCGGGAATAATCCGGAGATTACTCCCTTTGAAATCCTGCTTTTCAATTTCCTACCTAACTCCCGAAAGTCTGCTTACAGGACCTCATTCCTCTTTTTTCCTATGTCATTGGTCCCAACATGGACCACAACATAACATCCACATAACATCCTTGACCCTGGCACCCGGGAGGTAACATACCATCCTGGAGTCATGTCTACGGCCACAGAAGCGCCTGTCTACTCCCCTCACTAACGAATCCCCTACCACTATTGCTCTTCTACACTTCTTCCTCCCCCACCCTGAGCAGCTGGACCACCCACAGTGCCATGGCCTTGGCTCTGATGGGCCTCCACAGAGGGGCCGTCACTCTCACCGTTTCTCAAGGCCAAAAAACAGTTTGTGAGTGAGATGCACTCAGGGGATTCCCTCACTACCTGCCTGGCCACCTTCTTCTGTTTGGCGGTCACCTGTTCCCTCTCTGCTTGCACTTCCTTAAGCTGTGCGGTGACCACGTCCTGAAACGTGCTATCCACGAACCTCTCAGCCTCATGATGCACCGTAGTGACCCCAGCTGCTGCTCAAGCTCCAAACCCGGAGCTCAAGTTGCTCTAGTTGGAGGCACCGCTTGTGCATCTGATCACTCAGCCTGCCAGGGGCGTCTAGCGTTTCCCACATAGCGCAGGATGTGCAAATCACGGGACTGAGCTCTCCAGCCATATCTTAACTAAATAGAATATGGATCCTTGCTTTTATTTTACCCTTATGCCTAATTGAGTAAAGACTAGATGCTAGATCCTCTAGATAGACTCTAGGTGCTGCTGACTGCCTGTCCCAGAGTCCTCCTCTCGCACTCTCCTCTAGGTGCTGCTGACTGCCTGTCCAAGGGTCCTCCTCTCACATTCTTCTCTAAGTGCTCTGACTGCCTGTCCCAGGGCCCTTCTCTCGCTCTCTTCTCTAGATGCTGCTGACTGCCTGTCCCAGGGTCCTCCTCTCACACTCTCCTCTAGGTGCTGCTGACTGCTTGTCCCAGGGTCCTCCTCTCACACTCTCCTCTAGGTGGTCTGACTGCCTGTCCCAGGATTCTCTTCTCGCATTCTCCTCTAGGTGCTGCTGACTGCCTGTCCCAGGGTCCTCCTCTCGCACTCTCCTCTAGGTGCTGCTGACTGCCTGCCCCAGGGTCCTGCTCTCGCACTTTCCTCTAGATGCTGCTGACTGCCTGTCCTACGGTCCTCCTCTCGCACTCTCCTCCAGGTGCTGCTGACTGCCTGTCTCAGGGTCCTCCTCTCGCACTCTCTTCTAGGTGCTGCTGACTGCCTGTCTCAGGGTCCTCCTCTTGCACTCTCTTCTAGGTGCTGCTGACTGCCTGCCCCAGGGTCCTGCTCTCGCACTTTCCTCTAGATGCTGCTGAGTGCCTGTCCTAGGGTCCTCCTCTCGCACTCTCCTCCAGGTGCTGCTGACTGCCTGTCCCAGGGTCCTCCTCTCGCACTGTCCTCTAGGTGCTGTTGACTGCCTGTCCTAGGGCCCTCCTCTCGCACTCTCCTCTAGGTGCTGCTGACTGCCTGTCCCAGGGTCCTCCTCTCGCACTCTCCTCTAGGTGCTGTTGACTGCCTGTTCCAGGGTCCTCCTCTTGCACTCTCCTCTGTTTAGGGATATCTTTCTGTTCAGGGGAATCTCTCTGTTCATGGGAACTTACCTCTCCTTGGAGATCTCTCTGTTCAGGGCAATCTCCCTGTTCTTATGGATCTCTCTGCTCTTGGGGATCTCTCTGTTCTTGGGGAATCTCTTTGTTTAGGAGGATCTTTCTGTGCAGTGGTATATCTTTGCTCTTGGGGATCTCTCTGTTCAGGGGAATCTCCCTATTCTTTGGGATCTCCATGTTTTGGGGGATCTCCCTGTTCTGAGGGAATCCCTCTGTTCAGGAGGTTCTCTGTGTTCTTGGTGGTCTCCCTGTTCTTGGGGATCCGTCTGTTCAGTGGCATCTCTCTGTTCAGGGGAATCATCTGTTCAGGGGCAGTGCTCTGTTCAGTTGGATTTCTCTGTTCATGGGGATATCCCTGTTCCTGGGGATCCTTCTTTTCATGGGGGATATTTTTCTTCAGGGCGATCTCCCTGTTCTTGGGAATCTCCCAATTCTTATGGATCTCCCTGTTCTTGTGGATCTCTCTGTTCAGGGAGGTCTCTCTGTTCAGGTGGATCTCTCTGTTCTTGGTGATCTCCCTGTTCTTGGAATCCCTCTGTTTGTTGGGGGGGGGCGGGGGATCTTGCTGTTCTTGGGAATATCCCTGTTCTTATGGATCTCCCTGTTCTTAAGGATCTCTCTGTTCAGGGGACCTCTCTGTTCAGCGGGATCTCTTTGTTCAGGAGGATCTCCCTGTGCATAGAGATCTCTCTGTTCAGAAGGTCCCTCTGTTCAAGAGCATCGCTTTGTTCAATTAGATGTCTCTGTTTATGGAGATCTCCCTGTTCTTGGTGATCTCCCTGTTCTTAGGGATCCCCCTGTTCATTGGCATCTCTCTGTTCAGGGGGACCTCTCTGTTCTTTGGGATCCCTCTCTTCAAGGGGGTTTCTCTGTTCTTTGGGATCTCCCCGTTTTTTGGGATCCATTTTTTCAGGCTGATCTCTCTGGTCTTGGACATCTCCCTGTTCTTGAGGATCTCTCTGTTTAGAGGAATCACTCTGTTCAGGAGGTTCTCTATGTTCAGGGATATCTCTATGTTCAGGGATATCTCTCTGTTCAGGGTGATCTCTCTGTTCTTTGGGATCTCTGTGTTCTTGTGCATGTCCATGCTTTGGAGAATCTCTCTAATCAGGGGGATCTCTCTGTTCTTGGGGATCTCTGTTCAGGAGCATCTCCCAGTTCTTGGGGATCTCCCTGTTATTGTGGTTCTCTCTGTTCTTGGGAATCTCTCTGTTCAAAAGGATCTCTGTGCAGGAGCATCTCTGTGCTCTTGGGGATCACCCTGTTCAGGGATATCTCTCTGTTCAGGGGTGTCTCTCTGTTCAGGTGGATCTCACGGTTCTAGGAGATCTTTCTGTTTACTATGATCTCTGTTCTTGGGGATCTCTCTTTTCAGGAGATATCCTTTATTCAGGGGTCTCTCTCCATTCAGGGGGATCCCTCTGTTCAAGGAGATATCCCTGTTCCTGGGGATCCTTCTTTTCAGGGGGATTTTTATCTGCAAGATGATCACCCTGTTCTTGGGAACCTCCCTGTTCTTGTGGATCTCTGTTCTTGTGGATCTCTGTTATTGGTGATCTCCCTGTTCTTAGTGATCTCCCTGTTCTTGGTGATCTCCCTGTTCAGTGACATCTCTCTGTTCAGAGGGAACCTCTCTGTTCTTTGGGATCCCTCTGTTCAAGGGGAATCTATCTGGTCTTGGGTGTCTCACTGTTATAGGGGATCTCCCTGTTCAAGGGGATCTCTCTAACGGGGGTCTCCCTGTTTTGGGGAATCACTATTCAGGGGTATCTCTCTGTTCCTGGGGATATCTGTTCTTGGGGATCTCCCTGTCCTTGCGGATCTCTCTGTTATGGGGAATCACTCTGTTCAGGAGGATCATCTATTCTTGGGAATCTCTATGTTCAGGGACAACTCTCTATTCAGTGAGACCCCTCTGTTCAGGGGGATCTCTCTGTCTTCGGGGATCTCTCTGTCTTTGGCGATGTCTCTGTTCTTGGGGATCTCCCTGTTGCTGTGGATCTCCCTGTTCCTGGAGATCTCCCTATTCCTGGGGATCTCTCTGTTCTTGGGGATCTCCCTGTTCTTGGGGATCACTCTGTTCAGGGGGATCACTCTGTTTAGAGAGATCTCCCCGTTCTTGTGGAATTCTCTGTTCAGTGGGATCTCTCTGGTCTTGGTGATCTCCCTGTTCTTGGGATCCCTCTGTTCAGGGGATCTCTCTGTTCATACGAACAAGTAGCAGGAGTAGCCCATTCAGCCCCTCGAGCCTACTCCGCCATTTAATGACTGATCTGATAGTAACCTGGGGCAGAATTTTGGCGTGTGAGCACGTGAACGACATGCTTGAGTGTGAAATAGCGTGCCATGACATTGGGCGAATGTTCCGACATCATCGCGTGATATTTCAGTCAGCACACATGAGAGTCAGCATCGCGCCCTCTAATAATTAAGAGGCCTGTTAAGGCCATTAAAGTAGCAAGTGACAGCGATTTCTCACTGCCTGTCCAACGTTATAGTTGACAGGCAGGCGAATTGGCCAGGCAGCCTTTGCAATTTTTCAGGAAACCATGTCCAAGGGTGGGATGAGGTTTCCATCATTAATTTTTAAAAATTAATTTGAAAAAATTAATCATCATCATCCGTATGTTGAGGTGTCTCATTTTTACGCATGGACATTTTTCTCTGATTTTACATTCTGTCTTTATTGATTTTAAATTCTTCAGCTCCCTGGGGCAGCTCTCTGTCTTCAGGGAGCTTTCCTACTGCGCTCCCCCATGCCTGCACTGGCTTCAATGGTTGCCCACCTGCCACCCCCACCCCAGCAGTGCTGAGCCTTTCAGCACGTGTTTCACACTGGCTGACCATTAATTGGCCAGACAGCATGAAATCGCAGTTGGGGACCAGTCACAGTCAGCGGTCCATTCCCCGGCCGCTCCAGGGCCCACCAATCGCAGCCGCCTGCTGACCCAAAAATCCTGCCCCTGAAATCTGTATCCCACCTCCCCCCGATAACTTATCACCCCCTCACTTACCCAGAATCTATCCATCTCTGCATTAAATACATCCAAAGACTCTGCTCCCACCACCTTCTCAGGAAGAGAGTTCCAAAGACTCACAACCCACATCTCGCCTCATCTCTATTTTAAGTGGGCGACCCCTTATTTTTAAACTGTTCAGGGGGATCTCTCTGTTCAGGGGATCTCCCTGTTCCTGGGGACCTCTCTGTTCAGGGGATCTCCCTGTTCCTGGGGACCTCTCTGTTCAGGGGATCTCCCTGTTCCTGGGGACCTCTCTGTTTAGGGGTATCTCACTGTTCCTGGGGACCTCTCTGTTCAGGGGATCTCCCTGTTCCTGTGGACCTCTCCGTTCAGGGGATCTCCCTGTTCCTGGGGACCTCTCTGTTCAGGGGATCTCCCTGTTCCTGGGGACCTCTCTGTTTAGGGGTATCTCTCTGTTCCGGTGGTTCTCCCTGTTTTTGGGGTCCCCTCTGTTCAGGGGCATCCCTTTATTCAGGGGGTTCTCTCTGTTCAGGGGGATCTCTCTGTTCAGGGGCATCTTGCTGTTATTATGAATCTCGCTGTTCCTGGAGATCTCTCTGTTCATGGAGAACTTTCTGTTCCTGGAGATCTCTCTGTTCTTGGGGCCCTCACTGTTCATGGGGATCTCTCTGTTTGGGGGATCCCTATGTTTTTGGGGGATCACCGTGTTCTTGGAGATACCTCTGTTCAGGGGGATCTCCCTGTTCAGGGGGTTCCCTCTGTTCAGGTGATCGCTCTGTTCAGGATGATCTCGTTGTTCAGGGGTATCTCTCTGTTCAAGAGGATCTCTATGTTTAAGTTGATCTCCCTGTTCTTTGGGATCTCCCTGTTTAGGGAGATATCCTTGTTCATGGGAATTTCTTTGTTCAGGGGAATCTCTCTGTTCAGGGGCATCTCCCAGTTCTTGGGAATCTCCCTGCCCTTGCAGATATCTCTGTTCTTGGGAATCTTCTCTGTTCATGGAGATCTCTCTGTGCAGGGGTATGTCTCTGTTCTTTGGGATCTCTCTGTTCAGGGGGATCTCCCTGTTCAGGGGGATCTCTCTGTTCAGGGGGATCTCCCTGTTCAGGGGGATCTCTCTGTTCAGGGGGATTTATCAGTTCATTGGGATTTCTCTGATGGGGATCTCCATGTTTGGGGGTCTTCCTGTTCATGGAAATCTCTCTGTTCAGGGGATCTCTGGTCAGGGGATATCTTTGTTCATGAGGATCTCTGTTCAGGCAGATCTTGCTGTTCTTTGGGATCTCACTGTTCATGGGGATCTCCCTGTTCTTGGAATTGCTCTGTTCAGGGGGTGGGGGTCTCCCTGTTCTTGGGAGTCTCCCTGTTCTGAAGGGTCTCTCTGTGCAGGGTATCTCTATGTTCTCAGAGATCTCTCTGTTCAGGGATGTCTATCTGTTCAGGGGAATCTGTTGTTCTTGGGGATCTCTGTTCAGAGGGATCTCGCTGTTCTTGTGAATCTCTCTTTTCTTGTGGATCACTTTGTAGATAAGGACCCCTCTGTGCAATGGGACCCCTCTGCTCTTGGGGATCTCACTGTTCAGGGATATCTCTCTTTTTAGGGGAATCCCTCTGATCAGGGGAACCTCTTTGTACAGCGGGTTCTCTTTTTTCAGGAGATTCTCCCATTGCAGAGAAATCTCTCTGTTCAGGGGGATATGTCTGTTCAGGAGGATCTCTCTGTTCAGGGTGATCTCTGTTCTAGGGGATATCTCTGTTCTAGGGGATCTCTGGGTTAAGGGGGATCTCTCTGTTCAGGGGGATCTCTGGGTTCAGGGGGATCTATTTGTTCATGGGGATCTCTCGGTTCAGGGGGATCTCTGTTCTAGGGGATATCTCTGTTCCAGGGGATCTCTGGGTTCAGGGGATCTCTCTGTTCAGGGGGATCTCTCTGTTCAGGGGGATCTCTCTGTTCAGGGGGATATCTGGGTTCAGGGGGATCTCTCTGTTCAGGGGGATATCTGGGTTCAGGGGGATCTCTCTGTTCAGGGGGAACTCTGGGTTCAGGCAGATCTCTCTGTTCAGCGGGATCTCTCTGTTCAGGGGGATCTCTGGGTTCAGCGGGATCCCTCTGTTTAGGGGGATCTCGGTTCAGGGGAGATCTGTCTGTTGAGGGGGATCTCTCTGTTCAGTGGATCTCTGTTCATGGGGATATCTCTGTTCTGGGGGATCTCTGCATTCAGGGTGATTTCTCTGTTCAGGGGACAGCACTGTTCAAGGGAATCTCTCTGTTCAGGGCGATCTCTCTGTTCAGGGGTGTCTCTCTGTTCATGGGGATCTCTCGGTTCAGGGGGATCTCTGTTCTATGGGATATCTCTGTTCTAGGGGATCTCTGGTTTCAGGGGGATCTCTCTGTTCAGGGGGATCTCTGGGTTCAGGGGGATCTCTCGGTTCATGGGGATCTCTCGGTTCAGGGGGATCTCTCGGTTCAGGGGGTTTTCTGGGTTTAGGGGGATCTGTGGGTTCAGGGGGATCTCTTTGTTCTAGGGAATGTCCCTGATCAGAGGGATCTCACTGTTCAGGGAGATCTCTCTGTTCAAAGGGATCTCTGTTCAAGGGGGTGTCTCTGTTCATGGGGATATCTCGATTCAGGGGTATCTCTCTGTTCAGTGGGTTCTCTGGGTTCAGCGTGATCTCTGGATTCAGGGTGATCTCAGTTATGGGGGGATCTCAGTGTTCAAGGGATCTATGTGTTCAGGGGGATCTAGTTCTAGTGGACATCTCTGTACTAGGGGATCTCTGGGTTCATGGGGATCGCATTGTTCAGGTGAATCTCTGGGTTCAGGGGATCTCACTGTGTAGGGGGATCTCTTGGTACAAGTGATCTCAGGGTTCAGGGGGATCTCTCGGAGCAGGGATACTCTGGATTAATGGGGATCTCTCTGTTCAGGGGATCTCTTGGTTCAGGGGGATCTATCTGTTTAGGGGATCCCAGGGTTCAGGCGGATCTCTGGGTTAGGGAGATCACTGTTCAGGGAATCTCTCTGTTCATGGGGATCTCTGGGTTCAGGGGGATCGCTCTCTTCAGGGGGATCTCTGAGATCAGGGGATCTGTCTGTTCAGGGGGAACTCGGGGCTCAGGGGGATCTCTCTGTTCAGGGGAACCTCTGGGTTCAGGGGATCTCTTGGTTCAGGGGATCTCTCGGTTCAGGGGCATCTCTGTTCGAGGGGGTGTCTCTGTTCAGGGGGAACTCAGTGGTCAGGTGGATCTCAGTGGTCAGGTGGATCTCAGTGTTCAGGGGGATCTCAGTGTTCAGAGGGATGTCTGGGTTCAGGGGGATCTCTGGGTTAAGGGGGATCTCTCAGTTCAGGCAGATCTCTGGGTTCAGGGTGGTCTCTTTGTTCTCGGGGATTTCTCTGTTCAGGGGGATTTCTCTATTCAGGAGGATCTCCCACTTCAGGGGCATCTCTCGGTTCAAGGGGATCTCTGGGTTCAGGGGGATCTCTCTGTTCAAGGGGATCCCTGGGTTCAAGGGGATCTATCTGTTCCTGAAGGTCTCTCTGTTCAGGGGGATCTCTTGGTTCAGGGGATCTCCTGTTAAGGGGGATCTCTCTGTTCAGGGGATCTCTCTGTTCAGGGGATCTATCTGTTCAGGTGGATCTCTGGGTTCAGGGATTTCTCTGGGTTCAGGGGGATCTCTCTGTTCAGGGGAGCCTTGGGTTCAGGGTTATCTCCCTGCTCAGCGGGATCTCTGGGTTCAGCGGAATCTCTCTGTTCAGGTGGATCTATGGATTTAAGGGTTTCTCTGGGTTCAGAGCAATCTCTCTGTTCTGGGGGATCTCTGGGTTCAGGGGAACTCTCCATTCAGGAGGATCGCTCCATTCAGAGGATCTCACTGTTCAGGGGATCTCTCTGTTCAGGTAGATCTCTGGGTTCAGGGGTTTCTCTGGGTTCAGGGGGATCTCCCTGTTTAGGGGAATCTCTGGGTTCAGGGAGATCTCTTTGATCAGGGGATTCTCTAGGTTCAGGGGGATCTCTCGGTTCAGGGCAATCTCTGTGTTCAGGGGTCCTCTGGGTTCAGGGGGATGTCTGGGTTCAGGGGGATCTCTGGGTTCAGGGGGATCTCTTGGTTCAGGGGGATCTCTGGGTTCAGGGGGATCTCTCAGTTAAGGCAGATCTCCGGGTTCAGGGGGGTCTCTTTGTTCTAGGGGATTTTTCTGTTCAGGGGGATTTCTCTGTTCAGGAGGACCTCCCACTTCAGGGGCATCTCTCGGTTTAGGGGTATCTCTGTTCTAGGGGATGTCTCTGTTCAGGGGTATCTCTCGGTTGAGGGGATCTCTCTGTTCCAGGGGATCTCTGGGTTCAGGGCATCTCTCAGTTCAGGTGGATCTCTGGGTTCTGGGGGATTTTTCTGTTCAGGGGGAACTCTGGTTTCAGGGGGACCTCTCTGATCAGGGGTATCTCTCTGTTCAGGGGATCTCTCTGTTCAGGGGTTTCTCTGGGTTCAGGGGGGTCTCCCTGTTTAGGGGAATCTCTGGGTTCGGGGGGATCTCTCTGCTCAGGGGGATCTCTGGGTTTCAGCAGGATCTCTCTATTCAGGGGGATCTCTCGGTTCAGGGGCATATCTGGGTTCAGGGGAATCTCTGTGTTCAGGGGTTCTCTGGGTTCAGGGAGATCTCTTTGTTCAGGGGGATCTCAGTGTTCAGGGGGATGTCTGGGTTCAGGGGGATCACTGGGTTCATGAGGATCTCTGGGTTCGGGGGGATCTCTCAGTTCAGGCAGATCTCTGGGTTCAGGGGGGTCTCTTTGTACTAGGGGATTTCTCTGTTCAGGGGGATCTCTCGGTTCAGGGGGATCTCTCGGTTCAGGGGGATCTCTTGGTTCAGGGGGATATCTGGGTTCAGGGGGATATCTGGGTTCAGGGGGATCTCTGCGTTCAGGGGGATCTCTCTGATCATGGGGATCTCTGGGTTCTGGGGGAACTCTGGGTTCAGGGGGATCTCTCAGTTCAGGCAGATCTCTGGGTTCAGGGGGTTCTCTTTTTGTTCTAGGGGATTTCTCTGTTCAGGGGGATTTCTCTGATCAGGAGGATCTGTGGGTTCAGGGACATCCCTCTGTTCAGTGGGATCTCTCCGTTCAGGGGTATCTCTGTTCTAGGGGATATCTCTGTTCCAGGGGATCTCTGGGTTCAGGGGATCTCTCTGTTCAGGGGAATCACTAGGTTCAGGGGGATCTCTCTGTTCATGGGGATCTCTCGGTTCACGGAGATCTATGTTCAGGGGATCTTTCTGTTCAGGGGATCTCCATGTTCAGGTGGATCTCTGGGTTCAGGGGTTCCTCTGGGTTCAGGGGATCTCTCTGTTTAGGGGGATCTCTGGGTTTCAGCAGGATCTCTCGGTTCAGGGGGATATCTGGGTTCAGCGGAATCTCTGTGTTCAACGGTTCTCTGGTTCTAGGGGATTTCTCTGTTCAGGGGATTTCTCTGTTCAGAAGCATCTCTCGCTTCAGGGGGATCTCTTGGTGCAGGGGGATCTCTGTTCAGGAGCATCTCTCGCTTCAGGGCGATCTCTCTGTTCAGGGTATCTCTGTTCTAGGGGATATCTCTGTTCAGGGGGATCTCTGGGTTCAGGAGGACCTCTGAGTTCAGGGGGATCTCTCAGTTCAGGCAGATCTCTGGGTTCATGGTTGTCTTTTTGTTCTAGGTGATTTCTCTGTTCAGGGGATTTCTCTGTTCAGGAGCATCTCTCGCTTCAGGGGGATCTCTCGGTGCAGGGGGATCTCTGGGTTCAGGGGGATTACTCTGTTCAGGTGATCTCTCTGTTCAAGGGGAACTCTCTTTTCAGTGCGATCTCTTAGTTCAGGGGATCGCTCTCTTCATGGGGATCTCTCAGTTCGGGGGATCTCTCGGTTCGGGGATCTCTCTGTACAGAGGGATCTCTGATCTATGGGTTATCTCTGTTCTAGGGGATCTCTCTGTTCAGTGGGATCTCTTGGTTCAGGGAAATATTTGGGTTCAGGGGATCTCTGTGTTCAGAAGGATGTCTGGGTTCAGGGGGATCTCTCTGTTCATGGGGAGTTCTTGGTTCCAGGGGTATCTCAGGGTTCAGGGGGATCTCTGTGTTTAGGGGGATCTGTCTGTTCAGGTGGATCTCTGGGTTCAGGGGTATCTCTCGGTTCAGGAGGTTCTCTGTTCTAGGGGATGTCTCTGATCAGGGGGAACTCCTCGGTTCAGGGGGATCTCACTGTTCAGGGAGGTCTCTTGGTTCAGGGGATCTCTCTGTTCAGGTGGATCTCTGGGTTCTGGGGGATTTTTCTGTTCAGGGTGATCTCTCAGTTCAGAGGGAACTCTGGTTTCAGGGGGACCTCTCTGATCAGGGGTATCTCTCTGTTCAGGGGATCTCTTTGTTCAGGGGATCTCTCTGTTCAGGGGTTTCTCTGGGTTCAGGAGGATCTCCCTGTTTAGGGGAATCTCTGGGTTCAGGGGGATCTCTCTGTTCAGTGGGATCTCAGTGTTCAGGGGATCTCTGGGTTCAGGGGGAACTCTGGGTTCAGGGGGATCACTCAGTTCAGTGGGATCTCAGTGTTCAGGGGATCTCTGGGTTCAGGGGGATCTCTCAGTTCATGCAGATCTCTGGGTTCAGGGGGGTCTCTTTGTTCTAGGGGATTTCTCTGTTCAGAGGAATTTCTCTGTTCAGGAGGATCTCTCACTTCAGGGGGATCTCTCGGTTCAGGGGTATCTCTATTCTAGGGGATGTCTCTGTTCAGGGGTATCTCTCGGTTCAGGGGTATCTCTGTTCTAGGGGATATCTCTGTTCAGTGGGATCTCTTGGTTCAGGGGGATATCTGGGTTCAGGGAGATCTCTGTGTTCAGAAGGATGTCTGGGTTCAGGGGGATCTCTCTGTTCAGGGGGATCTCTCTGTTCAGGGGGATCTCAGTGTTCAGGGGGGTCTCTTTCTTCTAGGGGATTTCTCTGTTCAGAGGAATTTCTCTGTTCAGCGGCATCTCTCGGTTCAGGGGTATCTCTCGGTTCAGGGGTATCTCTGTTCTAGGGATCTCTCTGTTCAGGGGTATCTCTCGGTTCAGGGGTATCTCTGTTCTAGGGATGTCTCGGTTCAGGGGTATCTCTCGGTTCAGGGGTATCTCTGTTCTAGGGATGTCTCGGTTCAGGGGTATCTCTCGGTTCAGGGGTATCTCTGTTCTAGGGATGTCTCGGTTCAGGGGGATCTCTCGGTTCAGGGGGATCTCTCTGATCAGGGGTATCTCTCGGTTTAGGGGTATCTCTGTTCTAGGGATCTCTCTGTTCAGGGGTATCTCTCGGTTCAGGGGTATCTCTGTTCTAGGGATGTCGCTGTTCAGGGTATCTCTCGGTTCAGGGGGATCTCTCTGTTCAGGGCATCTGTGGGTTCAGGGGCATCCCTCTGTTCAGGGTATCTCTGTTCTAGGGAATATCTCTGTTCCAGGGAATCTCTGGGTTCAGGGTATCTCTCTGTTCAGGGGGATCTGTCGGTTCAGGGGGATCTCTTGGTTCATGGAGATCTCTTGGTTCTGGGGGATACCCAGGTTCAGGGGATCTCTGTGTTCAGGGGGATCTCTCTG
Source organism: Cetorhinus maximus (assembly GCF_964194155.1). Taxonomy (NCBI): domain Eukaryota; kingdom Metazoa; phylum Chordata; class Chondrichthyes; order Lamniformes; family Cetorhinidae; genus Cetorhinus; species Cetorhinus maximus. The sequence continues at coordinate 172,555,947 of NC_135883.1, forward strand.
ATCATTGGGATCTCTGAGTTCCGGGGTATCTCTCGGTTCAGGGGATCTGTGGGTTCAAGGGCATCCCTCTGTTCAGTGGGATCTCTCTGTTCAGGGGTATCTCTGTTCAGGGGGATCTCTGGGTTCAGCGGGATCTCTGGGTTAAGGGGGATCTCTGAGTTCAGGGGGATCTCTCAGTTCAGGCAGATCTCTGGGTTCAGGGTGGTCTCTTTGTTCTAGGGGATTTCTCTGTTCAGGGGGATCTCTCTCTTCATGGGGTTCTCTCAGTTCGGGGGATCTCTCGGTTCAGGGGATCTCTCTGTACAGAGGGATCTCTGATCTAGGGGTTATCTCTGTTCTAGGGGATCTCTCTGTTCAGTGGGGCCTCTCGGTTCAGGGGGATATCTGGGTTCAGGGAGATCTCTGTTCCAGGGGATGTGTCTGCCCAGGGGGATATCTCGGTTCAGGGGATCTCTGGGTTCAGGGGGATCTGTTGTTTAGGGGATCTCTGTATTCAGGGGGATCTCTGGGTTCAGGGGGATATCTCTGTTCAGGGGGATCTCTCTGTTCAGGGGGTTCTCTCTGTTCAGAGGGATCTATCTGTTCAAGGTGATCTCTCTATTCAGGCGGATCTCTCTGTTCAGGTGGGTCTCTCTGTTCAGGTGGGTCTCTCTGTTCAGGGGGGTCTCTCTGTTCAGGGGGGTCTCTCAGTTCAGGGGGATCTCTCAGTTCACGTGGTTCTCTCTGTTCATGGGGATCTCTCGGTTCAGGGGGATCTCTCTGTTCTGGGGGTTCTCCTGGTTCTGCGGGATCTCTCGGTTCAGGGTTTTCTCTGTTCCAGGGGATGTCTCTGTCCAGGGGGATATCTGGGTTCAGGGTGATATCTGGGTTCAGGGGTATCACTGGGTTCAGGGGCATCTCTGGATTCAGGGGGATCTCTCAGTGCAGGGGGATCTCTGTTCTAGGGGATGTCTCTGTTCAGGGGTATCTCTCGGTTCAGGGGGATCTCTCTGTTCAGGGGTATCTCTGTTCTAGGGGATATCTCTGTTCAGGGGGATCTCTGGGTTCAAGAGGATCTCTGAGTTCAGGGGGATCTCTCAGTTCAGGCAGATCTCTGGGTTCAGGGTTGTCTTTTTGTTCTAGGTGATTTCTCTGTTCAGGGGATTTCTCTGTTCAGGAGCATCTCGCGGTTCAGGGGTATCTCTCGGTTCGGGGTATCTCTCGGTTCAGGGGTATCTCTCTGTTCAGGGGTATCTCTCTGTTCAGGGGGATCTCTCTGTTCAGGGGGATCTCTGGGTTCAGGGGGATTTCTCTGTTCAGGTGATCTCTCTGTTCAAGGGGAACTCTCTTTTCAGTGCGATCTCTTGGTTCGGGGGGATCGCTCTCTTCATGGGGATCTCTCAGTTCGGGGGATCTCTCGGTTCGGGGGATCTCTCTGTACAGAGGGATCTCTGATCTATGGGTTATCTCTGTTCTAGGGGATCTCTCTGTTCAGTGGGATTTCTTGGTTCAGGGAAATATATGGGTTCTGGGGATCTCTGTGTTCAGAAGGATGTCTGGGTTCAGGGGGATCTCTCTGTTCATGGGGAGTTCTTGGTTCCAGGTGTATCTCAGGGTTCAGGGGGATCTCTATGTTTAGGGGCATCTGTCTGTTCAGGTGGATCTCTGGGTTCAGGGGTATCTCTCGGTTCAGGGGGTTCTCTGTTCTAGGGGATGTCTCTGATCAGGGGGAACTCCTCGGTTCAGGGAGATCTCACTGTTCAGGGAGGTCTCTTGGTTCAGGGGATCTCTCTGTTCAGGTGGATCTCTGGGTTCAGGGGTATCTCTCGGTTCAGGGGGTTCTCTGTTCTAGGGGATGTCTCTGATCGGGGGAACTCCTCGGTTCAGGGGGATCTCACTGTTCAGGGAGGTCTCTTGGTTCAGGGGATTTCTCTATTCAGGGGCATCTCTCGGTTCAGGGGCATCTCTCGGTTCAGGGGGATCTCTGTTCTAGGGGATGTCTCTGTTCAGGGGTATCTCTCGGTTCTGGGGGATCTCTCTGTTCAGGGGATCTGTGGGTTCAGGGGCATCCCTCTGTTCAGTGGGATCTCTCTGTTCAGGGGTATCTCTGTTCAGGGGATATCTCTGTTCTGGGGGATCTCTGGGTTAAGGGGGATCTCTGAGTTCAGGGGGATCTCTCAGTTCAGGCAGATCTCTGAGTTCAGGGTGGTCTCTTTGTTCTAGAGGTTTTCTCTGTTCAGGGGATTTCTCTGTTCAGGGGTATCTCTCACTTCAGGAGGATCTCTGTTCTAGGGGATGTCTTTGTTCAGGGGTATCTCTCAGTTCAGGGATATCTCTCTGTTCAGGGGGATCTCTGGGTTCAGGGGGATTTCTCTGTTCAGGGGGATCTCTCTCTTCATGGGGTTCTCTCTGTTCGGGGGATCTCTCGGTTCAGGGGATCTCTCTGTACAGAGGGATCTCTGATCTAGGGATTATCTCTGTTCTGGGGATCTCTCTGTTCAGTGGGGTCTCTCGGTTCAGGGGGATATCTGGGTTCAGGGAGATCTCTGTTCCAGGGGATGTCTCTGTCCAGGGGGATATCTGGGTTCAGGGGATATCTGGGTTCAGAGGGATCTCTGGGTTCAGGGGTATCTCTGGGTTCAGGGGTATCTCTGGGTTCAGGGGGATCTCTGGGTTCAGGGGGATCTCTCTGTTCACGGGGATGTCTGGGTTCAGGGGGATCACTCAGTTCAGGGGATCTCTGGGTTCCAGGGGATCTCTCTGTTTAGGGGATCTCTGGGTTCAGGGGGATCTCTGGGTTCCGGGGGTTCTCTGGGTTCAGGGGATCTCTCTGTTCAGGGGGATCTCTCTATTCAGGGATCTATCTGTTCAGGGGGTTCTCTCTGTTCAGAGGGATCTATCTGTTCAAGGGGATCTCTCTATTCGGGGGATCCCTCTATTCAGGCGGATCTCTCTGTTTAAAGGGAATTTCTCAGTCCAGGGGGATCTCTCGGTTCAGGGGGATCTCTCTGTTCATGGGGCTCTCTCGGTTCAGGGGGATCTCTCTCTTCATGGGGATCTCTGAGTTCGGGGGATTTCTCGGTTCGGAGGATCTCTCTGTACAGAGGGATCTTTTGGTTCAGGGAAATATATGGGTTCCAGGGGGTCTCTGTGTTCAGAAGGATGTCTGGGTTCAGGGGGATCTCTGTTCATGGGGATTTCTTGGTTCCAGGGCGTCTCTGGATTCAGGGGGATATCTCTGTTCAGGGGAATCTCAGAGTTCAGGGGGATTTCTGTGTTTACGGGGATCTGTCTGTTCAGGTGGATCTCTGGGTTCAGGGGTATCTCTCGGTTCAGGGGTTCTCTGTTCTAGGGGATGTCTCTGATCAGGGGGAACTCCTCGGTTCAGGGGGATCTCACTGTTCAGGGAGGTCTCTGGGTTCAGGGGATCTCTCTGTTCAGGTGGATCTCTGGGTTCTGGGGGACTTTTCTGTTCAGGGTGATCTCTCAGTTCAGGGGATCTCTTTGTTCAGGGGATCTCTCTGTTCAGGGGTTTCTCTGGGTTCAGGGGGATCTCCCTGTTTAGGGCAATCTCTGGGTTCAGGGGGATCTCTCTGGTCAGGGGGATCTCTGGGTTTCAGCAGGATCTCTCTGTTCATTGGGATCTCTCAGTTCAGGGGGATATCTTGGTTCAGGGGAATCTCTGTGTTCAGGGGTTCTCTGGGTTCAGGAGGATCACTCTGTTCAGGGGGACCTCAGTGTTCAGGGGGATGTCTAGGTTCAGGGGGATGTCTGGGTTCAGGGGGATCTCTCAGTTCATGCAGATCTCTGGGTTCAGGGGGGTCTCTTTGTTCTAGGGGATTTCTCTGTTCAGAGGAATTCCTCTGTTCAGGAGGATCTCTCACTTCAGGGGCATCTCTCGGTTCAGGGGTATCTCTATTCTAGGGGATGTCTCTGTTCCAGGGAATCTCTGGGTTCAGGGTATCGCTCTGTTCAGAGGGATCCATGGGTTCAAGAGGATCTCTCTGTTCTGGGGGTTCTCTCTGTTCCTGAAGGTCTCTCTGTTCAGGGGGATCTGTCGGTTCAGGGGGATCTCTTGGTTCATGGGGATCTCTTGGTTCAGGGGGATATCCAGGTTCAGGGGATCTCTGTGTTCAGGGGGATCTCTCTGATCATTGGGATCTCTGGGTTCCGGAGGAACTCTGGGTTCAGGGGAATCTCTCAGTTCAGGCAGATCTCTGGGTTCAGGGGGGGTCTCTTTGTTCTAGGGGATTTCTCTGTTCAGGGGGATTTCTCTGTTCAGGAGGATCTCTCACTTCAGGGGCATCTCTCGGTTCAGGGGGATCTCTGTTCTATGGGATGTCTCTTTTCAGGGGTATCTCTCGGTTGAGGGGGATCTCTCTGTTCAGGGGATCTGTGGGTTCAGCGGCATCCCTCTGTTCAGTGGGATCTCTCTGTTCAGGCAGATCTCTGGGTTCAGGGTGGTCTCTTTGTTCTAGAGGATTTCTCTGTTCAGGGGATCTCTCTCTTCATGGGGTTCTCTCAGTTCGGGGGATCTCTCGGTTCAGGGGATCTCTCTGTACAGAGGGTTCTCTGATCTAGGGGTTATCTCTGTTTAGTGGGATCTCTCTGTTCAGTGGGGTCTCTCGGTTCAGGGGGATATCTGGGATCAGGGAGATCTTTGTTCCAGGGGATGTCTCTGTCCAGGGGGATCTCTGGGTTCAGGGGGATCTCTGGGTTCAGGGGGATCTCTGGGTTCAGGGGGATCTCTCTGTTCACGGGGATGTCTGCATTCAGGGGGATCACTCAGTTCAGGGGATCTCTGGGTTCAGGAGGATCTCTCTGTTCAGGGGGATCTCTCTATTCAGGGGATCTCTCTGTTCAGGGGGTTCTCTCTGTTCAGAGGGATCTATCTGTTCAAGGGGATCTCTCTATTCAGGCGGATCTCTCTATTCAGGGGGGTCTCTCTGTTCAGGGGGGTCTCTCGGTTCAGTGGAGTCTCTCTGTTCAGGTGGGTCTCTCTCTTTAGGGGGTTCTCTTGGTTCTGCGGGATCTCTCGGTTCAGGGTTTTCTCTGTTCCAGGGGATGTCTCTGTCCAGGGGGATCTCTGGGTTCAGGGGTATCTCTGGGTTCAGGGGTATCTCTGGGTTCAGGGGTATCTCTGGATTCAGGGGGATCTCTGGATTCAGGGGGATCTCTCAGTGCAGGGGGATCTCTGTTCTAGGGGATGTCTCTGTTCAGGGGTATCTCTCGGTTCAGGGGGATCTCTCTGTTCAGGGGTATCTCTGTTCTGGGGGATATCTTTTTTCAGGGGGATCTCTGGGTTCAGGAGGATCTCTGAGTTCAGGGGGATCTCTCAGTTCAGGCAGATCTCTGGGTTCATGGTTGTCTTTTTGTTCTAGGTGATTTCTCTGTTCAGGGGATTTCTCTGTTCAGGAGCATCTCTCGCTTCAGGGGGATCTCTCAGTGCAGGGAGATCTCTCTGTTCAGGGGCATCTCTCGGTTCAGGGGGATCTCTCTGTTCAGGGGGATCTCTGGGTTCAGGGGGATTTCTCTGTTCAGGTGATCTCTCTGTTCAAGGGGAACTCTCTTTTCAGTGCGATCTCTTGGTTCGGGGGGATCGCTCTCTTCATGGGGATCTCTCAGTTCGGGGGATCTCTCGGTTCGGGGGAATCTCTCTGTACAGGGGGATCTCTGATCAATGGGTTATCTCTGTTCTAGGGGATCTCTCTGTTCAGTGGGATCACTTGTTTCAGGGAAAGATATGGGTTCAGGGGATCTCTGTGTTCAGAAGGATCTCCTGGTTCAGGGGGATCTCTCTGTTCATGGGGAGTTCTTGGTTCCAGGGGTATCTCAGGGTTCAGGGGGATCTCTGTGTTTAGGGGGATCTGTCTGTTCAGGTGGATCTCTGGGTTCAGGGGTATCTCTCGGTTCAGGGGGTTCTCTGTTCTAGGGGATGTCTCTGATCGGGGGAACTCTTCGGTTCAGGGGGAATCTCACTGTTCAGGGAGGTCTCTTGGTTCAGGGGATCTCTCTGTTCAGGTGGATCTCTGGGTTCTGGGGGACTTTTCTGTTCAGGGTGATCTCTCAGTTCAGGGGGAACTCTGGTTTCAGGGGGACCTCTCTGATCAGGGGTATCTCTCTGTTCAGGGGATATCTTTGTTCAGGGGATCTCTCTGTTCAGGGGTTTATCTGGGTTCGGGGGATCTCCCTGTTTAGGGGAATCTCTGGGTTCAGGGGGATCTCCCTGCTCAGGGGGATCTCTGGGTTTCAGCAGGATCTCTCTGTTCAGTGGGATCTCTCAGTTCAGGGGGATATCTGGGTTCAGGGGAATCTCTGGGTTCAGGGGGATCACTCTGTTCAGAGGGATCTCAGTGTTCCGGGGGATGTCTGGGTTCAGGGGGATCTCTCAGTTCATGCAGATCTCTGGGTTCAGGGGGGGTCTCTTTGTTCTAGGGGATTTCTCTGTTCAGAGGAATTTCTCTGATCAGGAGGATCTCTCACTTCAGGGGCATCTCTCGGTTCAGGGGTATCTCTATTCTAGGGGATGTCTCTGTTCAGGGGTATCTCTCGGTTCAGGGGTATCTCTGTTCTAGGGGATGTCTCTGTTCAGGGGTATCTCTCGGTTCAGGGGTATCTCTCGGTTCAGGGGGTTCTCTCTGTTCAGGGGATCTGTGGGTTCAGGGGCATCCCTCTGTTCAGGGCTATCTCTGTTCTATGGGATATCTCTGTTCAGTGGGATCTCTTGGTTCAGAGGGATATCTGGGTTCAGGGAGATCTCTGTGTTCAGAAGGATGTCTGGGTTCAGGGGGATCTCTCTGTTCAGGGGGATCTCAGTGTTCAGGGGGGTCTCTTTGTTCTGGGGATTTCTCTGTTCAGAGGAATTTTTCTGTTCAGGGGTATCTCTCGGTTCAGGGGTATCTCGGTTCTAGGGATGTCTCGGATCAGGGGGATCTCTCTGTTCAGGGGTATCTCTGTTCTAGGGATGTCTCGGTTCAGGGGGATCTCTCGGTTCAAGGGGATCTCTCTGATCAGGGGTATCTCTCGGTTTAGGGGTATCTCTGTTCTAGGGATCTCTCTGTTCAGGGGTATCTCTCGGTTCAGGGGTATCTCTGTTCTAGGGATGTCACTGTTCAGGGGTATCTCTCGGTTCAGGAGGATCTCTCTGTTCAGGGCATCTGTGGGTTCAGGGGCATCCCTCTGTTCAGGGTATCTCTGTTCTAGGGAATATCTCTGTTCCAGGGAATCTCTGGGTTCAGGGTATCTCTCTGTTCAGGGGGATCTGTCGGTTCAGGGGGATCTCTTGGTTCATGGAGATCTCTTGGTTCTGGGGGATACCCAGGTTCAGGGGATCTCTGTGTTCAGGGGGATCTCTCTGATCATTGGGATCTCTGGGTTCCGGGGGAACTCTGAGTTCAGGGGAATCTCTCAGTTCAGGCAGATCTCTGGGTTCAGGGGGGTCTCTTTGTTCTAGGGGATTTCTCTATTCAGGGGGATTTCTCTGTTCAGGAGGATCTCTCACTTCAGGGGCATCTCTCAGTTCAGGGGGATCTCTGTTCTAGGGGATGTCTCTGTTCAGGGGTATCTCTCAGTTCAGGGGGATCTCTCTGTTCAGGGGATCTGTGGGTTCAGGGGCATCCCTCTGTTCAGTGGGATCACTCTGTTCAGGGGTATCTCTGTTCTAGGGGATATCTCTGGGTTCAGGGGGATCTCTGGGTTCAGGGGGATCTCTGGGTTAAGGGGGATCTCTGAGTTCAGGGGGATCTCTCAGTTCAGGCAGATCTCTGGGTTCAGGGTGGTCTCTTTGTTCTAGAGGATTTCTCTGTTCAGGGGATTTCTCTGTTCAGGAGCATCTCTCACTTCAGGGGGATCTCTGTTCTAGGGGATGTCTCTGTTCAGGGGTATCTCTCGGTTCAGGGATATCTCTCTGTTCAGGGGGATCTCCGGGTTCAGGGGGGTTTCTCTGTTCAGGGGGATCTCTCTCTTCATGGGGTTCTCTCAGTTCGGGGGATCTCTCGGTTCAGGGGATCTCTCTGTACAGAGGGATCTCTGATCTAGGGATTATCTCTGTTCTAGGGGATCTCTCTGTTCAGTGGGGTCTCTCGGTTCAGGGGGATATCTGGGTTCAGGGAGATCTCTGTTCCAGGGGATGTCTCTGTCCAGGGGGATATCTGGGTTCAAGGGGATCTCTGGGTTCAGGGGGATCTCTGGGTTCAGGGGGATCTCTGGGTTCAGAGGTATCTCTGGGTTCAGGGGGATATCTGGGTTCAGGGGGATCTCTCTGTTCACGGCGATGTCTGGGTTCAGGGGGATCACTCAGTTCTGGGGATCTCTGGGTTCAGGGGGATCTCTCTGTTTAGGGGATCTCTGGGTTCAGGGAGATCTCTGGGTTCAGGGGGATCTCTGGGTTCAGGGGATCTCTCTGTTCAGGGGGATCTCTCTATTCAGGGATCTCTGTTCAGGGGGTTCTCTCTGCTCAGAGGGATCTACCTGTTCAAGGGGATCTCTCTATTCAGGGGGATTTCTCTATTCAGCGGGATCTCTCTGTTCAAAGGGAATTTCTCGGTCCAGGGGGATCTCTCGGTTCAGGGGATCCCTCTGTTCATGGGGATCTCTCTGTTCAGTGGGATCTCTCAGTTCGGGGGATCTCATTTTGGGGGATCTCTCTGTACAGAGGGATCTCTGATCTATGGGTTATCTCTGTTCTAGGTGATCTCTCTGTCAGTTGGATCTCTTGGTTCAGGGAAATACATGGGTTCTGGGAGATCTCTGTGTTCAGAAGGATGTCTGGGTTCAGGGAGACCTCTCTGTTCATGGGAATTTCTTGGTTCCAGGGGGCCTCTGGATTCAGGGGGATGTCTCTGTTCAGGGGAATCTCAGAGTTCAGGGGTATCTCAGGGTTAAGGGGGATCTCTGTGTTTAGGGGGATCTGTCTGTTCAGGTGGATCTCTGGGTTCAGAGGTATCTCTCGGTTATGGGGTTCTCTGTTCTAGGGGATGTCTCTGATCAGGGGGAACTCCTCGGTTCAGGGGGATCTCACTGTTCAGGGAGGTCTCTGGGTTCAGGGGATCTCTCTGTTCAGGTGGATCTCTGGGTTCTGGGGGACTTTTCTGTTCAGGGTGATCTCTCAGTTCAGGGGGAACTCTGGTTTCAGGGGGACCTCTCTGATCAGGGGTATCTCTCTGTTCAGAGGATCTCTTTGTTCAGGGGATCTCTCTGTTCAGGGTTTTCTCTGGGTTCAGGGGGATCTCCCTGTTTAGGGGAATCTCTGGGTTCAGGGAGATCTCTCTGCTCAGGGGGATCTCTCTGCTCAGGGGGATCTCTGGGTTTCAGCAGGATCTCTCTGTTCACTGGGATCTCTCAGTTCAGGGGGATATCTGGGTTCAGTGGAATCTCTGTGTTCACGGGTTCTCTGGGTTCAGGGGGATCACTGTTCAGGGGGATCTCAGTGTTCAGGCAGATCTCTGGGTTCAGGGGGGTCTCTTTGTTCTAGGGGATTTCTCTGTTCAGAGGAATTTCTCTGTTCAGGAGGATCTCTCACTTCAGGGGCATCTCTCGGTTCAGGGGTATCTCGGTTCTAGGGATGTCTCGGATCAGGGGGATCTCTCTGTTCAGGGGTATCTCTGTTCTAGGGATGTCTCGGTTCAGGGGGATCTCTCGGTTCAAGGGGATCTCTCTGATCAGGGGTATCTCTCGGTTTAGGGGTATCTCTGTTCTAGGGATCTCTCTGTTCAGGGGTATCTCTCGGTTCAGGGGTATCTCTGTTCTAGGGATGTCACTGTTCAGGGGTATCTCTCGGTTCAGGAGGATCTCTCTGTTCAGGGCATCTGTGGGTTCAGGGGCATCCCTCTGTTCAGGGTATCTCTGTTCTAGGGAATATCTCTGTTCCAGGGAATCTCTGGGTTCAGGGTATCTCTCTGTTCAGGGGGATCTGTCGGTTCAGGGGGATCTCTTGGTTCATGGAGATCTCTTGGTTCTGGGGGATACCCAGGTTCAGGGGATCTCTGTGTTCAGGGGGATCTCTCTGATCATTGGGATCTCTGGGTTCCGGGGGAACTCTGAGTTCAGGGGAATCTCTCAGTTCAGGCAGATCTCTGGGTTCAGGGGGGTCTCTTTGTTCTAGGGGATTTCTCTATTCAGGGGGATTTCTCTGTTCAGGAGGATCTCTCACTTCAGGGGCATCTCTCAGTTCAGGGGGATCTCTGTTCTAGGGGATGTCTCTGTTCAGGGGTATCTCTCAGTTCAGGGGGATCTCTCTGTTCAGGGGATCTGTGGGTTCAGGGGCATCCCTCTGTTCAGTGGGATCACTCTGTTCAGGGGTATCTCTGTTCTAGAGGATATCTCTGGGTTCAGGGGGATCTCTGGGTTCAGGGGGATCTCTGGGTTAAGGGGGATCTCTGAGTTCAGGGGGATCTCTCAGTTCAGGCAGATCTCTGGGTTCAGGGTGGTCTCTTTGTTCTAGAGGATTTCTCTGTTCAGGGGATTTCTCTGTTCAGGAGCATCTCTCACTTCAGGGGGATCTCTGTTCTAGGGGATGTCTCTGTTCAGGGGTATCTCTCGGTTCAGGGATATCTCTCTGTTCAGGGGGATCTCCGGGTTCAGGGGGGTTTCTCTGTTCAGGGGGATCTCTCTCTTCATGGGGTTCTCTCAGTTCGGGGGATCTCTCGGTTCAGGGGATCTCTCTGTACAGAGGGATCTCTGATCTAGGGATTATCTCTGTTCTAGGGGATCTCTCTGTTCAGTGGGGTCTCTCGGTTCAGGGGGATATCTGGGTTCAGGGAGATCTCTGTTCCAGGGGATGTCTCTGTCCAGGGGGATATCTGGGTTCAAGGGGATCTCTGGGTTCAGGGGGATCTCTGGGTTCAGGGGGATCTCTGGGTTCAGAGGTATCTCTGGGTTCAGGGGGATATCTGGGTTCAGGGGGATCTCTCTGTTCACGGCGATGTCTGGGTTCAGGGGGATCACTCAGTTCTGGGGATCTCTGGGTTCAGGGGGATCTCTCTGTTTAGGGGATCTCTGGGTTCAGGGAGATCTCTGGGTTCAGGGGGATCTCTGGGTTCAGGGGATCTCTCTGTTCAGGGGGATCTCTCTATTCAGGGATCTCTGTTCAGGGGGTTCTCTCTGCTCAGAGGGATCTACCTGTTCAAGGGGATCTCTCTATTCAGGGGGATTTCTCTATTCAGCGGGATCTCTCTGTTCAAAGGGAATTTCTCGGTCCAGGGGGATCTCTCGGTTCAGGGGATCCCTCTGTTCATGGGGATCTCTCTGTTCAGTGGGATCTCTCAGTTCGGGGGATCTCATTTTGGGGGATCTCTCTGTACAGAGGGATCTCTGATCTATGGGTTATCTCTGTTCTAGGTGATCTCTCTGTCAGTTGGATCTCTTGGTTCAGGGAAATACATGGGTTCTGGGAGATCTCTGTGTTCAGAAGGATGTCTGGGTTCAGGGAGACCTCTCTGTTCATGGGAATTTCTTGGTTCCAGGGGGCCTCTGGATTCAGGGGGATGTCTCTGTTCAGGGGAATCTCAGAGTTCAGGGGTATCTCAGGGTTAAGGGGGATCTCTGTGTTTAGGGGGATCTGTCTGTTCAGGTGGATCTCTGGGTTCAGAGGTATCTCTCGGTTATGGGGTTCTCTGTTCTAGGGGATGTCTCTGATCAGGGGGAACTCCTCGGTTCAGGGGGATCTCACTGTTCAGGGAGGTCTCTGGGTTCAGGGGATCTCTCTGTTCAGGTGGATCTCTGGGTTCTGGGGGACTTTTCTGTTCAGGGTGATCTCTCAGTTCAGGGGGAACTCTGGTTTCAGGGGGACCTCTCTGATCAGGGGTATCTCTCTGTTCAGAGGATCTCTTTGTTCAGGGGATCTCTCTGTTCAGGGTTTTCTCTGGGTTCAGGGGGATCTCCCTGTTTAGGGGAATCTCTGGGTTCAGGGAGATCTCTCTGCTCAGGGGGATCTCTCTGCTCAGGGGGATCTCTGGGTTTCAGCAGGATCTCTCTGTTCACTGGGATCTCTCAGTTCAGGGGGATATCTGGGTTCAGTGGAATCTCTGTGTTCACGGGTTCTCTGGGTTCAGGGGGATCACTGTTCAGGGGGATCTCAGTGTTCAGGCAGATCTCTGGGTTCAGGGGGGTCTCTTTGTTCTAGGGGATTTCTCTGTTCAGAGGAATTTCTCTGTTCAGGAGGATCTCTCACTTCAGGGGCATCTCTCGGTTCAGGGGTATCTCTGTTTTAGGGAATATCTCTGTTCCAGGGAATCTCTGGGTTCAGAGTATCTCTCTGTTCAGAGGGATCCCTGGGTTCAAGAGGATCTCTCTGTTCCAGGGGTTCTCTCTGATCCTGAAGGTCTCTCTGTTCAAGGGGATCTGTCGCTTCAGGGGGATCTCTTGGTTCATGGAGATCTCTTGGTTCAGGGGGATATCCAGGTTCAGGGGATCTCTGTGTTCAGGGGGATCTCTCTGATCATGGGGATCTCTGGGTTCCGGGGGAATTCTGGGTTCAGGGGAATCTCTCAATTCAGGCAGATCTCTGGGTTCAGGGGAGTCTCTTTGTTCTAGGGGATTTCTCTGTTCAGGGGGATTTCTCTGTTCAGGAGGATCTCTCACTTCAGGGACATCTCCGGTTCAGGGGGATCTCTGTTCTATGGGATGTCTCTGTTCAGGGGTATCTCTCAGTTGAGGGGGATCTCTCTGTTCAGGGGATCTGTGGGTTCAGGGGCATCCCTCTGTTCAGTGGGATCTCTCTGTTCAGGGGTATCTCTGTTCTAGGGGATATCTCTGTTCAGGGGGATCTCTGGGTTCAGGGGGATCTCTGGGTTAAGGGGGAGCTCTGAGTTCAGGGGGATCTCTCAGTTCAGGCAGATCACTGGGTTCAGGGTGGTCTCTTTGTTCTAGGGGATGTCTCTGTTCAGGGGTATCTCTCTGTTCAGTGGGGTCTCTCTGTTCAGTGGGATCTCTCTGTTCAGGGGGATTTCTCTGTTCAGGGGGATCTCTCTCTTCATGGGGTTCTCTCAGTTCAGGGGATCTCTCTGTTCTAGGGGATCTCTCTGTTCAGTGGGGTCTCTCGGTTCTGGGGGATATCTGGGTTCAGGGAGATCTCTGTTCCAGGGGATGTCTCTGTCCAGGGGGATATCTGGGTTCAGGGGGATATCTGGGTTCAGGGGGATCTCTCTGTTCACGGGGATGTCTGCGATCAGGGGGATCACTCAGTTCGGGGATCTCTCTGTTTAGGGGATCTCTGGATTCAGGGGGATCTCTGGATTCAGGGGGATCTCTGGGTTCAGGGGGATCTCTGGGTTCAGGGGTATCTCTCGGTTCAGGGGATCTCTCGGTTCAGGGGGATCTCTCTGTTCAGGGGGGTCTACTGTTCAGGGGTGTCTCTCTGTTCAGGGGGGTCACTCTGTTCAGGGGGTTCTTTCGGTTCAGGGGATCTCTCGGTTCAGGGGATCTATCTGTTCAGGGGGATCTCTCTGTTCAGGGGTGTCTCTCTCTGTTCAGGGGGATTTCTCTGTCCAGGGGGATCTCTCGGTTCAGGAGGATCTCTGTTCTAGGGGATGTCTCTGTTCAGGGGGATGTCTCTGTTCAGGTGGATCTCTGGGTTCAGGGGATCTCGTTTCAGGGGGGATCTCTCTGTTCAGGGGGATCTCTCTGTTCAAAGGGAATTTCTCGGTTCAGGGGGATCTCTCGGTTCAGGGGGATCTCTCGTTTCAGGGGGATCTCTCTGTTCAAAGGGAATTTCTCGGTTCAGGGGGATCTCTCGGTTCAGGGGGATCTCTCGTTTCAGGGGGATCTCTCTGTTCAAAGGGAATTTCTCGGTTCAGGGGGATCTCTCGGTTCATGGGGATCTCTCGGTTCAGGGGATCTCTCTGTTCAGGGGTATCTCGGTTCAGGGGCATCTCTGTTCTAGGAGATATCTATATTCTAGGGGATCTCTGTGTGCAGGGCGATCTCTCTGTTGAGGGGGAACTCTGGGTTGTGGCATCTCCCTGTCCAGGGGGATCTCTCTGTTAAGGGGGATCTCTCGGTTCAGAGGAATCTCTCGGTTCATGGGGATCTCTCGGTTCAGGGGGATCTCTGTGTTCAGCGGGATCTCAGTATTCACGGGGATCTCTGGGTTCAGCGGATCTCTCTGTTCAGGGGAATCTCTCTGTTCAGGGGGATCAGTATTCTAGGGGATATCTCTGTTCTATGGGATCTCTCGGTTCAGGGGGATCTCTTTATTCAGCGGGATATCTGGGTTCAGGGGGATCTCTCTGTTCAAGGGGATCTCTCTGTTCAGCGGGATCTCTCTGTTCAGGGGTGTCTCTCTCTGTTCAGGGGGATTTCTCTGTTCAGGGGGTTCTCTCAGTTCAGGAGGATCTCTGTTCTAGGGTATGTCTCTGTTCAGGGGGATATCTCTGTTCAGGTGGATCTCTGGGTTCAGGGGATCTCGTTTCAGGGGGGATCTCTCTGTTCAGAGGGATCTCTCTGTTCAAAGGGAATTTCTCGGTTCAGGGGGATCTCTCGGTTCAGGGGGATCTCTCTGTTCAAAGGGAATTTCTCGGTTCAGGGGGATCTCTCGGTTCAGGGAGATCTTTCGGTTCATGGGGATCTCTCTGTTCATGGGGATCTCTCGGTTCAGGGGGATCTCTCTGTTCAGTGGGATCTCTGTGTTCACGGGGACCTATCTGTTCAGGGGAATCTCTCTGTTCAGGGGGATCTCTCTGTTCAGGGGGATCGCTGTTCTAGGGGATATCTCTGTTCTATGGGATCTCTGGGTTCAGGGGGATCTCTGGGTTCATGGGGATCTCTCTGTTCAAGGGGATCTCTCTGTTCAGGGGGATTTCTCTGTTCAGGGGGATCTCTCTGTTCAGGGTGATCTCTCGGTTCAGGAGGATCTCTGTTCTAGGGGATGTCTCTGTTCAGGGGGATCTCTCTACAAGGGGATTTCTCTGTACATGGGGATCTCTCTGTTCAGGGGGGTCTCTCTGTTCAAGGGCTTCTTGCTGTTCAGGGGGTCTGTCGGTTCAGGGGATCTCTCAGTTCAGGTGGTTCTCTCTGTTGATGGGGATCTCTTTGTTCTAGGGGATGTCTCCGTTCAGGGGGATCTGTCTGTTTAATGGATCTCTGGGTTCAGGGGATCTCGTTTCGGGGGTGGGGGGGGTCTCTCTGTTCAAAGGGAATTTCTCGTTTCAGGGGGATCTCTTAGTTCAAGGGGATCTCTCTGTTCAGGGGGATCTCTCCGTTCAGGGGGATCTCTCCGTTCAGGGGGATCTCTCCGTTCAGGGGGATCTCTCTGTTCAGGGGGATCTCTCCGTTCAGGGGGATCTCTCCGTTCAGCGGAATCTCTCTGTTCAGGGGGATCTCTCTGTTCAGGGGGATCTCTCCGTTCAGCGGAATCTCTCTGTTCAGGGGGATCTCTCCGTTCAGCGGAATCTCTCTGTTCAGGGGGATCTCTCTGTTCAGGGGGATCTCTCCGTTCAGGGGGATCTCTCCGTTCAGGGGGATCTCTCTGTTCAGGGGGATCTCTCTGTTCAGGGGGATCTCTCCGTTCAGCGGAATCTCTCTGTTCAGGGGGATCTCTCCGTTCAGCGGAATCTCTCCGTTCAGGGGGATCTCTCTGTTCAGCGGAATCTCTCTGTTCAGGGGGATCTCTCTGTTCAGGGGGATCTCTCTGTTCAGGGGGATCTCTCTGTTCAGGGGGATCTCTCCGTTCAGGGGGATCTCTCCGTTCAGCGGAATCTCTCTGTTCAGGGGGATCTCTCCGTTCAGCGGAATCTCTCCGTTCAGGGGGATCTCTCTGTTCAGCGGAATCTCTCTGTTCAGGGGGATCTCTCTGTTCAGGGGGATCTCTCTGTTCAGGGGGATCTCTCCGTTCAGCGGAATCTCTCCGTTCAGGGGGATCTCTCTGTTCAGCGGAATCTCTCTGTTCAGGGGGATCTCTCTGTTCAGGGGGATCTCTCTGTTCAGGGGGATCTCTCTGTTCAGGGGGATCTCTCTGTTCAGGGGGAACTCTCGGTTCAGCGGAATCTCTTGGTTCGGAGGATCTCTCGGTTCAGGGGGATCTCTCGGATCAGGGGGATCGCAGTTACAGCGAATAATCTTGATCAAAATGATGTCCAAAGCTGAACATCGCACACATGCGCAGAGCAGGTCAATCCTAGACGGAAAGACGTTAAACGGAATGACGTTGACAGGCGCCAATGACGCCGCGTGTGCGTCACGTCCGCTCCAGGAAGATGGCGGCCGAGCGGGCGGAGCAGAGCGAGAGGGAGCCCGGGGCCAGCGGAGACTCAGGGCCTGAGCCAGGCACCGGCACCGAGTCCAGAACACTTCCCGGGACAGAACAGCTGCATCAAGATAACCCGCTCCTCAACCTCCCCATCGTCGCCATCGACTCCATCCTCGGGTTGATGTCGTATGACGAGATCAGCGGCCTGAGAATGGTGAGAAAATCCAGCTCAAAATCATTCAGCAACACCCCGGGGAGCAGAGAGAGAGAGAGAGAGACTGGAATAAATAACACCCCGGGGAGCAGAGAGAGAGAGAGAGACTGGAATAAATAACACCCCGGGGAGCAGAGAGAGAGAGACTGGAATAAATAACACCCCGGGGAGCAGAGAGAGAGAGAGAGACTGGAATAAATAACACCCCGGGCAGCAGAGAGAGAGAGACTAGAATAAATAACACCCCGGGGAGCAGAGAGAGAGAGACTGGAATAAATAACACCCCGGGGAGCAGAGAGAGAGAGACTAGAATAAATAACACCCCGGGCAGCAGAGAGAGAGAGAGACTGGAATAAATAACATCCCGGGGAGCAGAGAGAGAGACTGGAATAAATAACACCCCGGGGAGCAGAGAGAGAGAGAGAGACTGGAATAAATAACACCCCGGGCAGCAGTGAGAGAGAGAGAGACTGGAATAAATAACACCCCGGGCAGCAGTGAGAGAGACTGGAATAAATAACACCCCGGGGAGCAGAGAGAGAGATACTGGAATAAATAACACCCCGGGAAGCAGAGAGAGAGAGACTAGAATAAATAACACCCCGGGCAGCAGAGAGAGAGAGACTGGAATAAATAACATCCCGGGGAGCAGAGAGAGAGACTGGAATAAATAACACCCCGGGGAGCAGAGAGAGAGAGAGAGAGAGACTGGAATAAATAACACCCCGGGCAGCAGTGAGAGAGAGAGAGACTGGAATAAATAACACCCCGGGCAGCAGTGAGAGAGACTGGAATAAATAACACCCCGGGGAGCAGAGAGAGAGAGAGAGACTGGAATAAATAACACCCCGGGGAGCAGAGAGAGAGATACTGGAATAAATAACACCCCGGGAAGCAGAGAGAGAGAGACTGGAATAAATAACACCCCGGGCAGCAGAGAGAGAGAGAGACTGGAATAAATAACACCCCGGGCAGCAGTGAGAGAGACTGGAATAAATAACACCCCGGGGAGCAGAGAGAGAGATACTGGAATAAATAACACCCCGGGAAGCAGAGAGAGAGAGACTAGAATAAATAACACCCCGGGCAGCAGAGAGAGAGAGAGAGACTGGAATATATAACACCCCGGGCAGTAGAGAGAGAGAGAGACTGGAATAAATAACACCCTGGGGAGCAGAGAGAGAGAGAGAGACTGGAATAAAAAACACCCCGGGGAGCAGAGAGACAGAGACTGGAATAAATAATACCCCGGGGAGCAGAGAGAGAGAGACTGGAATAAATAACACCCCGGGCAGCAGAGAGAGAGAGAGAGAGAGACTGGAATAAATAACACCCCGGGGAGCAGAGAGAGAGAGAGACTGGAATAAATAACACCCCGGGGAGCAGAGAGAGAGAAAGAGAGAGACTGGAATAAATAACACCCCAGGGAGCAGAGAGAGAGAGACTGGAATAAATAACACCCCGGGGAGCAGAGAGAGAGAGACTGGAATAAATAACACCCCGGGGAGCAGAGAGAGAGAGAGAGACTGGAATAAATAACACCCCGGGGAGCAGAGAGAGAGAGAGACTGGAATAAATAACACCCCGGGGAGCAGAGAGAGAGAGAGACTGGAATAAATAACAGCCCGGGCAGCAGAGAGAGAGGGAGAGACTGGAATAAATAACACCCCGGGGAGCAGAGAGAGAGAGAGAGACTGGAATAAATAACACCCCGGGCAGCAGAGAGAGAGACTGGAATAAATAACACCCCGGGGAGCAGAGAGAGAGAGAGAGAGAGACTGGAATATATAACACCCCGGGCAGCAGAGAGAGAGACTGGAATAAATAACACCCCGGGGAGCAGAGAGAGAGACTGGAATAAATAACACCCCGGGCAGCAGAGAGAGAGACTGGAATAAATAACACCCCGGGCAGCAGAGAGAGAGCGAGAGACTGGAATAAATAACACCCCGGGGAGCAGAGAGAGAGAGACTGGAATAAATAACACCCCGGGGAGCAGAGAGAGAGAGACTGGAATAAATAACACCCCGGGGAGCAGAGAGAGAGAGACAGGAATAAATAACACCCCGGGGAGCAGAGAGAGGGAGACTGGAATAAATAACACCCCGGGGAGAAAAGAGAGAGAGAGACTGGAATAAATAACACCCCCGGGGAGCAGAGAGAGAGACTGGAATAAATAACACCCCGGGCAGCAGAGAGAGAGACTGGAATAAATAACACCCCGGGGAGCAGAGAGACAGAGACTGGAATAAATAACACCCCGGGGAGCAGAGAGAGAGAGACTGGAATAAATAACACGCCGGGGAGCAGAGAGAGAGAGAGAGAGACTGGAACAAATAACACCCCGGGGAGCAGAGAGAGAGACTGGAATAAATAACACCCCGGGAAGCAGAGAGAGAGAGACTAGAATAAATAACACCCCGGGCAGCAGAGAGAGAGAGAGACTGGAATAAATAACACCCCGGGCAGCAGAGAGAGAGAGACTGGAATAAATAACACCCCGGGGAGCAGAGAGAGAGAGATACTTGAATAAATAACACCCCGGGGAGCAGAGAGAGAGAGAGACTGGAATAAATAACACCCGGGGGAGCAGAGAGAGAGAGAGAGACTGGAATAAATAACACCCCGGGGAGCAGAGAGAGAGAGAGACTGGAATAAATAACACCCCGGGCAGCAGAGAGAGAGGGAGAGACTGGAATAAATAACACCCCGGGGAGCAGAGAGAGAGAGAGACTGGAATAAATAACACCCCGGGGAGCAGAGAGAGAGAGAGAGAGACTGGAATAAATAACACCCCGGGGAGCAGAGAGAGAGAGAGAGAGAGAGAGAGACAGGAATAAATAACACCCCGGGGAGCAGAGAGAGAGAGAGAGACTGGAATAAATAACACCCCGGGGAGCAGAGAGAGACTGGAATAAATAACCCCCCGGGGAGCAGAGAGAGAGAGAGACTGGAATAAATAACACCCCGGGGAGCAGAGAGAGAGAGAGAGAGACTGGAATAAATAACACCCCGGGCAGCAGAGAGAGAGAGACTGGAATAAATAACACCCCGGGGAGCAGAGAGAGAGAGACTGGAATAAATAACACCCCGGGCAGCAGAGAGAGAGAGACTGGAATAAATAACACCCCGGGGAGCAGAAAGAGAGAGACTGGAATAAATAACACCCCGGGCAGCAGATAGAGAGACTGGAATAAATAACACCCCGGGCAGCAGAGAGAGGGAGAGAGAGACTGGCATAAATAACACCCCGGGGAGCAGAGAGAGAGAGATTGGAATAAATAACCCCCCGGGGAGCAGAGAGAGAGACTGGAATAAATAACACCCCGGGGAGCAGAGAGAGGGAGAGAGAGAGTGAGACTGGAATAAATAACACCCCGGGGAGCAGAGAGAGGGAGAGAGAGACTGGAATAAATAACACCCCAGGGAGCAGAGAGAGAGAGACTGGAATAAATAACACCCCGGGGAGCAGAGAGAGAGACTGGAATAAATAACACCCCGGGCAGCAGAGAGAGAGAGAGTGAGACTGGAATAAATAACACCCCGGGGAGCAGAGAGAGGGAGAGAGAGACTGCAATAAATAACACCCCAGGGAGCAGAGAGAGAGAGAGACTGGAATAAATCACACCCCAGGGAGCAGAGAGAGAGAGACTGGAATAAATAACACCCCGGGGAGCAGAGAGAGAGAGAGACTGGAATAAATCACACCCCGGGGAGCAGAGAGAGAGAGATCCTGGAATAAATAACACCCCGGGGAGCAGAGAGAGATCCTGGAATAAATAACACCCCGGGGAGCAGAGAGAGAGAGATCCTGGAATAAATAACACCCCGGGGAGCAGAGAGAGATCCTGGAATAAATAACACCCCGGGGAGCAGAGAGAGAGAGACTGGAATAAATAACACCCCGGGGAGCAGAGAGAGAGAGAGACTGGAATAAATAACACCCCGGGGAGCAGAGAGAGAGAGAGACTGGAATAAATAACACCCCGGGGAGCAGAGAGAGAGAGACTGGAATAAATAACACCCCGGGGAGCAGAGAGAGAGAGGGAGAGACTGGAATAAATAACACCCCGGGGAGCAGAGAGAGAGGGAGAGAGAGACTGGAATAAATAACACCCCGGGGAGCAGAGAGAGAGAGAGACTGGAATAAATAACACCCCGGGGAGCAGAGAGAGAGACTGGAATAAATAACACCCCGGGCAGCAGAGAGAGAGAGACTGGAATAAATAACACCCCGGGGAGCAGAGAGAGAGAGAGACTGCAATAAATAACACCCCGGGGAGCAGAGAGGGAGAGAGAGAGACTGGAATAAATAACACCCCGGGGAGCAGAGAGAGAGAGAGACTGGAATAAATAACACCCCGGGCAGCAGAGAGAGAGAGAGACTGGAATAAATAACACCCCGGGGAGCAGAGAGAGAGACTGGAATAAATAACACCCCGGGCAGCAGAGAGAGAGAGAGACTGGAATAAATAACACCCCGGGGAGCAGAGAGAGAGAGACTGGAATAAATAACACCCCGGAGAGCAGAGAGAGAGAGAGAGAGAGACTGGAATAAATAACACCCCGGGGAGCAGAGAGAGAGAGAGACTGGAATAAATAACACCCCGGGGAGCAGAGAGAGAGAGAGAGACTGGAATAAATAACACCCCAGGGAGCAGAGAGAGAGAGAGAGAGACTGGAATAAATAACACCCTGGGGAGCAGAGAGAGAGAGACTGGAATAAATAACACCCCGGGGAGCAGAGAGAGGGAGACTGGAATAAATAACCCCCCGGGCAGCAGAGAGAGAGAGACTGGAATAAATAACACCCCGGGCAGCAGAGAGAGAGAGAGAGAGACTGGAATAAATAAAACCCCGGGGAGCAGAGAGAGAGAGAGAGACTGGAATAAATAACACCCCGGGGAGCAGAGAGAGAGAGAGAGACTGGAATAAATAACACCCCGGGGAGCAGAGAGAGAGAGAGAGAGACTGGAATAAATAACACCCCGGGGAGCAGAGAGAGAGAGAGAGACTGGAATAAATAACACCCCGGGGAGCAGAGAGAGACTGGAATAAATAACCCCCCGGGGAGCAGAGAGAGAGAGAGAGACTGGAATAAATAACCCCCCGGGGAGCAGAGAGAGAGAGAGACTGGAATAAATAACACCCCGGGGAGCAGAGAGAGAGACTGGAATAAATAACACCCCGGGCAGCAGAGAGAGAGAGACTGGAATAAATAACACCCCGGGGAGCAGAGAGAGAGAGACTGGAATAAATAACACCCCGGGCAGCAGAGAGAGAGAGACTGGAATAAATAACACCCCGGGGAGCAGAAAGAGAGAGACTGGAATAAATAACACCCCGGGCAGCAGATAGAGAGACTGGAATAAATAACACCCCGGGCAGCAGAGAGAGGGAGAGAGAGACTGGCATAAATAACACCCCGGGGAGCAGAGAGAGAGAGATTGGAATAAATAACCCCCCGGGGAGCAGAGAGAGAGACTGGAATAAATAACACCCCGGGGAGCAGAGAGAGGGAGAGAGAGAGTGAGACTGGAATAAATAACACCCCGGGGAGCAGAGAGAGGGAGAGAGAGACTGGAATAAATAACACCCCAGGGAGCAGAGAGAGAGAGACTGGAATAAATAACACCCCGGGGAGCAGAGAGAGAGACTGGAATAAATAACACCCCGGGCAGCAGAGAGAGAGAGAGTGAGACTGGAATAAATAACACCCCGGGGAGCAGAGAGAGGGAGAGAGAGACTGCAATAAATAACACCCCAGGGAGCAGAGAGAGAGAGACTGGAATAAATCACACCCCAGGGAGCAGAGAGAGAGAGACTGGAATAAATAACACCCCGGGGAGCAGAGAGAGAGAGAGACTGGAATAAATCACACCCCGGGGAGCAGAGAGAGAGAGATCCTGGAATAAATAACACCCCGGGGAGCAGAGAGAGATCCTGGAATAAATAACACCCCGGGGAGCAGAGAGAGAGAGATCCTGGAATAAATAACACCCCGGGGAGCAGAGAGAGATCCTGGAATAAATAACACCCCGGGGAGCAGAGAGAGAGAGACTGGAATAAATAACACCCCGGGGAGCAGAGAGAGAGAGAGACTGGAATAAATAACACCCCGGGGAGCAGAGAGAGAGAGACTGGAATAAATAACACCCCGGGGAGCAGAGAGAGAGAGGGAGAGACTGGAATAAATAACACCCCGGGGAGCAGAGAGAGAGGGAGAGAGAGACTGGAATAAATAACACCCCGGGGAGCAGAGAGAGAGAGAGACTGGAATAAATAACACCCCGGGGAGCAGAGAGAGAGACTGGAATAAATAACACCCCGGGGAGCAGAGAGAGAGAGAGACTGGAATAAATAACACCCCGGGCAGCAGAGAGAGAGGGAGAGACTGGAATAAATAACACCCCGGGGAGCAGAGAGAGAGAGAGAGAGAGACTGGAATAAATAACACCCCGGGGAGCAGAGAGAGAGAGAGACTGGAATAAATAACACCCCGGGGAGCAGAGAGAGAGAGAGAGACTGGAATAAATAACACCCCGGGGAGCAGAGAGAGAGAGAGAGACTGGAATAAATAACACCCCGGGGAGCAGAGAGTGAGAGAGAGAGAGAGAGAGACTGGAATAAATAACACCCCGGGGAGCAGAGAGAGAGAGAGAGAGACTGGAATAAATAACACCCCGGGGAGCAGAGAGAGAGAGAGACTGGAATAAATAACCCCCCGGGGAGCAGAGAGAGAGAGAGAGACTGGAATAAATAACACCCCGGGGAGCAGAGAGAGAGAGAGAGACTGGAATAAATAACACCCCGGGGAGCAGAGAGAGAGAGACTGGAATAAATAACACCCCGGGCAGCAGAGAGAGAGAGACTGGAATAAATTACACCCCGGGGAGCAGAGAGAGAGTGACTGGAATAAATAACACCTCGGGCAACAGAGAGAGAGAGAGACTGGAATAAATAACACCCCGGGGAGCAGAAAGAGAGAGACTGGAATAAATAACACCCCGGGCAGCAGAGAGAGGGAGAGAGAGACTGGCATAAATAACACCCCGGGGAGCAGAGAGAGAGAGATTGGAATAAATAACCCCCGGGGGGGCAGAGAGAGAGACTGGAATAAATAATACCCCAGGGAGCAGAGAGAGAGAGAGAGAGAGAGACTGGAATAAATAACACCCCGGGGAGCAGAGAGAGAGAGACTGGAATAATTAATACCCCGGGGAGCAGAGAGAGAGAGAGAGACTGGAATAAATAACACCCCGGGCAGCAGAGAGAGAGAGACTAGAATAAATAACACCCCGGGGAGCAGAGAGAGAGAGACTGGAATAAATAACACCCCGGGGAGCAGAGAGAGAGAGACTAGAATAAATAACACCCCGGGCAGCAGAGAGAGAGAGACTGGAATAAATAACATCCCGGGGAGCAGAGAGAGAGACTGGAATAAATAACACCCCGGGGAGCAGAGAGAGAGAGAGAGACTGGAATAAATAACACCCCGGGCAGCAGTGAGAGAGAGAGAGACTGGAATAAATAACACCCCGGGCAGCAGTGAGAGAGACTGGAATAAATAACACCCCGGGGAGCAGAGAGAGAGATACTGGAATAAATAACACCCCGGGAAGCAGAGAGAGAGAGACTAGAATAAATAACACCCCGGGCAGCAGAGAGAGAGAGACTGGAATAAATAACATCCCGGGGAGCAGAGAGAGAGACTGGAATAAATAACACCCCGGGGAGCAGAGAGAGAGAGAGAGAGAGACTGGAATAAATAACACCCCGGGCAGCAGTGAGAGAGAGAGAGACTGGAATAAATAACACCCCGGGCAGCAGTGAGAGAGACTGGAATAAATAACACCCCGGGGAGCAGAGAGAGAGAGAGAGAGACTGGAATAAATAACACCCCGGGGAGCAGAGAGAGAGATACTGGAATAAATAACACCCCGGGAAGCAGAGAGAGAGAGACTGGAATAAATAACACCCCGGGCAGCAGAGAGAGAGAGAGAGAGAGACTGGAATAAATAACACCCCGGGCAGCAGTGAGAGAGACTGGAATAAATAACACCCCGGGGAGCAGAGAGAGAGATACTGGAATAAATAACACCCCGGGAAGCAGAGAGAGAGAGACTAGAATAAATAACACCCCGGGCAGCAGAGAGAGAGAGAGAGACTGGAATATATAACACCCCGGGCAGTAGAGAGAGAGAGAGACTGGAATAAATAACACCCTGGGGAGCAGAGAGAGAGAGAGAGACTGGAATAAAAAACACCCCGGGGAGCAGAGAGACAGAGACTGGAATAAATAATACCCCGGGGAGCAGAGAGAGAGAGACTGGAATAAATAACACCCCGGGCAGCAGAGAGAGAGAGAGAGAGAGACTGGAATAAATAACACCCCGGGGAGCAGAGAGAGAGAGAGACTGGAATAAATAACACCCCGGGGAGCAGAGAGAGAGAAAGAGAGAGACTGGAATAAATAACACCCCAGGGAGCAGAGAGAGAGAGACTGGAATAAATAACACCCCGGGGAGCAGAGAGAGAGAGACTGGAATAAATAACACCCCGGGGAGCAGAGAGAGAGAGAGACTGGAATAAATAACACCCCGGGGAGCAGAGAGAGAGAGAGACTGGAATAAATAACACCCCGGGGAGCAGAGAGAGAGAGAGACTGGAATAAATAACAGCCCGGGCAGCAGAGAGAGAGGGAGAGACTGGAATAAATAACACCCCGGGGAGCAGAGAGAGAGAGACACTGGAATAAATAACACCCCGGGCAGCAGAGAGAGAGACTGGAATAAATAACACCCCGGGGAGCAGAGAGAGAGAGAGAGAGAGACTGGAATATATAACACCCCGGGCAGCAGAGAGAGAGACTGGAATAAATAACACCCCGGGGAGCAGAGAGAGAGACTGGAATAAATAACACCCCGGGCAGCAGAGAGAGAGACTGGAATAAATAACACCCCGGGCAGCAGAGAGAGAGCGAGAGACTGGAATAAATAACACCCCGGGGAGCAGAGAGAGAGAGACTGGAATAAATAACACCCCGGGGAGCAGAGAGAGAGAGACTGGAATAAATAACACCCCGGGGAGCAGAGAGAGAGAGACAGGAATAAATAACACCCCGGGGAGCAGAGAGAGGGAGACTGGAATAAATAACACCCCGGGGAGAAAAGAGAGAGAGAGACTGGAATAAATAACACCCCCGGGGAGCAGAGAGAGAGACTGGAATAAATAACACCCCGGGCAGCAGAGAGAGAGACTGGAATAAATAACACCCCGGGGAGCAGAGAGAGAGAGACTGGAATAAATAACACCCCGGGGAGCAGAGAGAGAGAGACTGGAATAAATAACACGCCGGGGAGCAGAGAGAGAGAGAGAGAGACTGGAACAAATAACACCCCGGGGAGCAGAGAGAGAGACTGGAATAAATAACACCCCGGGAAGCAGAGAGAGAGAGACTAGAATAAATAACACCCCGGGCAGCAGAGAGAGAGAGAGACTGGAATAAATAACACCCCGGGCAGCAGAGAGAGAGAGAGACTGGAATAAATAACACCCCGGGCAGCAGAGAGAGAGAGACTGGAATAAATAACACCCCGGGGAGCAGAGAGAGAGAGATACTTGAATAAATAACACCCCGGGGAGCAGAGAGAGAGAGAGACTGGAATAAATAACACCCGGGGGAGCAGAGAGAGAGAGAGACTGGAATAAATAACACCCCGGGGAGCAGAGAGAGAGAGAGACTGGAATAAATAACACCCCGTGCAGCAGAGAGAGAGGGAGAGACTGGAATAAATAACACCCCGGGGAGCAGAGAGAGAGAGAGACTGGAATAAATAACACCCCGGGGAGCAGGGAGAGAGAGAGACTGGAATAAATAACACCCCGGGGAGCAGAGAGAGAGAGAGAGAATGGAATAAATAAAACCCCGGGGAGCAGAGAGAGAGAGAGAGACTGGAATAAATAACACCCCGGGGAGCAGAGAGAGAGAGAGAGACTGGAATAAATAACACCCCGGGGAGCAGAGAGAGAGAGAGACAGGAATAAATAACACCCCGGGGAGCAGAGAGAGAGAGAGAGACTGGAATAAATAACACCCCGGGGAGCAGAGAGAGACTGGAATAAATAACCCCCCGGGGAGCAGAGAGAGAGAGAGACTGGAATAAATAACACCCCGGGGAGCAGAGAGAGAGAGAGAGAGACTGGAATAAATAACACCCCGGGCAGCAGAGAGAGAGAGACTGGAATAAATAACACCCCGGGGAGCAGAGAGAGAGAGACTGGAATAAATAACACCCCGGGCAGCAGAGAGAGAGAGACTGGAATAAATAACACCCCGGGGAGCAGAAAGAGAGAGACTGGAATAAATAACACCCCGGGCAGCAGATAGAGAGACTGGAATAAATAACACCCCGGGCAGCAGAGAGAGGGAGAGAGAGACTGGCATAAATAACACCCCGGGGAGCAGAGAGAGAGAGATTGGAATAAATAACCCCCCGGGGAGCAGAGAGAGAGACTGGAATAAATAACACCCCGGGGAGCAGAGAGAGGGAGAGAGAGAGTGAGACTGGAATAAATAACACCCCGGGGAGCAGAGAGAGGGAGAGAGAGACTGGAATAAATAACACCCCAGGGAGCAGAGAGAGAGAGACTGGAATAAATAACACCCCGGGGAGCAGAGAGAGAGACTGGAATAAATAACACCCCGGGCAGCAGAGAGAGAGAGAGTGAGACTGGAATAAATAACACCCCGGGGAGCAGAGAGAGGGAGAGAGAGACTGCAATAAATAACACCCCAGGGAGCAGAGAGAGAGAGAGACTGGAATAAATCACACCCCAGGGAGCAGAGAGAGAGAGACTGGAATAAATAACACCCCGGGGAGCAGAGAGAGAGAGAGACTGGAATAAATCACACCCCGGGGAGCAGAGAGAGAGATCCTGGAATAAATAACACCCCGGGGAGCAGAGAGAGATCCTGGAATAAATAACACCCCGGGGAGCAGAGAGAGAGAGATCCTGGAATAAATAACACCCCGGGGAGCAGAGAGAGATCCTGGAATAAATAACACCCCGGGGAGCAGAGAGAGAGAGACTGGAATAAATAACACCCCGGGGAGCAGAGAGAGAGAGAGACTGGAATAAATAACACCCCGGGGAGCAGAGAGAGAGAGACTGGAATAAATAACACCCCGGGGAGCAGAGAGAGAGAGGGAGAGACTGGAATAAATAACACCCCGGGGAGCAGAGAGAGAGGGAGAGAGAGACTGGAATAAATAACACCCCGGGGAGCAGAGAGAGAGAGAGACTGGAATAAATAACACCCCGGGGAGCAGAGAGAGAGACTGGAATAAATAACACCCCGGGCAGCAGAGAGAGAGAGACTGGAATAAATAACACCCCGGGGAGCAGAGAGAGAGAGAGACTGCAATAAATAACACCCCGGGGAGCAGAGAGGGAGAGAGAGAGACTGGAATAAATAACACCCCGGGGAGCAGAGAGAGAGAGAGACTGGAATAAATAACACCCCGGGCAGCAGAGAGAGAGAGAGACTGGAATAAATAACACCCCGGGGAGCAGAGAGAGAGAGATACTTGAATAAATAACACCCCGGGGAGCAGAGAGAGAGAGAGACTGGAATAAATAACACCCGGGGGAGCAGAGAGAGAGAGAGACTGGAATAAATAACACCCCGGGGAGCAGAGAGAGAGAGAGACTGGAATAAATAACACCCCGTGCAGCAGAGAGAGAGGGAGAGACTGGAATAAATAACACCCCGGGGAGCAGAGAGAGAGAGAGACTGGAATAAATAACACCCCGGGGAGCAGGGAGAGAGAGAGACTGGAATAAATAACACCCCGGGGAGCAGAGAGAGAGAGAGAGAATGGAATAAATAAAACCCCGGGGAGCAGAGAGAGAGAGAGAGACTGGAATAAATAACACCCCGGGGAGCAGAGAGAGAGAGAGAGACTGGAATAAATAACACCCCGGGGAGCAGAGAGAGAGAGAGACAGGAATAAATAACACCCCGGGGAGCAGAGAGAGAGAGAGAGACTGGAATAAATAACACCCCGGGGAGCAGAGAGAGACTGGAATAAATAACCCCCCGGGGAGCAGAGAGAGAGAGAGACTGGAATAAATAACACCCCGGGGAGCAGAGAGAGAGAGAGAGAGACTGGAATAAATAACACCCCGGGCAGCAGAGAGAGAGAGACTGGAATAAATAACACCCCGGGGAGCAGAGAGAGAGAGACTGGAATAAATAACACCCCGGGCAGCAGAGAGAGAGAGACTGGAATAAATAACACCCCGGGGAGCAGAAAGAGAGAGACTGGAATAAATAACACCCCGGGCAGCAGATAGAGAGACTGGAATAAATAACACCCCGGGCAGCAGAGAGAGGGAGAGAGAGACTGGCATAAATAACACCCCGGGGAGCAGAGAGAGAGAGATTGGAATAAATAACCCCCCGGGGAGCAGAGAGAGAGACTGGAATAAATAACACCCCGGGGAGCAGACAGAGGGAGAGAGAGAGTGAGACTGGAATAAATAACACCCCGGGGAGCAGAGAGAGGGAGAGAGAGACTGGAATAAATAACACCCCAGGGAGCAGAGAGAGAGAGACTGGAATAAATAACACCCCGGGGAGCAGAGAGAGAGACTGGAATAAATAACACCCCGGGCAGCAGAGAGAGAGAGAGTGAGACTGGAATAAATAACACCCCGGGGAGCAGAGAGAGGGAGAGAGAGACTGCAATAAATAACACCCCAGGGAGCAGAGAGAGAGAGAGACTGGAATAAATCACACCCCAGGGAGCAGAGAGAGAGAGACTGGAATAAATAACACCCCGGGGAGCAGAGAGAGAGAGAGACTGGAATAAATCACACCCCGGGGAGCAGAGAGAGAGAGATCCTGGAATAAATAACACCCCGGGGAGCAGAGAGAGATCCTGGAATAAATAACACCCCGGGGAGCAGAGAGAGAGAGATCCTGGAATAAATAACACCCCGGGGAGCAGAGAGAGATCCTGGAATAAATAACACCCCGGGGAGCAGAGAGAGAGAGACTGGAATAAATAACACCCCGGGGAGCAGAGAGAGAGAGAGACTGGAATAAATAACACCCCGGGGAGCAGAGAGAGAGAGACTGGAATAAATAACACCCCGGGGAGCAGAGAGAGAGAGGGAGAGACTGGAATAAATAACACCCCGGGGAGCAGAGAGAGAGGGAGAGAGAGACTGGAATAAATAACACCCCGGGCAGCAGAGAGAGAGAGACTGGAATAAATAACACCCCGGGGAGCAGAGAGAGAGAGAGACTGCAATAAATAACACCCCGGGGAGCAGAGAGGGAGAGAGAGAGACTGGAATAAATAACACCCCGGGCAGCAGAGAGAGAGAGACTGGAATAAATAACACCCCGGGGAGCAGAGAGAGAGAGAGACTGCAATAAATAACACCCCGGGGAGCAGAGAGGGAGAGAGAGAGACTGGAATAAATAACACCCCGGGGAGCAGAGAGAGAGACTGGAATAAATAACACCCCGGGCAGCAGAGAGAGAGAGACTGGAATAAATAACACCCCGGGGAGCAGAGAGAGAGAGAGACTGCAATAAATAACACCCCGGGGAGCAGAGAGGGAGAGAGAGAGACTGGAATAAATAACACCCCGGGGAGCAGAGAGAGAGAGAGACTGGAATAAATAACACCCCGGGCAGCAGAGAGAGAGAGAGACTGGAATAAATAACACCCCGGGGAGCAGAGAGAGAGACTGGAATAAATAACACCCCGGGCAGCAGAGAGAGAGAGAGACTGGAATAAATAACACCCCGGGGAGCAGAGAGAGAGAGACTGGAATAAATAACACCCCGGAGAGCAGAGAGAGAGAGAGAGAGAGACTGGAATAAATAACACCCCGGGGAGCAGAGAGAGAGAGAGACTGGAATAAATAACACCCCGGGGAGCAGAGAGAGAGAGAGAGAGACTGGAATAAATAACACCCCAGGGAGCAGAGAGAGAGAGAGAGAGAGAGAGACTGGAATAAATAACACCCTGGGGAGCAGAGAGAGAGAGACTGGAATAAATAACACCCCGGGGAGCAGAGAGAGGGAGACTGGAATAAATAACCCCCCGGGCAGCAGAGAGAGAGAGACTGGAATAAATAACACCCCGGGCAGCAGAGAGAGAGAGAGAGACTGGAATAAATAAAACCCCGGGGAGCAGAGAGAGAGAGAGAGACTGGAATAAATAACACCCTGGGGAGCAGAGAGAGAGAGAGAGACTGGAATAAATAACACCCCGGGGAGCAGAGAGAGAGAGAGAGAGACTGGAATAAATAACACCCCGGGGAGCAGAGAGAGAGAGAGAGACTGGAATAAATAACACCCCGGGGAGCAGAGAGAGACTGGAATAAATAACCCCCCGGGGAGCAGAGAGAGAGAGAGAGACTGGAATAAATAACCCCCCGGGGAGCAGAGAGAGAGAGAGACTGGAATAAATAACACCCCGGGGAGCAGAGAGAGAGACTGGAATAAATAACACCCCGGGCAGCAGAGAGAGAGAGACTGGAATAAATAACACCCCGGGGAGCAGAGAGAGAGAGACTGGAATAAATAACACCCCGGGCAGCAGAGAGAGAGAGACTGGAATAAATAACACCCCGGGGAGCAGAAAGAGAGAGACTGGAATAAATAACACCCCGGGCAGCAGATAGAGAGACTGGAATAAATAACACCCCGGGCAGCAGAGAGAGGGAGAGAGAGACTGGCATAAATAACACCCCGGGGAGCAGAGAGAGAGAGATTGGAATAAATAACCCCCCGGGGAGCAGAGAGAGAGACTGGAATAAATAACACCCCGGGGAGCAGAGAGAGGGAGAGAGAGAGTGAGACTGGAATAAATAACACCCCGGAGAGCAGAGAGAGGGAGAGAGAGACTGGAATAAATAACACCCCAGGGAGCAGAGAGAGAGAGACTGGAATAAATAACACCCCGGGGAGCAGAGAGAGAGAGACTGGAATAAATAACACCCCGGGCAGCAGAGAGAGAGAGAGAGTGAGACTGGAATAAATAACACCCCGGGGAGCAGAGAGAGGGAGAGAGAGACTGCAATAAATAACACCCCAGGGAGCAGAGAGAGAGAGACTGGAATAAATCACACCCCAGGGAGCAGAGAGAGAGAGACTGGAATAAATAACACCCCGGGGAGCAGAGAGAGAGAGACTGGAATAAATAACACCCCGGGGAGCAGAGAGAGAGAGAGACTGGAATAAATAACACCCCGGGGAGCAGAGAGAGAGAGACTGGAATAAATAACACCCCGGGGAGCAGAGAGAGAGAGGGAGAGACTGGAATAAATAACACCCCGGGGAGCAGAGAGAGAGGGAGAGAGAGACTGGAATAAATAACACCCCGGGGAGCAGAGAGAGAGAGAGACTGGAATAAATAACACCCCGGGGAGCAGAGAGAGAGACTGGAATAAATAACACCCCGGGCAGCAGAGAGAGAGAGACTGGAATAAATAACACCCCGGGGAGCAGAGAGAGAGAGAGACTGCAATAAATAACACCCCGGGGAGCAGAGAGAGAGAGAGAGAGACTGGAATAAATAACACCCCGGGGAGCAGAGAGAGAGAGAGACTGGAATAAATAACACCCCGGGCAGCAGAGAGAGAGAGAGACTGGAATAAATAACACCCCGGGGAGCAGAGAGAGAGACTGGAATAAATAACACCCCGGGCAGCAGAGAGAGAGAGAGACTGGAATAAATAACACCCCGGGGAGCAGAGAGAGAGAGAGAGAGACTGGAATAAATAACACCCCGGAGAGCAGAGAGAGAGAGAGAGAGAGACTGGAATAAATAACACCCCGGGGAGCAGAGAGAGAGAGAGACTGGAATAAATAACACCCCGGGGAGCAGAGAGAGAGAGAGAGACTGGAATAAATAACACCCCAGGGAGCAGAGAGAGAGAGAGAGAGAGAGAGAGAGACTGGAATAAATAACACCCTGGGGAGGAGAGAGAGAGAGACTGGAATAAATAACACCCCGGGGAGCAGAGAGAGGGAGACTGGAATAAATAACCCCCCGGGCAGCAGAGAGAGAGAGACTGGAATAAATAACCCCCCGGGGAGCAGAGAGAGAGAGACTGGAATAAATAACACCCCGGGGAGCAGAAAGTGAGAGACTGGAATAAATAACACCCTGGAGAGCAGAGAGAGAGAGAGACTGGAATAAATAACACCCCGGGCAGCAGAGAGAGAGAGACTGGAATAAATAACACCCCGGGGAGCAGAGAGAGAGAGAGAGAGACTGGAATAAATAACACCCCGGGGAGCAGAGAGAGAGAGACTGGAATAATTAATACCCCGGGGAGCAGAGAGAGAGAGAGAGAGAGAGAGAGACTGGAATAAATAACACCCCGGGGAGCAGAGAGAGAGAAAGAGAGAGACTGGAATAAATAACACCCCGGGGAGCAGAGAGAGATACTGGAATAAATAACACCCCGGGGAGCAGAGAGAGAGAGACTGGAATAAATAACACCCCGGGGAGCAGAGAGAGAGAGAGACTGGAATAAATAACACCCCGGGGAGCAGAGAGAGAGAGACTGGAATAAATAACACCCCGGGGAGCAGAGAGAGAGAGAGACTGGAATAAATAACACCCCGGGCAGCAGAGAGAGAGAGAGAGAGACTGGAATAAATAACACCCCGGGGAGCAGAGAGAGAGAGAGAGAGAGACTGGAATAAGTAACACCCCGGGGAGAAAAGAGAGAGAGAGACTGGAATAAATAACACCCCGGGGAGCAGAGAGAGAGAGTGAGACTGGAATAAATAACACCCCAGTGGAGCAGAGAGAGAGAGAGACTGGAATAAATAACCCCCCGGGGAGCAGAGAGAGAGAGAGAGAGACTGGAATAAATAACACCCCGGGGAGCAGAGAGAGAGAGAGACTGGAATATATAACACCCCGGGGAGCAGAGAGAGAGAGAGACTGGAATAAATAACACCCCGGGCAGCAGAGAGAGAGAGACTGGAATAAATAACACCCCGGGGAGCAGAGAGAGAGAGACTGGAATAAATAACACCCCGGGCAGCAGAGAGAGAGAGAGAGAGAGACTGCAATAAATAACACCCCGGGGAGCAGAAAGAGAGAGACTGGAATAAATAACACCCCGGGGAGCAGAGAGAGAGAAAGAGAGAGACTGGAATAAATAACACCCCGGGGAGCAGAGAGAGAGACTGGAATAAATAACACCCCGGGGAGCAGAGAGAGAGAGAGAGACTTGAATAAATAACACCCGGGGGAGCAGAGAGAGAGAGAGAGAGAGAGACTGGAATAAATAACACCCCGGGGAGCAGAGAGAGAGAGAGACTGGAATAAATAACACCCCGGGCAGCAGAGAGAGAGAGAGACTAGAATAAATAACACCCGGGGGAGCAGAGAGAGACAGAGAGAGAGAGACTGGAATAAATAACACCCCGGGGAGCAGAGAGAGAGAGAGACTGGAATAAATAACACCCCGGGCAGCAGAGAGAGAGGGAGAGACTGGAATAAATAACACCCCGGGGAGCAGAGAGAGAGAGAGAGAGAGACTGGAATAAATAACACCCCGGGGAGCAGAGAGAGAGAGAGACTGGAATAAATAACACCCCGGGGAGCAGAGAGAGAGAGAGAGACTGGAATAAATAACACCCCGGGGAGCAGAGAGAGAGAGAGAGACTGGAATAAATAACACCCCGGGGAGCAGAGAGTGAGAGAGAGAGAGAGACTGGA